>NC_061513.1:195504488-195858087 GCF_022539505.1 Lolium rigidum
ACTAGATTTAGATGTGCGCCTTGGCGCACGACCCCGTAGAATTCGTATTGATCTATATTTTATATAACGATGATAAAAAAATTAAATGAGAAAATGCTAATACGAATTTTAGTTTTTCTTTCAAGAAAACGCAAAAAAATTTGCGTTCTATTTCATTGAACAGGAAGAAGACATCAGGAGTACAACCTCCAAAAGGAGGAACACACACGACACACACATACACGGTCGTGGCTAAGAAGCTCATATCACCTTGGCGCACGATCCCGTAAGGCTTGTTCGAATGTTCATTTCATCACTTATAAATATCAATGATAAGCAAGCATTAAACAAAGAGTAATTAATTATTTGTTTCATTTTACTTGATACAGGGATGAATTATCAGTCCACGCTGCCAAATAAAAGGATCATACTATCAGATACATGACACAAATATTTGCCTTTGGAACCAGTAAACATCTGTGGACTGGATCAGCAGTAATGAAGTCAGGTGTGACCGAATGAAGTCCTAATCATTTGAGTAACATTTAAACCAGCTTTCTAATGCAACATTACACAAGCCAAGAGAAATAATGGAGGTTTCTTCTCAGCTCATGTAATCAATATAGCTCCTTTATTTAATAGCCACCGTGGTTCAAGATGCACAATCAAACTCTTCCTTTGCTTGGAAGGCTGATTTTGTTCTCGTTTTAGTTCCTTAGAACATCGCTACACAGGGAGCAAAACATGGCATTTCTAGCTCAGTACAACACCATAACATGAAATATATTTTTTCTAGCCATCATGACCAAAACATGGCATTCTTTGCACAAGTCAAACATAGGTATACATAGTATTTTTTTTTTTACAATAGAACCCCAGAGATAACATTTAAGTCTACATTAGCATAGACCAATTCAAATTGCAAACGAAGAAAAATGATAGCAACGATGATATTCATAATCTTTAAGGAGAACATGATTTTGGTGATATGCTCCCAAACACTGCAGCATTACATACCATGTTTGTTGAATTGGAACTCCATTTCAGCAAACACTGATTGTCGCTTCAGACTGCATTATTAAAACATGAATATTTTCTGAATATAACAGAAATCAATAGCCATGCTGCCATATAATGGTTCCTTGCAAAAAAAGACAAGTGATGGTTAGACTTTACTTCACATCTCCTCAATATACTGGCATTCGTCATTAATACAGGAAAAGCTAAACGCCTAATGCCACAGTTTGACAAACAGGTTGTTATCAGCTAGTGTATTTTCCCCATGACCGAATTTACTTAGTAAAGAAGAAGAGAAGCAATTAATCATAGCACTGGTAGAAGTCATAGAAATTTCATAGAAAAGAAATATGAAAATTATTCTTAACTTGTTTGACACAAAGTGGTGATCTGATCTGCAAGTTCCCCACGCGCCATGCTTAGGGATCGAGACGTCCAGGCGGCGACGCGACCACTAAAATTCAGCGTCAACGAATCTGTGCATTCCACAAGGCAGCAAACCAGTACACATCACTACCAAAGCATGATCAATAGGATCAATGCCTCTCACCCATAAAATCAAACACTTAGGCGAAGACCGAAAATGACAACATTGGGCACCATTAGATAGGCCCACGGGCAGTATACAGGTGGGGCAGAACACACACGGTGACTGTCCAATAGACATTTATCTACCAGACAGTGAACGACCAAATGGATTGGGCCCGAAGCGAGCCATCGTGGGAAACGCCAGCCAGCACAAGAGCGACACCTGACTATCATGGATATGCCGGCCGAGAGGGCTCGAGTAGGGGATCCTCTTAACCTTTCTTAATTCATTCATCGTGTATAACTGTGTGTGTGATAGAGAGAATAAATAATTTTCACATGGAAGAGGGGCTATGCAAATACAGAAATAGGGTCTACCTTTCAGCAAAGTAATTGTGAAGACAAAACTAATTGTGTATGCACTGATTTTCTATAAACCATGGTCGTAAATACGGTTCTCCTCAGTTTGGAAGTCCCAGTCAATCAAACAGGTTTAAGAATGCACAATCGAAGCACTAAACCAAACAACTAAAATATCCATGTCAGATCCCATCAGAAAAACATCAATTTTCCCACATCCCTTTTAGATGCTAAAGCTTACCTGCAACACAGTCGAATCCCAAATCTACCAGAGAAACAACTGAGCCTTTAGACAGCAACCTTCAACAGGACCACGACCTGCAACAAAGAGGTGACTAACACACAAACCATCTGAAGTAAAATGGCAAAGAAGTGAAAATCGAAGAGATAAACAAAACAATTGCCACACATTAACCATAAGAACAAATTAAAAAAGAATAGATTTAGGAGCCTTTCTTTGACCACACACAAAGAAGAGAATTGAAGAAGGCGCCGAGAGTATCTCGCTTGTCAAAGTAATGCTTGTCCAAGCGAGCGTCTATATGTTTAAGCCTAAACACCACATATCTTAAAATTTGCGAAGAAACCTATTGCAAAGCGTATCAACAGGTTGTGCTAGTTTAGATACGTAAACACCCAATTTAATTGATTTACTAATTCTATATCCATGACAACACCGGTCGTGCTCTGTATGCTAAGCGCCACAATCATCAACCAGACTGAACTTACCAAGTTTGTGTGCAAATAAATCCTTATCTATGTATTTGGAAACAATCTGGAGCAATAAACACAACATTCAGAATATTACTAAGTGGTAAATATGTGTTTTGTTTTCCACACAGAGAATATAGAGAAGGAACAATGAGCAGCAGAGTTTTCTCACGAGTCCATTTTTGCTGTCAACCTCATTGTAGCTATAATCTTGCAGTATTTTTATAATCATTAAGTGTATCCTATTTGCGTCCACCAAACTGTCCATAGGACTTCTACACACTGAAAGACTCCCATAAGCAGGCTAACGACGGTGAATTGACGGGTAGAACGTGATGATGGCCACTATTTTGTCTCAGCCACGTGAGTCATGTACTTGTGGTTGGGCTTCAGCATCACCTCAAGCATGAAAATTGTTAGAACCTCAACAACCTGCATGATACGACTGTGAATCATATGAGAAGGCAATCACATATATCAGAATGGAAATTCAATGTTGAAAGAACAGTCTACAACATCCCAAAAGCAGAGAGATTCTCCTACTATGAAATTACAGAGTATATATGGAGCAGCAGGTAAAATTATATAATCCAGGCATCAGATCATTTCACGCCCTAGCAAATTTCAGAGTTAATAGGTCCAGCACTGCGACATGCCTAGATGAGGAAGAGATGGGGTTGTACGTGGTACCTGAAATTGGCAGGGGCATTGAGGTGGACATATGTATTTATTCTCTACTTCACTGTGATCTTTCAGGGATTATTCCAACTGAAGTTATGTTTCCTAATGTACTGACAAAGTTTGAAAACTCATATTTTTTAATATATATAATTCAAACTTGGTTCAGATTTCTCAGCAATGAATGCTACTTCTGGACAAAATTGACTACTGGCCTTTTCATTTTTACCGCATAAGCATCATCCCGAAGCTAATAACATTGTTACTGGCCTTCTCATTTTTACCGCAGAAGCATCGTCCTGAAGCTAGGCCTACTTCTCTCATGATCTCATCTACTTACAACGGATGTAAGTGCCCCTCTTTTCTTATTTTATTCTGCACATATATATCTTTATATTGGTACAGTTTTTTATAGGGGTGATAACAATCGATAAGGTTACCAAATACTCTTGGATGTGCATAAGAGAACAGAGACACCAGCACAGGATAGTTTTGTAAATTATTCTATTTATGATTATTTGATTAAGATAATACATTAAAGATAAATTCGAAGTGACAACCATACCAAACTTTTTCTTGGACCTCTAGGATGGCAGAATTTACCAATTACCTTGTGAATGAATTGATCATAATGCTCAATTTATGAAGGAAAGGTCCAGAAAATAGAATGTATTCGGCTGCGCTCAAGCCGTAGTTGCAAAGGTTGAATAGGTTGAATCCAGCAACCTCTTCATCGTTCAGTCCTAGCACAAGTAAACTCGTCCCACCGCTGCTGCTATGCCACACGTGAGCAGCACTACAATATGTCAATATCCTTGGTGTGTTTACCTATTTAAAGAATACGAAAACGGAAATGAATTATCCAATATGCAGTTATGGATTTTCATATCAACCCACCGTGAAATGAAGCCCAGTCTAGGATAAGAAAAGGCAGATGAAAATAGATAGTAGTAGGTAAGTAAACAAAATTACTTTTATATAATTAGGAACATATTCAACTACATTATCTCCCCTTTCCTCAGTACAATAAAGATCGGTGATTATAACTCTGGATAAGTTTACACATCCTGAAACAGAATAGAGGAGCATCCAAGTTTGAAGTTTCAAACATCCAGAACTATGGACCACCCTCACCAGCAGAGACCATAATTCTTTCTTTCCGATTGGTTTCAGGACATGCCACTTGATATTGACTTTTCTTATTTTCATACGGAGTTAGTTGGGTATGCGACTTTTCAGACAAGCATGCATTCAGCAGTTTGGTTTGATAATAAAATTGTCTCAAGCACAAAATAATGTGCTAAATCAAAATCTTGGTTAGACCATGAAATGGCAAAGGAAATTCAACCTTTGCCTCCAGGGAATTATTGCACAGAGGAGGGCTGCAATATACAAAGAAAGAAAGAAAAAACTGAAGAATGTAAGAATGCTAATTAACTCAAAACTGAGAAAATACTTTAAGCATAGTGCAAAAGGATAGCCTAGCCATATACTGAAGAAAATCTCAATTCCTTAGCCCAAGTATGCTCCTGCAGTTTGCCATCTTAGTGCACCATTGACCATGGTTTAAGGCGCTAGGGAGAACAACATAAGCAATTGGTACACCTACTGGTGCTGCATAGACAGATTCTCTATACTGAGGACAACAAATGATGCAGAGGCGGCGGTGATACTCCTCGCTGCTGGCACACTATGTCCAGGCATGTACCGTTGATCGATGTTTGCAAATGATGTGACATTATTGCACATCCAAGAGGTTCTAAACAAAAGAAGAGGTAAATCTACATATGGAGACAGCTGAAAGAAGAGCACAACCTCACTCTGTAACCAAATGTACATTAATAGGAATTGGATGTTTGTGATGGAAATAAAGATCATAATGAGCCAAAGGCAAGGAGTTGCCACACATAACAGAATAATCGATATTAAGACGTATGTTTCAATTGCTTTTAGTATTGGAAATGAAGCATAACAATCAATTAATTATACAAAGAAACAAAATAGAGTAGTCATATTACCTGACATGCAAGTGTTTGTCCAGGAAATGGAAGTGAACTCAAGATACATCTGAGATAGTAGAGAGGGAAACCCATGACTGGGGCAACGGGCAACCCAAGGAGCAAGTCCCAATATGCAAGATCAAGATACAGAGAAATTCAAAATACCAACCTACCCAAGACATTCTTTTCAGTGGGACTCGTATTAGTAAGGCCATACCTGAACTATTAATAAAAGAGCATTAATAAGTGACATCTATTGGAGAAAAATCACTTGGTGATACTTATACGGATACCTTCTAAATTCGAATATAAGAGAAAAATATTCCATCAAAGCTAATAAAGGAACCAATATTTGAAGCAACACTAAGGTACACACATAAAGTGGCAAGTACATTCCATACATGCTATCCTTCATGCACCTTCCATTGACTATTTGGAACATTGTGTACTCTATGAATGGTACACCTGTATATAGCAAGCAACAGAAATTGCAATATGTATGGAAAGAAATATAGAGTTCATTACCTCGACACAGGACATGCCATTCCCCAGGAACGTGCCAGCTTTTTCGACATGGGCACTGACATGAGGGTGAGATCGCGGTGCAGTCTGCATGATGCTTCCAGTTCTCACTCCTAAACCAGCAGCAGTTCACAGGCGTTGGAGCTAATAATACCAGAAGCAAAAGTTGTGTCTGGTGAACATACTGCAAAACAAAATCGCTTGCAAAATAAGGAAATAGAATATCAAGAAGCGAGATAAAAAAGCGACCCCTCACCTAGAGCTTATTTTAATAGGACACACAGAATTGAGGGGGTAAATGTCTATACAGAAGTTTTGGCTTGATAACAGTTTCAAGCCTGAATATGCATCGCCAAATTCTTGATATTTCCGACAGTCTCCATCTTAAACTAATAAATTTTGCAGTAAAAAAATGGTGGCATCAAAGATCAACCCATAAAAAAGAGATGCAATCGAATTTTCTGTGTTCTCGACCCAAAGAAGGTGAAAATTCTTAGAAATGAGGTGCATTACACTTATATGTATGCTCATAATTAATCATCACCGGCTTAACCAGTACGTAAATGGCAAGCTATTGGTGCACTAATACAAATCTAAGCATGGTTGAACTGAAGAAACATGTGAAAAAATACCAACAAACCTTCAAGCAGTTTGCAGATACGCCAATGGATAGTTACATTCAGGCATATATTCACCACAGATTTCTCAACTGATCAAAATCTGTTATTGTACAAAACGATCAAAATAAATCCATGGATGCAGATCAATACTAATTGTACAAAAGGAAAATTGAGAACCAGTTGGTTTTACATGGATGCACAGAAAATGCGGCAATTATTCAGAGAAGGATGCATACAGTCTAGCACAGTCAACCATGCTTCAGCTGGAGATGATCTCCATTACCAGACCCCAGCCAGCCATGACAGTACCACAGACTGTAAATTATAGTACGGATCTAGACCCTTATTGCGAACCAGAGGCATAGTATTATGGCCCGCACGCGGATGGCTAGGAAGACGACGACCTGCAGAAGGGTCTGAAGCAGCTCACCTCGGATTGGCGTCCTCGCCGAGGATGACGATGATGGCGGCGCCATGGAATTCTTCTCGGCGGATCGATCTCCCCTGCGATGTGGACGACAACACCTTTTCCTACCGTGACCACAAAAAAGGGAGGGGATTGTGACGGGTCGATGCGGTTGCCGGCGCTCGTCTGGTTCCCGCGCACTGACCTCCGGCTGTTGCTGCCAAGGCGGCCTTGATGGGGAAGAAAAATACAACCGGCGGCGGAGCAGAGGAGACAGAGGAGGAACCGGCGGAGGCGCAGGGGAGAAGCCGGCCAAGGCACGCGAGGTAGCGGCGGCGGGGCTGGGGGCGCGAGGGGAGGCGACGTCGGGCTGAGCCGCACGCGGGGCGGCAAGGTTGGGGCACGGATGGACTTGGGCGCGGCGGCGGCGACAGGATGAGGCTGGGGGAGGAGGAGGCCAGCCGATTGGGGGAGGAGGAAGCGGGGCGCGACGACGAGCAGGCGGCTAGGGTTCTTCTTTTTATATGTCTTAGTGAAGAAAAACGAACGGCCGAGATCCCATGACAAGCAAGATCCAACAGCTCACGTGCGCTAATCGCTGTGAGGCCCCCTATGGGGGGCATCATATATACCCCTGGATGATTTACGAATGAAACATCGATCAGCCTTGGCCGAAGAAGGCCCAAGCCAATGGCTGGTGAACGAGTCAAGAGACAAGGAGAGAACGTGGCGGAATGTTCGGGCATGCAAGTTTTATATCAAGGAAACACAGTGAACTGGTTTGGATGGCTGAGAGGATTTAGGGGAGGAGTTGGTTCATGCGTGCCTAGATGAGAAATGTGGTGTTCACGCAAGAAACAAGGCAAACGTTTTGATTCAAGCGAGTATGTATTTGGTGTTGACCGTTCAAACTATAGACACGTGACAATCATTTTCTGAGGGTGGACATTTAAAAGTTTGTCTTTATTGAAATAGTGTAGGATATGACCAAGGCTCGGATATGTCACATATACCATAGTCACATAAATTAAAATTGTCTTAAAAAAGGTGAGTTGTTCGCTATATTATTCACACTTCCATTTTACACACTATGACTATACATCGTTGGCTACATCTACTCCCTCCGAGCCTAAATACTTGCTTCTTATTTAGATAAAATATAAGCTAAAACATTATGTTCAAATTTAAAATTCAAGGAATCCCTAAACTTGACCAACATCGGGAGTTTTGAGGGGATTGGTACATAATCCATATATCTATCTCTATATCTCTATCCATATATCTATCTCTAATTCTCTATATCTCTATATCTCTATCTCTATCTTTACTTCTCTATATCTCTACTTCTCTATCTCTATCTCTACTTCTCTACTTCTCTATATCTTTACTTCTATATCTCTATCCCCATCTCCATCTCAATCTCTACCTCTATCTCTATCTCCACTCCTAAATTTTCTATCTCTATCTCTATCTCTATCCCCACTTCTAATTTCTCTATCTCTATCTCTACTTCTCTATCTCTATATCTATCTTCACTTATAAATTCTCTATCTCTATCTCTACCTCCCTCCACCTCTATCTCTACTAATAACTGCACTACAACAACATCAAAGCCTTTTTCCAAGTAAGTTGGGTAGGCTAATTATGAAACCCAACGGAAATAAAAGGTTAATAATAATTGCACTAATTAAAGATAATATGGGTGTTCCATTTTCTGTGACTGTGCGTTCTGCTCGACATTTGGTTTGTCTCGTCGTCGATTATCCCCCATACAGGTCTGTCACAGTGTTTGCTCCATCATACGCACTATGTCCAGGCCTAACTAAACACATACCTTGATTTCCTCATGACTCCCTACACTCCCATCGCTTTGAGAACGGAATCGAGGCGACCGATCGCCTAGGTTTCGTACCTACCGTGGATGGCATGGTCTCCTCTAGCAGCACTGCATGCCTCCCCCTCCTTGTCCATGTTAGGCTAGTCTCCCATCTCCCGTGTTAGCTAGGAGATCCTTTGTCCATGGTTGCAGACCTAAGAGAGAACATGGATGTGTATCTCTATATGTGATCTCTTCGCAGTGCCATGGAGCCTCTGCGAAAATGTAACATCCCAAGATTTGGGGTTACAAAAATAGAGAATACAGTTGTGTGCATCGCATTCATGCATAGAAAATCTGGAGAATTTTCGCGCCTTCAAATAAAACTTGTCAAAGTGATTGGAGTTTCACTTGAGTTGATGGAATTGAAGTAGATCATCAAGTCAAGCGCTATAAACTTCGATGTGCACTTTTCTAAAACCTTATTCTAGGTAAAGATGACACTATCTATGGTTTAGAACAAATGGAACTAAAACTAATACAACAACACATGACCTAAGGATCAAATATCATATCTTCAAAAAAGATCATGATATGGTATTTATGATCAACAACACATGGATATTTATGAAACTACACTCAAAGAAGAAGTAAGTTGTGGAGCTAATCCTGTATTTTCTTTTCTATGTCTATAATCAAATACTTGTTCTTACAATGATAGTCATGATATATCCTCAACTTAATTCTTAAACTCGTGACAAGGTAATTAATACAAGTTCTCTTGTTAAAACTTTATCATTTCATCCTTGTCTACTGTAAAATTATCTACAATCAAACTAGAGGTGAGAGAGTTCTATCGATCCATCCAGATGATATCATCACCTCCTTTGAGTTAAAACCTTAGGATATAATATATCTCGGTTTGGAGTAGTAAGACAATCCAATATCAAATGGAATAATACCATATTTCTGAATTAAAGAAGAAGCTAATCACACTATGTTACCCAAGTGGAGCATTAACTTATATACCTAAAGAGATCTTGTGAGCACATCATAAACCCTAGCGTAATCATTGCCTATATAAGAGAGATCAAGCTAAAATGTTACACTCAATTTAGTTAAGCAAGCACTTGATCTTGGGGGTGAGGGTCAAATCTTCCTAGGTAAACCTTCGGTAAGCCAAAACCCTAATCATCACCATTGGGTGTTGATTATAGAACCTTGAGGATAGTACTAAGGTTAAACCCTTAGGAGCAAGGATATCAATAGTAATTCCAGTATATAAATAAATTCCTATAGTAGTAAATAAATGCCTTAATAACAAAACCTCCAAGAATAATATGTGAATATGAATTCTAAGAAATTATAAGATGATGATGAGATATCATCCATCGAAAGAAATAATGGTGAATGTACAAGGATGTCGCCTAGAGGGGGTGAATAGGCGGGTTATAAAAACTTCTACTTGAGTGCTAAACAAGGCGGAATAAAACTACTCAAGGTTTACTTGTTTAGCACAAAGCCTATCAACTAGGGGTTTGCCTATGTGCACCAACAACCTATGCTAAGCATGATGAGCAACAAGGTGATAACAAACTAGATATAGAACATCAAGCATGACGGATATCACAATGTAAAGCGCATAGGTAAAGGAGCTCGGGTTGAGAAGTAACCGGTACACGAGGAGACGACGATGTATCCCGAAGTTCACACCCAAGGGTGCTACTTCTCCGTTGGAGTCTTTGTGGCCTTGTTGCCGGTGTGGCGTGTTGTAGCCCTTGTGGCCTTGTACTTGAGAGGCTCCGTGTTGTGGAGTTGCTTCAAGCTTGATACTTGGGTGTTTGCCCCAAGCTTGTACGGGTTCGGTGACCACCCTCAAGGGTCCCTTAGTGGATCCAGGCTTTCCCTTTGGTGAAAGGCTCGAGGAGAATACGGTGGCCGTAGCGGCTCATTGGAGTGCCTCGTGCCTCCACACCGCTCCAACGGAGACGTAGCACCCTTGGGTGTGAACTTCGGGATACATCATCGTCTCCTCGTGTACCGGTTACTTCTCAACCCAAGCTCATGTACCTATGCGCTTTACATTGTGATATCCGTCATGCTTGATGTTATATATCTAGTTTGTTATCACCTTGTTTCTCATCATGCTTAGCATAGGTTGTTGGTGCACATAGGCAAACCCCTAGTTGACAGGCTTTGTGCTAAACAAGTAAACCTTGAGTAGTTTTATTCCGCCTTGTTTAGCACTCAAGTAGAAGTTTTTATAACCCGCCTATTCACCCCCCCTCTAGGCGACATCCTTGTACATTTAATTGGTATCACAGCTAGGGCTCTCCTATCCTATTAGGCTTCACCGCCTTGAGTAAAGATGTCGGCTAGAGGATTAGTGCACAATGACACTTTTACATTTGGTGGCACTAACTATGATTCTTGGAAATTCTACATGCTTGATTATTTTCGGGTCATGCACCCACATATGGAGCAAATTCTTGATATGGGTTTTTCTCCTCCTAAGGATCCACAAAATCCATCTTATGAGGAGAAGAAAAACTCTTATATAGATGCTCAAGCTACTAATGTGCTTTGTCGTGTTGTGAGCCATGTAGTTATCTCCTCCATCGCGCCTTTCCGGAGTGCTCATGAGTTTTGGACAAAGCTTCAAGATTCATATGGTGGATCCAAGACCATTGAGGATGATCACACTCCTTCCACTTCACCAATGTGTGTTAAGACACAAGGTAATGGTATGGTGAGTGGTGATGAACATTGTATTGTTGATAGTGAGCTTTCTCTTGATGATTCTACATCCCTATCCCATTGACAAGGTATTAACTTGTCAATTCCTACAAGTTGTAGACTTAGGTTTCGCGGAAGTAGAGGGCAAGTAGATCTCGAAGGTTTCAGCCGAAAAGGTGCTCGACTGCTAAAAACTAGGGTTGGATTGACAATAAGTTCGGTCCTTTCTTTGTCCCTCGACTCCCCCTTATATAGGAGGCGGAGGCGAGGGTTTCGTATTACACAAGTTACAATTGCTGAGGGACACTTTGAATCTGACCCGTGAAATTACAAATCTCTATATTCTTAATCTATCTCTACTTGCCATAGTCGACGTATTCATGAGCTTCCGTGCTTCATAATCTTCGGGTAATGGGCTTCCAGTAAACCCCGGGTACTATCTTCGGCAGACCCATCTGGTATGCCTATGTCAGTAGCCCCCGAGATTTTGCTTGAATCGCAGAGTCGAGTAAAATCTCCAGCATACAACTCGCCCATAAATTCTTCGAGTCATTTACACATAATTTATTCGAGACATTCATATCTTGTACATGGATGATGGTAAATGGGGCTGGTTCATCTGACGGATCAGGTACCAGTTAACTGCTCTCGTGGCAAACCCACAAAAACCTACTTCAAGGTAAAGTCCCTGGACATGACCTCGGGATACTGGCGTAATTCGACATGTGCCGCTTTAGGACTTACTCATGAATCGAATTCCAGTCATGTTTATAAAATCCATAGCGCGTCCACTAGGAATGTTTCTTCGTATCTGTTGATATGGGTAAAAGTAGCAGAGCGCATTCGGGTGCGATACCACGCCACTCAGGACAGAACCTGGGGTCTTACCTTCGTAAAGTTTTACGGCATCCAGAGATTTTTTCGCAGCAGACGCGCTCTAGGAATATATTGTCGAGTACCTTTTTTCGGTTGTTGAAGTAGCCAATTTCGTCAAGTCAATCAATGATAATATCTTGACGCTCCCGATGGGAGTACATGAAGAGTTATGTGTAACTCGAAAATGTACAACGACAACCATACTCCCTGAATTTTATCGATTATTCTTCTCAGCACAAACTATCGGGTGTGCGACCAGCGCTCCCGATGGGAGTAGCCCCCGAGGCTACAGGCAAGTATTTATACTTGGCTGTAGGCTCAAGTAAAAGACAACTCCTTTTTGCTCCTCCTTTTATTTTATTGGGTGCGCGACCAGCGGTCCCGATGGGAGTAGCCCCCGAGGCTACAATCAAGTATTTTATTCTTGGCTGTAGGCTCAACTTCTTATCTTCTTTGAACCACCATATATCTTTTGTCCTTGATGCCATCCTCTTATCGGAAGAAATCGTAAAACTTCGGATAAGAGTAGCCCCCGAGCATTTGAACAAATATGTATTTGATCAAAGGCTCTCGAAATTTATCTTTGTTTGAATCCTCGGGAGTTTTTCTGCCGCCATTTTAAAATACTTATTCGAGATTTTTCAATGACGACGTCACTACTGACGATGGCCACGATCTCTATATTGGGAAGGTGCGAGACCTATCGTGTCTCTGATATGTGGGTCCAAACTTCTGCGTCTTTGACACGTCGCAGAAGTGGGGGACACACGTCCTCCGCTTTTTCCGGCACGCGCGCTACGGCGCCTGTCCAGTAACTTCAAAGTGAATATACGTTTTTACCCCTGTAGACATGTGTAGGCATAGGATCCAGTTTTCTTTTCATCCAACGGCGCGACGGTTTGGCTGCTTGCTATAAATATCTCCCTTCATCCTCGTTCATCCCCTTCGCCGCGCCGCTCAACTTTCCCCTCTCTCTGCAAAATCTCCATTGATGTCGTCCAAGCTCATTGCGCTTCCTCCCATCTTCATTTTCCTCCAGCACCTGGTTGAATGCCACCACGCACCAAACTCCTCAGGCACACCGCCCCAGGAACCACCATGTCGACAGAGGAGAATGAGATCTCTGGATGGGAGAGATCCAAGATCTCAAACCAGGACATGAGCGCCCTCAAGAAACTTGGGTTGTTGAAGAAGAAGGACGCCTTAATCTATCATGGCCTTGGAGAAAGCCATGATTTCTTGGCCGGAAGTTTAGCGACTCCTCCCTTGGATGATGTAAGTATTCCTGCGGCTATACTTTTTACCGTTTGTCGAGTTTTTCTCTTATTTACCTATCTCTAGATTTTCTTTTTACAGCCTCTGATGAAACATTTCATCAATCTCGATACTGAATTCATTGGGTACCGTGATACTGTCGAAAATTTGAAAGGTAAACCTTGCTTGCTGCGGATGGAATTTATTTTTCATCGGCTAAACTGTGTTGTTTTTTGACTAAATTCATGCCTCGTCTCCTTCTACCAGAGGCTCTCGACAAAGCCAATAAACGCGCTGATGATCTTGCTCGTAAGCTTGAGCAAAGCAAGAAAACTCGCAAGAAGGCTGAGCAAGACGCTGCTTGTGTTGGAGATCTTCGCAAGAGGCTCCATCATGCTGAAAATGCTTTAAGCGAGAAGATGACTCAACATATTGCGCGTGAAGAGGCCATCATAGGTCGCTTAAAGTCTCAAAACCGGCGCTTTGTCAGTGAGTTCCTTGACCTTATGTTCTAAACATCTTTTAAGATTGTCTCTCATGCATATTTTGACGAACTCGAATCTTGCTCCAGCAGGAAAAATGGATGAGGATTTCACCCTTCATGAAGCCGAGGAGGACCGTCTCCTCGACACCCTCTCGATCCTCGAGCTTGATGGGGATTTGGCGCGCAACAACATTTCCCATGTGCGAGCTGCGTTCACGCGCCTCTTCCCCTATTTCTTTCCCAAGCAAACGGAGCCAAAGACTTTCGAGCTTGCAAGGCGCTTCTTGCCCAAGAAGGATCTTGGATTGGCTTTTTGGCAAGAAAACTTAAAGGTTGGAGGCGAAGGGACCATAGCCCTGGTTGCCGAAAGTCGGCAAAACGTCGACTGGGTGAAGGCTAGCGAAACAAAGGGAATCAACAAGGAGAAGTGGCAGTCCCTGGTGAAGGCTGCCAAGCCGCACTCCAAGAAGATTATCTCCTTCCTTGGATACAAACCAGCTGCTTCATCCAATACCGCCAAGCCGGAGGTCAAGTAGACCGACTTATCTATCCGTTCTTTTTTCTCTTTTGGTAGTTATCTCTGCTTTTGTCGACTCACTAAGAGTCGACCTTTTGTAATGGATCCCGACTTATGTAAATATCCCAACTTATGAATGAAAAGGAAGGAATCCTTGTGTGGTAATTGATATCGACTTTCTCTTTCTTCTAGTTGGTGTTTGATAATTACTCTAAGACTGCTGGGCCATCGTCTGCTTCCCCCCGCCACGTCTCACTCTAAACAAATAGCTGGCAACGTTTTCCTAGACGATTCCTTCTGTGTTAACTCAGAGCAACTAGAATTAACTGAGCTTCAACAGCAACTCCAGGCCATGAAAAAGCAATCTAATTTTTTTATCATGGATCAATCCCACAAATCTTCCGAACGGGAGAAAATAGCTCTTCAGCAGGTTAAAGAAGCTTTAGGCTTGAAAGAAGCTGCGGTTGCCGAGGCTGTACAGGCTACCTCTCGAGAAAATTATATGCTTGAGCTGTTGACTGAAACAAGCCTGGATATGGCGGGTAAAGTTTCGCCTCTCGTATTTTTCTTTTGCTAACCACATTTACTTTTTTGCACACCTAATTTCGTCCTTTGTCGTGGTTTAGGCTCCTTTTTGGACGCTGCTGCGGACGATCAGCGTGTTGATGCAAGGTCCGAGGTTGTTATTCGACTTGCTCTGCAAAACAACGCCAATTTTTGGTCTACCCCAGACCATACCCGACAAATTGTACGATTCCAAGATCGTGCTGCTTAGGTTCGAGAATATCTTGACTTCTGCACGAAGACGCTGGCCATGGTTTATAACACCATGTTTCCTCGGAATCTTCGGCCTAAGACTCTTCCTGACTTGATGGATAAATTCAAGAGTGTTCATCGAATCCATGGATTTGTGAAGGCCCAGTTAATGGCTGGTGCTATATTTGCTATGATCATGCTGCAGATTGATGGCGTGTATTTCACACGTTCGTTGGGCAACCCCAAGAGGAAGGTATGATGCGCACAGCAGCAAGTTTTCCCTCAGAAAGAAACCAAGGTTTATCGAACCAGGAGGAGCCAAGAAGCACGTTGAAGGTTGATGGCGGCGGGATGTAGTGCGGCGCAACACCGGGGATTCCGGCGCCAACGTGGAACCTGCACAACACAACCAAAGTACTTTGCCCCAACGAAACAGTGAGGTTGTCAATCTCACCGGCTTGCTGTAACAAAGGATTAACCGTATTGTGTGGAAGATGATTGTTTGCAGAGAAAACAGTAAAAACAAGTGTTGCAGCAGATTTGTATTTTAGTATTAAAGAATGGACCGGGGTCCACAGTTCACTAGAGGTGTCTCTCCCATAAGATAAAAGCATGTTGGGTGAACAAATTACAGTCGGGCAATTGACAAATAGAGAGAGCATAACAATGCACATACATGGCATGATAAGTATAGTGAGATTTAATTGGGCATTACGACAAAGTACATAGACCGCCATCCAACTGCATCTATGCCTAAAAAGTCCACCTTCGAGGTTATCGTCCGAACCCCTTCCAGTATTAAGTTGCTAAACAACATGACAATTGCATTAAGTATGGTGCGTAATGTAATCAACAACTACATCCTCGGACATAGCGCCAATGTTTTATCCCTAGTGGCAACGAGCACAACACAACCTTAGAACTTTCTCGTCATCGTCCCAGGTGTCAATGCGGGCATGAACCCACTATCGAGCATAAATACTCCCTCTTGGAGTTAAGAGCAAAAACTTGGCCAGAGCCTCTACTAATAACGGAGAGCATGCAAGATCATAAACAACACATATGTAATAACTTGATAATTAACATAACATGGTATTCTCTATCCATCGGATCCCGACAAACACAACATAGAGTATTACGGATAGATGATCTTGATCATGTTAGGCAACTCACAAGATCCAACAATGAAGCACAATGAGGAGAAGACAACCATCTAGCTACTGCTATGGACCCATAGTCCAGGGGTGAACTACTCACTCATCACTCCGGAGGCGACCATGGCGGTGTAGAGTCCTCCGGGAGATGAATCCCCTCTCCGGCAGGGTGCCGGAGGAGATCTCCAGAATCCCCCGAGATGGGATCGGCGGCGGCGGCGTCTCGGTAAGGTTTTCCGTATCGTGGTTTTTCGCATCGGGGGTTTCGCGACGGAGGCTTTAAGTAGGCGGAAGGGCGAGTCGGGGGCCGACGAGGGGCCCACACCACAGGGCGGCGCGGCCCCCCCTTGGCCGCGCCGCCATGTGGTCTGGCCACCTCGTGGCCCCACTTCGTATGCTCTTCGGTCTTCTGGAAGGTCCGTGGCAAAATAGGCCCCTGGGTCTTCGTTTCGTCCAATTCCGAGAATATTTCGTTACTAGGATTTATGAAACCAAAAACAGCAGAAAACAGCAACTGGCACTTCGGCATCTTGTTAATAGGTTAGTTCCAGAAAATGCACGAATATGACATAAAGTGTGCATAAAACATGTAGGTATCATCAATAATATGGCATGGAACATAAGAAATTATCGATATGTCGGAGACGTATCAAGCATCCCCAAGCTTAGTTCTGCTCGTCCCGAGCAGGTAAAACGATAACAAAGATAATTTCTGAAGTGACATGCCATCATAACCTTGATCATACTATTTGTAAACATATGTAGTGAATGCAGCGATCAAAACAATGGTAATGACATGAGTAAACAAGTGAATCATAAAGCAAAGACTTTTCATGAATAGTACTTCAAGACAAGCATCAATAAGTCTTGCATAAGAGTTAACTCATAAAGCAATAAATCAAAGTAAAGGTATTGAAGCAACACAAAGGAAGATTAAGTTTCAGCGGTTGCTTTCAACTTGTAACATGTATATCTCATGGATAATTGTCAATATAGAGTAATATAACAAGTACAATATGCAAGTATGTAGGAATCAATGCACAGTTCACACAAGTGTTTGCTTCTTGAGGTGGAGAGAGATAGGTGAACTGACTCAACATAAAAGTAAAAAGAATGGTCCTTCAAAGAGGAAAGCATCGATTGCTATATTTGTGCTAGAGCTTTTATTTTGAAAACATGAAACAATTTTGTCAACGGTAGTAATAAAGCATATGAGTTATGAAAGTTATATCTTACAAGTTGCAAGCCTCATGCATAGTATACTAATAGTGCCCGCACCTTGTCCTAATTAGCTTGGACTACCGGATCTTTGCAATGCACATGTTTTAACCAAGTGTCACAATGGGGTACCTCCATGCCGCCTGTACAAAGATCTAAGGAGAAAGCTCGCATTTTGGATTTCTCGCTTTTGATTATTCTCAACTTAGACATCCATACCGGGACAACATGGACAACAGATAATGGACTCCTCTTTAATGCATAAGCATGTGGCAACAATTATTATTCTCATATGAGATTGAGGATGTGTGTCCAAAACTGAAACTTCCACCATGAATCATGGCTTTAGTTAGCGGCCCAATGTTCTTCTCTAACAATATGCATGCTCCAACCATTAAGGTGGTAGATCTCTCTTACTTCAGACAAGACAGACATGCATAGCAACTCACATGATATTCAACAAAGAATAGTTGATGGCGTCCCCAGAAAACAAGGTTATCGCACAACAAGCAACTTAATAAGAGATAAAGTGCATACGTACATATTCAATACCACAATAGTTTTTAAGCTATTTGTCCCATGAGCTATATATTGCAAAGGTGAATGATGGAATTTTAAAGGTAGCACTCAAGCAATTTACTTTGGAATGGCGGATAAATACCATGTAGTAGGTAGGTATGGTGGACACAAATGGCATAGTGGTTGGCTCAAGGATTTTGGATGCATGAGAAGTATTCCCTCTCGATACAAGGTTTAGGCTAGCAAGGTTATTTGAAACAAACACAAGGATGAATGATGCAGCAAAACTCACATAAAAGACATATTATAAACATTATAAGACTCTACACCGTCTTCCTTGTTGTTCAAAACTCAATACTAGATGTTATCTCGACTCTAGAGAAACCAAATATGCAAACCAAATTAGCAAGCTCTAAGTGTTTCCTCATTAATGGGTGCAAAGTATATGATGCAAGAGCTTAAACATGAGCACAACAATTGCCAAGTATCAAATTATCCAAGACATTTTAGAATTACTACATGTAGCATTTTCCAATTCCAACCATATAACAATTTAACGAAGAAGAAACTTCACCATGAATACTATGAGTAGAGCCTAAGGACATACTTGTCCATATGCTACAGCGGAGCGTGTCTCTCTCCCATAAAGTGAATGCTAGGATCCATTTTATTCAAACAAAACAAAAACAAAAACAAACCGACGCTCCAAGCAAAGTGCATAAGATGTGACGGAATAAAAATATAGTTTCGGGGGAGGAACCTGATAATGTTGTCGATGAAGAAGGGGATGCCTTGGGCATCCCCAAGCTTAGACGCTTGAGTCTTCTTAGAATATGCAGGGGTGAACCACCGGGGCATCCCCAAGCTTAGAGCTTTCACTCTCCTTGATCATATTGCATCATACTCCTCTCTTGATCCTTGAAAACTTCCTCCACACCAAACTCGAAACAACTCATTAGAGGGTTAGTGCATAATAAAAATTCACATGTTCAGAGGTGACACAATCATTCTTAACACTTCTGGACATTGCATAAAGCTACTGGATATTAATGGATCAAAGAAATTCATCCAACATAGCAAAAGAGGCAATGCGAAATAAAAGGCAGAATCTGTCAAAACAGAACAGTCCGTAAAGATAGATTTTATTAGGCCACCAGACTTGCTCAAATGAAAATGCTCAAATTGAATGAAAGTTGCGTACATATCTGAGGATCATGCACGTAAATTGGCTTAATTTTCTGAGCTACCTACAGGGAGGTAGACCCAGAGTCGTGACAGCAAAGAAATCTGTAACTGCGCAGTAATCCAAATCTAGTACTTACTTTACTATCAAAGACTTTACTTGGCACAACAAAACATAAAACTAAGATAAGGAGAGGTTGCTACAGTAGTAAACAACTTCCAAGACTCAAATATAAAACAAAAATACTGTAATAAAAACATGGGTTGTCTCCCATAAGCGCTTTTCTTTAACGCCTTTCAGCTAGGCGCAGAAAGTGTATATCAAGTAACATCAAGAGATGAAGCATCAACATCATAATTTGTTCTAATAATAGAATCATAAGGTAACTTCATTCTCTTTCTAGGGAAGTGTTCCATACCTTTCTTGAGAGGAAATTGATATTTAATATTACCTTCCTTCATATCAATAGTAGCACCAACGGTTCGAAGAAAAGGTCTTCCCAATATAATGGGGCAAGATGCATTGCATTCAATATCCAAGACAACAAAATCAACGGGGACAAGGTTATTGTTAACCATAATATGAACATTATCAACTTTCCCCAAAGGTTTCTTTTTAGCATTATCAGCGAGGTTAACATCCAAATAACAATTCTTCAATGGTGGCAAGTCAAGCATATCATAGACTTTCTTAGGCATAACGAAATACTTGCACCAAGATCACATAAAGCATTACAATCAAAATCTTTGACTCTCATTTTAATGATGGGCTCCCAACCATCCTCTAGCTTTCTAGGAATAGAAGTTTCAAGTTTTAGTTTCTCTTCTCTAGCTTTTATGAGAGCATTTGTAATATGTTTTGTGAAAGCCAAGTTTACAGCGCTAGCATTGGGACTTTTAGCAAGTTTTTGTAAGAACTTTATAACTTCAGAGATGTGGCAATCATCAAAATCTAAATCATTACAATCTAAAGCAATGGGATTATCATCCCCAAGGTTGGAAAAAAATTCAGCAGTTTTATCACGTACAGCTTCAGCAGCTTTAGCAGCTTCGTGTAATTTTGCGCGCTTTGCACTAGGAGTAGAAGCATTGCCAACACCAATTATTGTATTATTGATAGTAGGAGGTGCAGCAACATGTGAATCATTAGCATTGCTAGTGGTGGTAATAGTCCAAACTTTAACTACATTTTTCTCTTTAGCTAGTTTTTCATTTTCTTCTCTATCCCACCTAGCACGCAGTTCAGCCATTAATCTTATATTCTCATTAATTCTAACTTGGATGGCATTTGCTGTAGTAACAATTTTATTTTAAATATCCCTATTAGGCATAACTTTCGATTTCAAAAGATCAACATCGAGGCAAGACTATCAACTCTAGAAGCAAGAATATCAATTTTATTGAGCTTTTCCTCAACAGATTTGTTAAAGGCAGTTTGTGTACTAATAAATTCTTTAAGCATAGCTTCAAGTCCAGGGGGTGTATTCCTATTATTGTTGTAAGAATTCCCATAAGAATTAGCATAACCGTTACCATTATTATAAGGATATGGCCTATAGTTATTACTAGAATTGTTCCGATAAGCATTGTTGTTGAAATTATTATTTTTAATGAAGTTTACATCAACATGTTCTTCTTGGGCAACCAATGAAGCTAATGGAACATTATTAGGATCAACATTAGTCCTATCATTCGCAAGCATAGACATAATAGCATCAATCTTATCATTCAAGGAAGAGGATTCTTCAACGAATTTACCTTCTTACCTTGTGGAGCTCTTTCCGTGTGCCATTCAGAGTAATTAATCATCATATTATCAAGAAGCTTTGTTGCTTCACCAAGAGTGATGGACATAAAGGTACCTCCAGCAGCTGAATCCAATAAATTCCGCGAAGAAAAATTTAGTCCCGCATAGAAGGTTTGGATGATCATCCAAGTAGTCGACTCCATGGGTTGGGCAATTTTTAACCAAAGATTTCATTCTTTCCCAAGCTTGAGCAACATGTTCATTATAAAATTGTTTAAAATTCATTATGCTACTCCTCAAAGATATAATTTTAGCAGGGGGATAATATCTACCAATAAAAGCATCCTTGCATTTAGTCCAGGAATCAATACTATTCTTAGGCAGAGATAGCAACCAATCTTTAGCTCTTCCTCTTAATGAGAAAGGAAACAATTTTAATTTTATAATGTCACCATCTACATCTTTATACTTTTGCATTTCACATAGTTCAACAAAATTATTAAGATGGGCAGCAAGCATCATCAGAACTAACACTGCGAAAATTGCTCTCGCATAACAAGATTAAGTAAAGCAGTGTTTAATTTCAAAGAATTCTGCTATAGTAGCAGGTGGAGCAATAGGTGTGCATAAGAAATCATTATTATTTGTGCTAGTGAAGTCACACAACTTAGTATTTTCAGGGTTGGCCATTTTAGCAGTAGTAAATAAAGCAAACTAGATAAAGTAAATGCAAGTAAACTATTTTTTTTGGTGTTTTTGATATAGCAAACAAGACAGTAAATAAAGTAAAGCTAGCAACTAATTTTTTTGTGTTTTGATATAAGTGCAGCAAACAAAGTAGTAAATAAAATAAAGCAAGACAAAAACAAAGTAAAGAGATTGAGAAGTGGAGACTCCCTTGCAGCGTGTCTTGATCTCCCCAGCAACGGCGCCGTAAAAAGAGCTTGATGGCGTGTATTTCACACGTTCGTTGGGCAACCCCAAGAGGAAGGTATGATGCGCACAAGCAGCAAGTTTTCCCTCGTAAAGAAACCAAGGTTTATCGAACCAGGAGGAGCCAAGAAGCACGTTGAAGGTTGATGGCGACGGGATGTAGTGCGGCGCAACACCGGGATTCCGGCGCCAACGTGGAACCCGCACAACACAACCAAAGTACTTTGCCCCAACGAAACAGTGAGGTTGTCAATCTCACCGGCTTGCCGTAACAAAGGATTAACCGTATTGTGTGGAAGATGATTGTTTGCAGAGAAAACAGTAAAAACAAGTATTGCAGCAGATTTGTATTTCAAGTATTAAAGAATGGACCGGGGTCCACAGCTCACTAGAGGTGTCTCTCCCATAAGATAAAAGCATGTTGGGTGAACAAATTACAGTCGGGCAATTGACAAATAGAGAGAGCATAACAATGCACATACATGGCATGATAAGTATAGTGAGATTTAATTGGGCATTACGACAAAGTACATAGACCGCCATCCAACTGCATCTATGCCTAAAAAGTCCACCTTCAGGTTATCGTCCGAACCCCTTCCAGTATTAAGTTGCTAACCAACAGACAATTGCATTAAGTATGGTGCGTAATGTAATCAACAACTACATCCTCGGACATAGCGCCAATGTTTTATCCCTAGTGGCAACAGCACAACACAACCTTAGAACTTTCGTCACTCGTCCCGGTGTCAATGCGAGCATGAACCCACTATCGAGCATAAATACTCCCTCTTGGAGTTAAGAGCAAAAACTTGGCCAGAGCCTCTACTAATAACGGAGAGCATGCAAGATCATAAACAACACATATGTAATAACTTGATAATTAACTTAACATGGTATTCTCTATCCATCGGATCCCAACAAACACAACATAGAGTATTACAGATAGATGATCTTGATCATGTTAGGCAGCTCACAAGATCCAACAATGAAGCACAATGAGGAGAAGACAACCATCTAGCTACCGCTATGGACCCATAGTCCAGGGGTGAACTACTCACTCATCACTCCGGAGGCGACCATGGCGGTGTAGAGTCCTCCGGGAGATGAATCCCCTCTCCGGCAGGGTGCCGGAGGAGATCTCCGGAATCCCCCGAGATGGGATCGGCGGCGGCGGCGTCTCGGTAAGGTTTTCCGTATCGTGGTTTTTCGCATCGGGGTTTCGCGACGGAGGCTTTAAGTAGGCGGAAGGGCGAGTCGGGGGGCCGACGAGGGGCCCACACCACGGGCGGCGCGGCCCCCCTTGGCCGCGCCGCCATGTGGTCCGGCCACCTCGTGGCCCCACTTCGTATGCTCTTCGGTCTTCCGGAAGGTCCGTGGCAAAATAGGCCCCCGGGTCTTCGTTTCGTCCAATTCCGAGAATATTTCGTTACTAGGATTTACGAAACCAAAAACAGCAGAAAACGAGCAATCGGCACTTCGGCATCTTGTTAATAGGTTAGTTCCGGAAAATGCACGAATATGACATAAAGTGTGCATAAAACATGTAGGTATCATCAATAATATGGCATGGAACATAAGAAATTATCGATACGTCGGAGACGTATCACAGATCTGCTGCCCGAAGTTGGACATGTCCAACATTGTTGATATTTGTCATGCCAAATTGGGAAACGGAGAAGGAACGTCGACAAGATCAATGACGTGGTGACTCCCGTGGCTAAAAAGATGATTGACGATCTCCTGTGGATGGATGCTGCTTTCTTTACTGAGAACCATTATGTCGATTCCATGGGTGCATCTGCGGAGGATGAAAGGATGAACATAGACGAGCTGATAAAAGATGATTGAAGATCTTTTTCCTGCTGTCAAGTTTTTCCTGAAATAAAAGAGAGATCTTGTGTATATTGTGAGAACTATGTATAGTCTAAACGTGTTGCATTTATTTTTTCTCCTCCTTTAGCCCCCGAGTGTTTCGGTAGGCGTATGTATGTTTGTTGCTTGCGAGGTATTTCAAACCAAAGCAAATAATTTGTAAGTTGTATATTGTTGAATCGAATATATATTGTTCAATCTGTGGGTTGCAAGCCCCCGAGCCTGGCGAAGAAAAAGATGTATATCACCAATATTTTTACTATATTGCAGCAGCGCGAGCCCGGCTCATTAAAAACCTTTCAGCCCCACTCGGTGCCCTGAAAGGAAAAGAGTGCGTCTGAAAACTCGCGAGCTTTTTCAGTACATTGTATATTTACATATGTAACTATATTTTAGCTTCTATGCGTCAAAATTCCTGAGCTGCGCCACGTTCCAGTGGTTTGATTCCTCCTTCCCTGTCTTCTTGTCCTTCAATCTGTACGCGCCTCCTGGAATTACTTCGGTGACAATGTATGGTCCTATCCATGGAGACTCGAATTTCTCGTGACTGTCCTGGGTGAGTCGAAGAACCAAGTCGCCAACTTGAAAAGATCTTGGTCGCAGACGTCGACTGTGGTAATTCTTCAAATTCTATTGGTACGTGGTGACTCTTGATAGCACCTCGTCTCTAGCTTCATCGAGTGCATCAACGTCATCTTCCAGCGCCTTTCTCGACGTTTCTCCATCATACTCCGCCACTCTCGGGGAGTCGTGCTCTATTTCTATCGGGAGTACTGCCTCCGCTCCATGGACCAAGAAAAACGGGGTTTCTTGTGTCGCTGTGTTCGGTGTAGTGCATATGCTCCAAAAATACGCTAGGCAACTCTTCAGGCCACGTATGTCGAGCTTTTCCAATGGCGTCAACAACCGCTTCTTGATTCCATTGCAGATTATGTCGTTTGCTTTTTCAACTTGGCCATTGGTTTGCGGGTGCGCCACCGATGCAAAGTGCAATTTGATGCCCACTTCTGCACAATATGCCTTGAATTCTTTTGATGTGAAATTGCTGCCGTGAGCATGCTTGTTTTGGATATCATCTTGCTCATTGTGTTGAGTTCATTTGTCGAACTTTGGGGTCAATCTTGTGTTGATTTGATTCTTGGATATGGGTTGAAAAACTTTTGACATGTCATACCTTTGTGTGCCATCGTGTTCTATTTTGCATTTTTTCCAAGTCATATCTCCATTTGGTTCTTGAAAGTCTTGCATGCATATTTACATTTATGTATATCTTATGGCATGCTTGGTTTCGTTGATCCAATGCATAGGGAAAAATCCACCATAATACTAAGTTGGCTAAGATGTGCATGAAATTCAAATTCATATCTATATGCACATATTTACGTAGAGTTTGTCCTATGTGTTGTAGTTTCACTAACTACTCGAACCCAATTAGTTTGGGGACCATTGTGTGCTTGAGCTTTGTCTTAGGTACATTGGTGATGCTTTGGATGCTCGTCTCACTCATGAAGAAGAAGTGGAGGACAAGTGACTATTGGAGGCGAGCTATCATGTTATGACTAACTCATATCTACTACATCACACCATTGCATCGGGGTAACAAGTATCTTTCTACCTCATGTATGCTTATCTTATATCCAACCATGGGGTTATTATTGGCATGAGCTGTTGTTTGAAAATGTTGTGGTATTGCAAACCTTTTCAACGAAACCACTTTATTGCAAATATGGGTATGTTGGGATCAGAGCATATTTTGGGGAATATAAAAATCATGTTTATGATTCACCTAATCCCAAATATGTCAGCCTTGCAATTGAATTGCATGTCTTTTCTTCAATATACTCACATGTGTAATAAAGATGAACTTGCAAATTTTGATTCTTCCATTTGGTATCTCATTTGGTGATACTTGTTTGCCTCTCTCAAGGCATATCAACTATCTCCTTCCCTTGGTGATGGTTGTGTTGTCTTTGATGTGGTTATGGTTGAAGTTCTTCAATATACAATAAGATAAATTTGAGCCTTTGGTCGTGCTATAAAGCAAATATCTCATTGGTATATTGTATTACTTCACCTTGGATATCTTGCTCTATTTTTCTTGTATCTATCTTGTTTGTGCATGTTTCTTGATGGATAAATATCTTTGTGATGTTGTCCACTTGGAGAAACTTATATACATAAGAGATGATACATATTATTTTGATATCCCTCCTTGTTGGAGTTCATTCTTTTTATTATTGTTTGACTCTTTGATGGCTCCACAAAGAATTTGATATGAGTGCTCATTTTATTCTATTTGCATTTTCACGCACTCATATTTGATTTTGGCACAAGCTTTGTTTTTATTTGCTTCTTATTAAGCTTATGTTTCTTTTTGGTTTTCATTTTCTATTTTTATTTCAATCTTGGGTGATGTATGGTTATACTTAGCAACCTCATTCATTGAAGACTATGATGATGCTCAATGCTCATCCTTGAATTAGTCTTATAATATGTTTTGTCATGCCTCTCACACATTCTCTTGGTTGAGCATTATCTTATATTGCCTCTTGCTTGATGCTCAACCATTTGTTATATTCCAAGTGATGCTTAATCTCTTCTATGACCTCTTGCAAATGTTTGTGCTTTAAATGACAATGAGTGAGTGAGGATTCCATGTTGTGCACATTGTATTCAAATAAACATTATAACATGTGCATGTACCTTGGGGAGCTTCCACATGTTAGTTAAAATACTCATTTGTGACTATCATAAATCTTTATTTCACTTGGTATCTTTTGCTTTGAGTGATCTTGTGGGAGTGATGATACCATGTTTGTGCACCTTATTATTCAATGCAAATTGTTTATCTTGTGCACAAACCTTGGGGAGCTTCCACATATTGCTTAGAGCATTCTTCTTGATCTTATCATAATATCTTTCTTTTGGTATGATGGTTCATTGGATTGCTTGCTTCATTTGTCGAAGCTTTCTCACCTTCTTATTCTCTTGCAATCTTTGATCCTCAATATAGTTTGATTTCCTCCGAGTATTCGTCATTGAATATGTGCATTTTATTTCACTCACAATTATGAGAAATGCACAACTTATGGAGGAACGCTCACTATATTGGCCTTCTAAACCTTTCGTCCATTTTGGCAATCGATGCCAATGGGAGAGAAGTTTGGAGGGTTTGAGGGAATTGCTTTTGTTTGGTTCTTAAGCATTTGCCTCTCATGCTTGCGTTTGTTGGTTTGCATGGTTGAATATTTAGAGGATACTCCGCTAGGCTTTAATTGCCGATATATGCAATTAAATTCAAGTTCATTCACACATGCATATATTATGGGGGAGTTTGTTCTAAATATTCAACTTGGGTTGTTCGCAAAATTCCTTATCTAAACCATCTCAAAGAGATTGTCATCAATTACCAAAATGGGGGAGATTGAAAGAACATGGAGCCCCCATGTGTGGTTTTGGTAATTGATGACAATCCCTATGGACTAACGGTTGTATTGAGAATATATCTTAGGTCATGTCCATAGCCATATGTTCGTCTCAAAGTTGCAAGATGAAGAAGAGCGAGTACTATGAAGAAGACGGATGAAGACGGTGTCGAAGAGAGATGAAGACGGTGTAGAAGATGAAGAGGGATGAAGACGACATAGAAGATGGATGAAGACGGTGGCGTGCGTAGAAGATGGATGAAGACAGTGGCGTGTACGTTGGAAGAAGATGGTGGCATGAACAAGGTTGAAGAGGGTGAAGATGGAACTTGCCGACTCGAGAGGAACGCGCAAGGATAAGGTTTGTGCTCGATAGGATATTGGGTCGCATCATCGGAGAGAGCTCAAACCTTGCATGCATAACATCGTGTTTCTGGGTTGTTCTTGGTTCTTATCCATGAGATGTTCGAGAGCTTGTGTTCATTATCATGACAAGCTCTAGCTCATCGGAAATGGATTCCGAATGCATAGCATGTTGCATGTTCGAGGGTGATGATTTTCCCGATTTACCATATCGAGAGGTTACACTGTTGGAGATATGCCCAAGAGGCAATAATAAATTAGTTATTGTTATATCTTAGTGTTCATGATAAATGTTTACATCCCATGCTATAATTGTATTAACCGAAACATTGATACATGTGTGTTATGTAAACAACAAGGAGTCCCTAGTAAGCCTCTTGTATAACTAGTTTGTTGATTAATGGATGATCATGGTTTCGTGATCATGAACATTGGATGTTATTAATAACAAGGTTATGTCATTAGGTGAATGATATAAGGGACACACACCCAAATGAGCGTAGCATAAGATCAAGTCATTAAGTTCAATTTGCTATAAGCTTTCGATACATAGTTGCCTAAGTCCTTCGACCATGAGATCATGTAAATCACTTACACCGGAAGGGTACTTTGATTACATCAAACGCCATTGCGTAAATGGGTAGTTATAAAGATGGGATTAAGTATTTGGAAAGTGTGAGTTGAGGCATATGGATCAATAGTGGGATTTGTCCATCCTGATGACGGATAGATATACTCTGGGCCCTCTCGGTGGAATGTCGTCTACTTAGCTTGCAAGCATATGATTGGATCATAAGAGATGAAATACCACGGTACGAGTAAAGAGTACTTGTCGGTAACGAGGTTGAACAAGGTATGGAGATACCGATGATCGAACCTCGGACAAGTAAAATATCGCGTGACAAAGGGAATTGGCATCGTATGTAAATGGTTCAATCGATCACTAAGTCATCGTTGAATATGTGGGAGCCATTATGGATCTCCAGATCCCGCTATTGGTTATTGCTCGGAGAGGAGTCTCGATCATGTCTGCATAGTTCGCGAACCGTAGGGTGACGCGCTTAAGGTTCGATGTCGCATAAGTAGATTTGGAATATGGTATGGAGGCAAAGATTGTTCGGAGTCTCGGATGAGATCCAGGACATCACGAGGAGGTCCGGAATAGTCCGGAGAATAAGATTCATATAAGGAAAGTTGATTTCAAGGTTTCGGAAAAGTTCGGGATTTTTCCGGTGAAAGACCGGGAAGGTTCTAGAAGGTTCCGAGGGTCCCACCAGTGGGCCCACGATCCTAGGAGGCCTAGCATGGGCCGAGGGGATGCACCCTAGCCTAATGGGCCAGGGGCACATGCCCCTCAAGGCCCAGGCCGGCCAACCCTAGGATTTTCCCCAAAACCCTAGGGGGGATCAACTTGGGGGGGAAGAATTTCCCCTCCCCCCTTTGGCTGCCGGCCCTAGATGGGTTTGGGGCATTGGGGGGCCACCCAAACCGACCTCCCCCCTTATATAAAGAGGGGAGGGGGAAGGGGGGGCGTTCACCCCTTCCAGACCAAGTTCTGGCCGCCCCCCTCTCTGCTCCATAGAGCTGTTCCGGCTTGGAGAAGCCCTGCAGCTTTTCTCCACCACCACCACCACGCCGTCGTGCTGCTGGGATTCCGAGGGGATCTACCACACCTCCGCTGCCCGCTGAAACGGGGAGAGGAAGGGCTTCATCGACACCGTACGCGCGACCGAGTACGGAAGTGCTGCCGGATTGCAGCACCGGGACGATCGTCTACACCAACAACGAGATCTAATCTCGTAGGCTTTGGAAATATTCGAGGGTTAGTCTCATATCAATCTCGTTGCTCCGATCTTGTAGATTAGATCTTGGGTGTTCCATAGATTAGATCTTGGATTTATTCGTCTTGCGGTAGGAAATTTTTTGTTTTCTATGCTACGAACCCCAACATACACCTCTATGACTGATGGGGATATGACCTAGGGGGTGTGTCACCAGTCCCACTCGCCATGGAGTAGAGGGCCCAAGAAGGATGCCAGTCGCCCAAGCGACTGGGTGACTGGGCCACGAAGCGACTAGGCCAAAATCCCTGGAGGGGCCGACTGGACGCTAGGCCCATGCGACCGGAGGAGGAGATTACTTGCAAGAAGAGCGGCGAATCCCGGATTAGTAGCAACTGATGTGATTCGGACTTATCTTCATGTAACCCTAGATCGGGGGTGCCTATATAAACCCCCGAGCTAGACCCTAGAAGCACACATTATCTGAGATCCAATCTCTCCCTCATAGCTCTTGGCGGCTACACCCACCTCCTCGTCGCCGTTGACAAGTTCACAAAATGGGTGGAAGCGAAACCCATCAAGAAGTGCGACGGAAAGACTGCCAGCAAGTTCCTACGGGAGTTGATCTATCGCTACGGATACCCGCACATCATCATCACCGACAACGACACGAACTTCGCCAAAGGGGAAATGGCTGATTTCTACGAGGAAAATGGGATCCGACTCGACCTCGCCTCACTTGCACATCCCGAGTCGAATGGACAAGCAGAGAGAGCGAACCAGAGCATCCTCCACAGAATCAAACCACAACTGGAGGTACCTCTGGAACGCACGGCCGGATGCTGGGCGGAAGAGCTCCCTTCCGTACTCTGGGGCATTCGCACAACCCCGAACAGATCGAATGGCTACACGCCCTTCTTCCTAGTGTACGGCGCCGAAGCGGTCATGCCCACCGACATCGACCACGACTCGCCACGAGTCGCAAACTACGCCGAAGAAGAGGACGAGCGCGCCCGCCAGGACGGTGTCAATCTCCTCGACGAGGAACAAGATCTCGCGCTCTCCAGGACGGCCATTTACCAGCAAAGCCTCCGGCGTTACCACAGTCGCCGCGTCCGCAGTCGCTCCTTCCAAGAAGGCGAACTCGTCCTTCGGCTAATCCAGGACAAGAAAGGCATGCACAAGCTATCTCCCCCATGGGAAGGGCCGTTCTCCGTCAGCCGCGTACTAGGCAACGACTCCTACTACCTCACCGACGTCCGCAAAGACGATAATGGCGAGCCACTTACCAGGGAGATCGAACGCCCCTGGAACGTCAATCTCCTCTGACGGTTTTACACCTAGTCACATGTAAGCAACACACGAATATCAATAAAGTTATCGATTACTCCATTCACATTCGCCGACCGTCCCACAACCGTGCAACGCACGAACATATCTCCCAAGTCGCCGTCACGAGCCAAGTCACGCAGCTCAAGAACTGGGAGACTTTCGCTTGCTGCTGCTCGTAGAGCGATCCAGAACAGCCAAGTAGCTCGGCTAACAAGGGCGCGGTATGCCAGCCAGTCGCAATACCAGGACTGGCCCATCCCCCACTCCTTACGCCGTCACGCAAAAACGGTGACTGGACTCTACAGCAGGGTCGCCCGCTCGACCAGCCCCATGGGCCCTAGCAACCGTACGATGCTACGCCATACAACATATAATCGCCCTCCTCTACCTTAGACAGGTGATTTGAAGGGCTAAGTACTTCGACCAGGGACTCCGCAAAACAGACCCGCGGCTCGCCAAGGAAAAAACGCCAAAAACAAGAACCCCTTTGGAGTCGCCATGCGACTGGCCCAACGGGCCACGACGAGCGGCCCGCTATAATACACAGCGTAAACAAACACCATACTCCAGCACCCATGAGGCTGCTATTCTCACTATACGACTACGTACTGCGACTGGGGACGCCCAGCTCGACCGGAAAAACAGTCATGTCGATAGTCTTCATCGGGGTCGCCCAGCGACTGGCCTTCAGGCCATGGCGAGTAGGCTCACCAAGAAATAAAAACACAATAGCACAAGAGATAACCAAACTCACGTCTGCCAGACAAAATAAAATTACTTCATACTTAAACTTATCATTACCAAAATATCCGCGAGTCACACCCTCAGACTCGGAGAAGCAAAATGTTTTTTTACAGGTCTCAAGGGGGGCATCCCCCCACACGGCGAAAGCTATTCTACTTGGAGGCACCAGCCTCAGCCTCAACCACCGGCTCGGCACCACCCTCTCCATGTACGAACTTCGGCGTGTACTTGACGACCGGGTACGTCGACAAGGTATTGCTGGCGGCAGCGTGGAAAAGACGCTCGGCGGGGAAGTCCTTCGGCCCCTCCTCCTTTTCAGCATCCTCCAGAGCCGGCTGGCTGACGATATGGGTCTCCAAGTCCGCAGTCGCTAGCACGCGGTCGGCATAAGGGCGGACCACGTCCATAAGATGCAGCACCTCCGCGACGTCGAAGTTGCCGGTCTCGGATGGGAAGCCCGTCGTCACCTCCTCCACGTCGAAACCCTCGGAGTAGTGGGCAAGCACCATGCTCAAAGCCATGGTGATGCCCACACGGCAAGACGAGCGGTGCAGCCAGTCAACCACCGCTGGAACGTCGGAGACGGCCTTGAAGACCGATTGAGCATCGCGTGGAATCCGCTCCCGCGGACTCAGGTACTGGAGTGCAGCTAATATATCCCCCGCGCACTGGATGATGCCTGTGGTCGCGGTTCCCAAGCACTCACGGGGGATCGCCGTCTCCACGAAGTCAACACTCGTAAAAAATTGACTCGCCGCGCTCGGGGACTGGCCCCCCCACAGCGGACTCGCCATGCTCGGGGACTGGCCCTCCACAGCGGACTCGCCAAGCTCGGGGACTGGCCCCTCAAAGCGGACTCGCCACGCTCGGGGACTGGCCCCCCACAGCGGACTCGCCACGCTCGGGGACTGGACCCCCACAGCGGACTCGCCACGCTCGGGGACTGGCCCCCCACAGCGGACTCGCCACGCTCGGGGACTGGCCCCCCCACAGTGGACTCGCCACGCTCGGGGACTGGCCCCCCAAGCGGACTCGCCAAGCTCGGGGACTGGCCCCCCAAAGCGGACTCGCCACGCTCGGGGACTGGCTCCCCACAGCGGACCCGCCACATCCAGGGACTGTCAAAAAATAACTCGAAGAGGAAAAAGATACTTACCAAGGAGCTGCCGCGACATTTCCCGGACGAATGCCTGAAAGCCGGTCTTCTCCTGTTGCACTGCAAGGATAGTAGCCGCTGAAGCCACCTTCTATGCGGCGAGATCCTTGGCATGCTGCCCCTTCAAAGTCGCGAGCTCGCCGCGCAGCGCCGCTGCCGCTGCTCGCGCCGCGTCCCTATCCTCCTGTGCGGACGTGAGCTTCCCCTTATATTCAGCGATGACATCCCCATCTCCTTGCTCTTGTCCTCAAAGACCTTGGTGAGGTCGGCAGCTTCTGTCTTCGCCCTCTTCGCTGCCGCGTCAGCCTCCTTCGCCCGGAAATCGGCTTCCCGGTAGAAGGATTCCTTCACATACCCCTCGCGTGCTTCGCGAGCGCCTTCTCACGCGCCTCTGCTAAAGAAGAAAGGGGACCATGAGAAACAACCAAATACACCAAGGGTCCGAGAGGAGGAAAACTTATTGCCAATGGCGATCAGCTGGCGGTTCTTCTTCACGGCCTCCTCCACCAGCGCCGTCAATCGCTTCACCTCAGCCTGCAAAGATTCACAAATTAAAAAGGTGTCGCCCGGTTACCAAAATCGAGAGGCTCGAATCGCTCTGTCAGCCCAAGTCAACCCTCGGGGACTGGGGGAACCGTACTACAAAACAGGTGATACTCACCACATGAACGTCGCTGAGTGCCGTGTGCAACTCAGTAAACGACAAGCTCGAAAGTGGCGGTCGGCGGGACTCATGCGCTTCGTCCCCACGCACCACCGCCTCAGTCGACGGCGCCTCCTCCGCCGGCGCGATAGGCTCGTTGGGACGAGCGGGGTCTGATGCCTATGGGTGCTTCTATTCTTGTAGATAGTGTTGGGCCTCCAAGAGCAGAGGTTTGTAGAACAGCAGCAAGTTTCCCTTAAGTGGATCCCCCAAGGTTTATCGAACTCAGGGAGGAAGAGGACAAAGATATCCCTCTCAAGCAACCCTGCAATCACGATACAAGAAGTCTCTTGTGTCCCCAACACACCTAATACACTTGTCAGATGTATAGGTGCACTAGTTCGGCGAAGAGATAGTGAAATACAAGTGGTATGAATGAATATGAGCAGTAGTAACGGCGCCAGAAAAGTGCTTGCTGGCGTGCAGTTGATGGTAGTAATATTGCAGGAAGTAAAGATGCAGTAAAACAGTAAACAAGCGATGATTGCAGTATTTGGAAACAAGGCCTAGGGATCATACTTTCACTAGTGGACACTCTCAACATTGATCACATAAATAAGTAAGTTCTCTTCCTTTGTGCTACATATACTCTTGTTTGATAATGAACACCATTCGTTGTGTAGGGCTACAAGAGCACCTCAATGCCGGAGTTAACAAGCTCCACAACATTCGACATTCATATTTAAGTAACCTTTAGAGCATAATAGATCTTTGCAATTTAAACCGAGTACTAACATAGCATGCACACTCGTCACCATCACACTATGAAGGGGGAATAAATCACATCAATACTATCATAGTAATAATTAACTCCATAACCTACAAGAGATTATGATCATAGCCTACGCCAAGTACTACACGATGCACACACTGTCACCATTACACCGTGAAGGAGGAATAGACTACTTTAATAACATCACAAGAGTAGCACATAGACTAATAGTGATAGAAAACTCATATGGATCTCAATCATGTAAAGCAGCTCATGAGATCATTGTATTGAAGTACATAGGAGAGAGATTAACCACATAGCTACCGGTACAGCCCCGAGCCTCAATGGAGAACTACTCCCTCCTCATGGGAGACAACAGCGTTGATGAAGATGGCGGTGGTGTCGATGGAGGAGCCTTCCGGGGGCACTTCCCCGTCCCGGCGGCGTGCCGGAACAGAGACTCATGTCCCCCAGATCTTGGCTTCGCGATGGCGGCGGCTCTGGAAGTTTTCTCGTACCGTGGCTTTTCCGTCTCGAGGTTTTAGGTCGAGGGGCTTCTTATAGGCGAAGAGGCGGCGTCAGAGGGTCGAAGAGGCGGCGACACCATAGGGTGGCGCGGGCCACACCCAGGCCGCGCCGGCCTATGGTCCCGTGGGCCTGTGCCCCCTCTCTGGCGGTTCTCGGGTGTTCTGGATGCTTCCGGGCAAAATAGGATGCTCGGTATTGATTTCGTCCGATTCCGAGAATATTTCCTTACTAGGATTTCCGGAACCAAAAACAGCGTAAAACGAGAACTGGCCCTTCGGCATCTCGTCAATAGGTTAGTTCCAGAAAACGCATAAATATGACTTAAAGTATGTATAAAACATGTAGATATCATCAATAATGTGGCATGGAACACAAGAAATTATCGATACGTCGGAGACGTATCAGGGCCGGGCTGGTATTTCCGGCAAGGTACCGGGCCGGTACCGTAAGAAATACGACACGACCGGGATGGTACCACCCGGGTCCAGTAAGCTCGCAGAGAGGCTTACGATACTGGGCCGGTACCACCAGCCGTACTACCGGCTGGCCCAAAACGTTTTCCTTTTCTTTTTCCAGATAGACGCAACTGTAAAATCCATAACTTGAGCTAGGAAAGTTGGAATGCAGCGAAACCAATTTTTCTGGAAAGAGGACGACGAGAGCTACCTCAAAAGAAGTTGAAATCATATAAACAAGTAGATGATGATTTTCTTATGGTCATAGAGGTGTAACCTCTCGATGTGGTAAATCGGGAAAATCATCACCCTCAAACATGCAACATGCTATATTCGGAATCCGTTTCCGATGAGCTAGAGCTTGTCATGAGAATTAACACAAGCTCTCGAACATCTCATGGATAAGAACCAAGAACAACCGAGAAACACGATGTTATGCATGCAAGGTTTGAGCTCTCTCCGATGATGCGACCCAATAGGAAGAGGACAAACCTTATCCTTGTGCGTTCCTCTCGAGTCGGCAAGCTCCGTCTTCACCCTCTTCAAGCTTGTTCATGCCACCATCTTCTTCCAACATACACGCCACCGTCTTCATCCATCTTCTACTCCATCTTCATCCCTCTTCATCTTCTACACCGTCTTCATCTCTCTTCGACACCGTCTTCATCCGTCTTATTCATAGTACTCGCTCTTGTTCATCTTGCAACCTTGAGACGAACATATGGCTATGGACACGACCTAAGATAGATTCTCAATACAACCGTTAGTCCATAGGGATTGTCATCAATTACCAAAACCACACATGGGGGCTTCATGTTCTTTCAAATGGGAAAGCTAGAAAGCAACCCTAGCTCATTCTCAACAACTTCAGTAATGAAGGAATGCGTTACACCAAAACCTCGCCTAGCCAAGCACCTATGTAAACCTTAATAATATTTGAAATCAACCATCACCTTAATTATTGTGAGGAAGAGAAAACCTAGTTAACTTAAAATGATGTCATCCTACACATAGAACCCTATCCCTATATCTGAATCCTAACTTGTGTATCACTTGGGTGATCACAAGTAATGTTGGAGATATGCCCAAGAGGCAATAATAAAATGGTTATTATAATATATCTTTGTGTTTATGATAATGTTTGCATACCATGCTAAAATTGTATTAACCGAAACATTGATACATGTGTGTTATGTAAACAACAAGGAGTCCCTAGTAAGCCTCTTGTATAACTAGCTTGTTGATTAATAGATGATCATGGTTTCGTGATCATGAACATTGGATGTTATTAATAACAAGGTTATGTCATTGAGTGAATGATATAATGGACACACACCCAAATAAGCGTAGCATAAGATCACGTCATTAAGTTCAGATTGCAATAAGCTTTCGATACATAGTTACCTAGTCCTTCGACCATGAGATCATGTAAATCCCTTATGCCGGAAGGGTACTTTGATTACATCAAACGCCACTGCGTAAATGGGTGGTTATAAAGGTGGTATTAAGTATTCGGAAAGTATGAGTTGAGGCATATGGATCAAGAGTGGGATATTGTCTATCCCGATGACGGATAGATATACTCTGGGCCCTCTCGGTGGAATGTCATCTGATTAGCTTGCAAACATGTGACTGGTTCACAAGAGATGATATGCCACGGTACGAGTAAAGAGTACTTGTCGGTAACGAGGTTGAACAAGGTATGGAGATACCGATGATCGAACCTCGGACAAGTAAAGTATCGCGTGACAAAGGGAATCAGTATCGTATGTAAATGGTTCAATTGATCACTAAGTTATCGTTGAATGTGTGGGAGCCATTATGGATCTCCAGATCCCGCTATTGGTTATTGGTCGGAGAGGAGTCTCGACCATGTCTGCATAGTTCACGAACGGTAGGGTGACACACTTAAGGTTTGATGTCGTTTTAAGTAGATATGGAATATGGAATGGAGCTTGAATGTTGTTCGGAGTCTCGGATGGGATCTGAGACATCACGAGGAGGTTCGGAATGGTTCGGAGAATAAGATTCATATATGGGAAGTCATTTTCCGGGGTTCGGAAAAAGTCCGGTGTTTTGACCGGAGCTTCTAGAAGGTTTTGGAAGGACCGGAATAGTCCGGAATATTGTGGAAGGTTCCGGAAGTGTCCGGGACGACCCGGGCTGTCTAAGGAAGTCCGGAGGGTTCCATAATAGGTGTATCCATATTTTCCTTAAGGGTTAAGAAGTTTCCCCTAAGGCAGATTCGGATTTGGCAAAAGAGTCCTAGTTCTAGTAGGTTTCGGCTGACAGAAACCTACCAGAACTCTCCCAAACTTTGGGGGCAGGTCTTGGACGACCCAAGGACCTTTTCCACCTATAAAAGGAGGGCAAGGGGAGCCCCAAGAGGTGCACAAGTCGCAGCCCTAGCTCCCTCTCCGCAAACCCTTGCCGCCCCTTCCTTCTCCTCCCTCTTGCACGGCTACGGCGAAGCCCTGCAGGATTTCTCCACCACCACCGCCACCACGCCGTCGTGCTGTCGGGATTCCGAGGAGGATCTACTACATCCGCTGCCCACTGGAACGGGGAGAAGGACGTCGTCATCAACACCGAACGGACCGAGTACGGAGGTGTTGCCCGACTGTGGCACCGTCAAGATCTTCTACGCGCTTTTGCAATCGGCAAGTGATCGACTACATCCACAACGAGATCTAATCTCGTAGGCTTTAGAAATCTTCAAGGGTTAGTCTCATGATCTTCTCGTTGCTACCATCTACTAGATTAGATCTTGGCTTGTTATTCGTTCTTGCGGTAGGAAATTTTTTGTTTTCTATGCTACGAATCCCATCAAGTAAACCCTAAGACCATGCTTTAAACATAAGCACGTGTGAGGTGATTAGTGATCAAACCTAATATTTAACCCTACCTTTCCATCCAATTGATTTGGTTAGTCGACCAACATGATAAGTAAGTTCAAACCTACGGATCAAGTGACCAAATTGTTAAGTACCATATAACCTAAAACTTAACCTTGGGAAAATGAAACCTACGGGTAATTTCTCCAAGTAATCTTAAGTAATTTCTCCAAGTAATCTTAAGTAATTTATCCAAGTGTATTCCTAAGTTGTGGTTCACATAAAATGATGTTCTTTGGAACACCTTTCCAACTTATAAGTTAAGAAGTATTATTAACACTAGAAAACTATTCTTAAATACCATAAATACGAATCAAAGTTCGGTAATAACCTTAGAAGGTTGTTCAAGCATTAATAAGTAATTTTGAACTATAAAAGAATTGGAATTGAAATTTTCTCTATTAATATACTAATTTGCATTATTGAATGGAAATTAAAATAAAACAATATTATTTTTTTTTGAAAAAAAAAATAAAAAAAAATAAAACAATATTAATACTCATATAAATATTACAAACACAACATACCACCTTGTATCATATCTTTGATCAACTTCAGAAAGTCACATAGTTGAAATCACTCAAAAACGGATACAACATTCATATAAAAATTGAAAATAGAAAAAAAAGAATAAAGAAGAGAGAGGCAGCCAAAGTAGGCCAACTAGCCGAGCGAGCCCATTCGCATAGCCCACAAGTCAGCCCACAGCACAGCCAAGCTAGGCCCAAGCCCAACTTACCCCTTCAAAAGGAGGTCATCGTTAACCTCCCGTTCTTCCAAGCAGCTCGGTGGCAGCCCCTCCGCCACCAGCTGTGTTGAGATTAGGGCCACCGCCCCTGGCGCCTATAAGGATCGCCGCACCATCGCCAGAAACTCTAGTCCCCATCTCCCAATCTCTCGTTTTCATTTTATGAAATTCCAAAACCCTAGATTAACCGGTCTATGCTTGTCACTCTCGTATGGAGCCTCCCCAAGCACCGTCGTGGACACTATCATCACCGTCGTCCTTGACTTGCTCAGCCTACGCAAGGAATCGGGTCGAGGTGCCTGGAATTGATCTCCTCGAGATCGTCTTCCCCAACACCTGCAGTCGTTGTTGTCGATTATTCCAACTTCTTCTGACCTCTTCGCATCCGTCGCAACCAGGGTGAGCCACCGGTGCTCAATCACCCATCCGATCCCACTCTATCGCTTTGAATCATGCTCACACCAATGAGCTCTTCCCGCCGCCATGACACCTCGTCGCCGGCCAAGCTCCGGTGGTTATATAGTAGAGGCGCCACCACCATCTGACTCACTGCAGAGACCCACCTCAAACGAGCCCATCCGCACGTCTGCACGAGTACGCAATCATTGTGGCCGTGCTCGACTGAGCCACAACACATCATGACGACGACACGCTGACGTTAGCCTCTCTTTTCGTTTTCTAAAAATGAGATTCTATAATTGTTAAAACCCTAAAATGTAGGCCCCCTCGTCATAAACTCAATCATTTCGCAATGCTTTAGTAATTAACAAAACTATGATAGTGGCCATTGATGTCAGACTTTTAATATTTTCTGAAAATTTCAGAAATGAATACAATTTATAAAATTCATAACTAATTATTTTTAAATTGGAAAAATGTGTATGAGATATCAAAATGTTCGTAAAATAAGTTCTAGCCATTAAAAATATAATATAATGTTTTAATAAAAATAATCATTTATCCTTATTATTTAAGACTTTTCTTTTATCCTAAAGTCCAAGTAATTTCTATAATTATTATTTTTTATATAGGTAATAATCAGTTAGAAAATGAAGAAAACAAAAAAATTAATTTTCTTTTATCATATTCTCATTAATATCACAATTTTTGGTATTCAAGCCCTAAAATTATAAATTATTTATAATTTTTTAAACGATAAAAACAAGAAAAAAAGTCAAAACTATTAACTTGTGCTAAAAAGTTATTTCTTAACCTAAAAAATGCTCAACAAGTTATTTATTTAAACTTATATGGAAAATAGGAAACCCTAATCTCATCATGTATAAAACCCTAACTCCATACTTTTATGTGAAAACCTAATTTAGTAAAACCCTAAGAACTTAAGTAGGTGAGAATATTATTTTCACCATTACTCATAGATCTTTACTAAGCAAATGAAAGCATGCTTATGTTCTACTAAAATGGTGCACGCACAAATAAAAATGAAGTTGTCATTTTATGTCTTCATTTGAATAAGGAATTTATATTTTCGTGCCCCTCCTTCGCTTAATTCTACTCAATTTTGTCAAGTTTTTAAATTTTTCCTCACTTTTGCACAAGCTCTTATCTCAAACTCTCACAAAAAGTCCAACGGATGTTGCCGTCGGATTAATGGCATTGAGAGTTATGCTGACATGTGGGTCCATGTAGGGGGTGCGGTACGTGGGTCTGCATAGGGGCTGCGACATGTGGGTTCGTCGCTCACCTCCTGTTCCTAGACTATTTGGGAAACAAAACGGAGAACCTTTTTCTCTCTCTATCTCACTAACCTCGTATCTCTTTTTTTCTAAAAAGAAATCAAAGCGCATTCTCTCTCCCTCTCTCGCTTGCTCACACCATTTATTCTTTTTTCCCAATTTGGTAGAAAATCTAGAGCAACTTTTTCTTCTCCTTTGCTTATCTATTTTAGCTTTGGCCAATTTGGTAGAAAACATCTAGAAACAAACAAATGCAGATATAAGATTGTGGAGGCGCGACATAAGTACTATACTAAACCGCAACCACTTCGATCTTTGAGAGAATTTTGAGCCTATTTAAGGTGGTCTTCAGGGGATCACACGTGTTTACTTTTATAGTTACTCCTTGCTGTTACTTTTTCGTGTACAGTTTGGATGGACTATTGGAATTTTGGTTGGGTCTGCACATGGTTCTTTCCCCGCAGCAGTGGTTCTCTTTTGGGTGTGTGTAGCGTTTTTCAGTTCTTCTGCTGGTAACCGCTCTTTGTTGTTCTTCGTGGTGGGGTGGCCTCATGTGTTGGCGCCGTGTGACTGTGACACGTCTAAATCGTGTTTATCCCTACCGATCTGGTGATTTCTTTTTTTCTTTTTCACCGTCGCTCTTTGACGTATGACCTCTTATCTATTCTCGTTTTCTCTGTTCGGCCAGCTTTTGAAAGAAGTCCAAATAACCCCCTAACTATTGGGTTTGGGACAGAGAACCCCTCTAAGTTTAAAATGGAGCACTTAACCCCCTAACTATGCAATACCATCCAATTAACCCCCTTCACACGATGAGAGCAGTTTCGCTTGGCGGTATCGCTGAGGTGGACAGTGGTTTGAGCCACGATGCAAGCAGTACATCCGGGCTGAACGGGGATTATTTAGACAGCTAAAAAATGTAGAGGTCAAACAACAATGGCCGTACATTCGGGCTGTCTGTCTTGGATTCTTGATCACCCGATCCTTGTTTACTCATCTAGACGTGGCGTGGCAACTGATTCACACCGTGTGTTCAGGCGGTATAGAGGTCATGGACCTCAAGTACAAGCCCACCATGTTCCCCAATGGCTCGGTCTAGAAGGTGAAGCATGCGGCGGCGGAAGTGGTGCCGTCTGCAGTGGTGGTGGTGCCCAGGTACCGGGAGAGAACCATGTGGCCAGCATGGGCAGGCAACACCCTCAACGGCTGCAGGGAGTTCATGCCGTCGCTGGACGCTAGAGGGCAACCTCGTCGACCCGGCCTCGTTCAAATGCGCTTCCTGCGACTGCTACCCACCACCGCCTGATGGTGGAGGAGTCGTCGCCTGCACCGTCGGCGCAGCCCCTGGTGGCGCCGCAGCCGGCGCCGTCCATGGCGGCGAGCGTGCTCCATGGCCTGTCGCGACGTGGAGGAATAGCTCCCGGCGGTGAAAAACAACAACTCTAAATCCGACTTCGATGGCTTGGAGTACGTACGATGACAAGAGGTTTGTCTCCCGGCGGAAACAGCAGCCTCCAAGCAACGCACCTCCTGGCGCTAGCTAGACGCGCAGCATCGTCCGACATACTTTCCCTCGGCGCCGCACGTGCTGCTCTCCCTCTGAACTCCATTCGGGCGGGGCACGGCAAGAAGCTCCCTGTTCAGCTCTCGCCGGCGATGGCGCCGTCAGCCCACGATGGAGTGTCGGCCAGGAAGAGCTTCCGCACCAAGTTCAAGGTAGCAAAAGCAGCGAATGCAGCCATGCCGGAGCCATCGGAGCACCTCGGGTGGCGCATGTAGTATTTGGGTTATGACCGTCAAGGTCTTGTTTACTTCTAGTGTATTTATGCCGATGGGAGGGGATTATTTCGTATCCCAGAAAATCCCCACTAGTCCATTTACTTCTCCGGTTTTGAACGACATAATCCCGAGATATCCCCTCCGATTCCCTCCCATCCCCACATTTTTTGCCTAAATCAAAAACTCTCCATTATACTAGTGTATTTTTAGGAAAGGGTATTTGAGGAGATTGGGTGAACGCCAAATCCCCTCCCATTCCCATACCCATTGGGAAAAAAAATAGGAGAGAAGTAAACAAGGCCTTATCTATCGGACTATCGCGGTAGAGCAAGAGTGGGGCGGCGATGCGTAAGAGCTTGCTGTGGCACCAGCAGTTCCGCACCCGTGCCAAGAGCCGCAGCGACGTTCAAGGACCTCAAGACATGGTCTCCGGCCTCCGGTACGTCCGAAAGGAAGTCAAGCGACACCGACGCCATCATCCTCGAGGCCCAGCTCCACCCAATGCTCAGTAACCGGCGTGCCATGCTCAGCGTCCCATCACCTGCCTCCTCCGTCCAGGTTCACTTTCCCCTCCCTTTTCACTTCTTCCCCGCGAAAAAACACTCAAATCGTTCTTGCACAGAGGAGCTACTACCGCTGCTCTGAACTGCTAAACACATCCAAGCAGGTGAGATGTGCACTGTTCGGTATGGTCAGCATCAGCTAGCTAATAACTGAAAGTATTTTGTTTTTTCCTAATGTGATTGATAACATAATCTCTCCCTTCCTGAAGCAAGGTTTTCACTTCTTTGGCCAGGGTTGCATAGCATGATCTGTTGGATTCTGACGTCCTGATCATTTTCTCTGCATTTCCATCTGGTACAACCTTCGTCGGTGCTCTGTTTCCAGTTTGCCGCATCTGCACGCGGAGGTCTGAAGTAACGCCGATGAGTTACAAGGTCATGTCTAGCTGTAACAGCGGAGCGTGTGACCTATACATATTTCTATATAATGTTTGCGCAGATTTATCAAGCCGCGGTAAATCAATTCCCTTTCTAATGTTTTACATAGTACTTTCCTTTCAACATAACATTTAGTGTATTTCAAGTCTGCAGTTGATAATTTTATACATATATGTATTCGAAGTGTGCAACGGATAATTTGTTTTCTTTACTTCGATAATTTGTATCATGTCTACTAAATCTTCATATTCTCTTCTTAACGGAAAACATGCTTTGAAAATCTTATTGAGACAGTAAAAACTTCGAGCATCATATACATCAAATTTGTGGTGACAACAAATGAAGAATACATTCTAATTATCGTTCACCCTTTGACCACACCCTTATGTACATTGTGCTTACTTATCATGTTCTATATTATTTCTTGGAAGAGCATGGCTGAGAAATGCTTTAAATTCAGACACTAGAATGCAGATCCGTGGTTGAGGCCACTTGCCAACCAAGGGGGCACTAAACAATGTGGTTCCACTGGTTTTTTTCTTTACTGTACTTTCTTGGATGTGAAAATTAGGAGAATCATCATATTTCTGAAATTGCAGCTATACAGTTACATTCAAATTTGGTGTGTATATAACTATTGTGTTTAAATCAGACTAAAAAACAAAAAGGTTTTGATAGAAGTTCACTAATGACCTGCCTTATGATAAGATACTGCAAGAGAATGCTAATTTGGGTTCCTTTTATTTTCCTTTTGCTCCAATCATATATGTAAGTTGTTCTGACTTGTGAGCTTTTCTCCACGTCAGGTATGGTACAAGATGTGCGACAGAAAAATATATTTGTTCACATATGAAGAAATGCTCGCATGAGCCAATCTATTTTTTGATGCAAATCTGTTGGGTCAAGATGTATACATCTTTGTCTACTATGGTGTTCTTGAAGATAAAGTTTGTGATCCAAGGCTGCAAGCTGGCCTCTGGCCTTTTTCTCCCTGTTTGATCAAGGCGTAGAACGGCAACGCCTTTTCTCCCAGCCTGGCGACGAATCTGCTCAAAGCTGCGACTCGCCCAGTTCGCTGTTGTATTTTCTTTAACTTTGTTGGCTTCCACATCGTCACGATGGCTTGAATTTTCTCCGGGTTAGCCTCGATTCCTCTTGCTGACATCAGAAATCCGAGAAGTTCTCCCGCAGGAACGCCGAAAGAGCATTTCGTCGGGTTCAACTTGAGGCGGAATTTATCGAGATTGTCGAAAGTTTTCTTGAGATCATCAATCAAGGTTGACCCCTGCTTTGTTGTTATGACGACGTCGTCGATGTATACTTGAACGTTCTTGCCAATCTGTGTGGCAAGGCACTTCTGCATCATCCGCTGATATGTTGCTCCCGCGTTTTTCAACCCGAAAGACATTGTTCTATAACAGAACACGCCATAGGGTGTTATAAAAGCTGTTTTGACCTCATCTTCTTCTTTTAATCGGATCTGGTTGTAACCAGAATATGCGTCCAGGAAGGAAAGACATTCACAGCCTGCCGTGGAGTCGATAATTTGATCGATCCTTGGGAGGGGGAAGTGATCCTTTGGACAATATTTATTGAGACACGTGAAGTCGATGCACATGCGAAGGACCTCTGTGTTTTTCTTCGGGACCAGCACTGGGTTAGCTACCCACGTGGCCTCTGTGTGTAACTCCTTTATAAATCCAGCTTCTCTGAGTCGATTAATCTCCGACAGCATAGCTTTGCGGTTTGTTTCCGAAAAACGCCGCAAAGGTTGTTTGATTGGTCTAGCCAATGGATCCAAGTTTAAAGGGTGCTCGGCAAGTTCCCTGGGTACTCCTGGCATGTCTGCTGGACACCATGCGAAGTTTTCCCAGCGCTCACGGAGGAACTCGACGAGCGCGCTTTCCTATGCGAGATCCATATTTGTTGCGATAGCTGTCGTCTTCTTGGGATCTGTCGGGTGGATCTGCACTTCCTTTGAGTTTTTGGTTGTGTCAAAGGTTGGCTCCTTTAGCGGCCTCCCTCCATCAGGCAACGCGTCATAATCAGTTGTTAGCCTGGATGCCATATACTCTGCTTGCATCCCGAAGGTTTCTGACAGTCGATGAAAATCCTTGTCGCACTTATCCGCTAGTGCGAAACTGCCTTTTACTGTGATTGGGCCTTTGGGTCCAGGGAGTCTCCACAACAGGTATGTGTAATGTGGTACCGCCATAAACCTGGCATACACGGGTCGTCCCAGTAGAGCATGGTACTGTGATGGAAAATCCACGACTTCGAACTCCAGCCTTTCTATCCTGTAATTCTCTCGGGTTCCAAACTGAACATCGAGATTGATCTTTCCCAGTGGATAACTTGGCTTGTCTGGTGTGATACCATGGAAACGCGTGTTGGTTGGTTTTAAGTTTGCCAAGGATATATTCATCTTCCTCAATGTATCTGCATACATGAGGTTTAAACTGCTGCCTCCATCTATGAATACTCGTGAAACGTCGAATCCTGCGATCACCGCTGGTAAGATCAAAGCTGATTACCCTGGTCGAGGGACTTGCTGCGGGTGGTCCGCTATGGTGAAACCAATGTCCTGTCCCGACCAATTCAGGTACTCGATTGTTGGTGGAGGCATCTTTTCTGCCATGAAGACTTGTCGCGAAATTACTTTTTGAGCTCTATTGGATGGCTTGGCCTTCTGAATCATCGAGACCGCACCATTGGTGTCGATATAAGGAGGCGGGTGTGGAGCTGCCGCCAATTGCAACTGGTGTCGATTTTCGTCCGTGATTGCGGGAGGAGGTGGAAGGTGGATCTCACTCCTTGGCCCCTTGAGGGTTCCTATTTGCTGCATGTGCATTGGCATGCCCCGCGTACCTATGCAGCGCCTGGAAAGTTCGGAAATCCTTCTACAAATGCCCCGACTGCCTCTTCACGTTGCTGTCGAGAAAGAAGTGCATCTGGCATGGACCGTTCATCATATCTTCGGGAGATATGTACGGCCTCTGGAACCTTGGTCCATTATTTTGTCTGTTGGGGCGTGGACTATCCCTGTAATCGTTACGCTGTTCACCACTCTTTTGATAATCATCTCGATTATTATTTCCGCTATTTCCTCGGAAGCCAGCCGATATTTGGCCGGGACCATCATAGTTTGAGAATTGGCGAGAAAATCGTCGTCTATTTTGAATATTTCGATTACGATCGTCCTCAGGCGAACTACGCCGCTTGTTGTGTACAACATCTTCTCCATCTGCCCAGCGATTCGCTATTTCCATCAGTGCCGCTATTGTTTTTGGATTAGTCCTTCCCAAATCCTCGACTAGATCCTTCCTTCGAATCCCAGCGACAAACGCATCTATGGCTCTTTCATCAGATATGTTTTCTGCCGAGTTTTTTATAATGTTCCACCTCTGAATGTATATCCTCATCGACTCATCATACTTTTGTCTACAGGCCCGTAGATGCTCTATTGACGCAGGTTTCTTGCATGTAGATAATAAATTTTTCACAAACATGTCCTCGAAAGTTTCCCAACTGTCGATGGATCCAGGTGGTAACTTTTTTATCCATGATCGTGCTGCTCCACTTAGGTGCACTTGGATGCTCTGCATGGCAGTTGCTTTGGTTCCTCCCGTCAATTTCACTGTTTCCAGATAATCGACTAGCCAATCCTCTGGATCTTGCAGGCCATCGAACTTCTTGTAGTTGTCTGGTAACTTGAAACCAGATGGAACCCGCGTTTTGCGAACTCTTCGTGTGAAGCAGGGGAGCCCGCACATCTCCTCCTCGTCGACTTCTGGTGATTGCCGACGTTCTCTCCTTTCTTGCCGCGCCCTATCAACTCGTGCTTGTGTCAATGTATCTCTTGCCGCGCTTGTTCTTGGCGGGTCCTGTACTACCATTGTGGGTCGTGGACTATTTTGCCTTGGAGAACCTTCGGGAGGTGTACCTGTGTTTGCGAATGCTGTTCCCATGACTCCAACTCCTGCTATAGGCATGTTGTATAATGCATCCCTCGGATCTCCGGGAGGTGGTCTATTTGCCAGTATAAAGGCCTGAGTCGCCATATATCCAGCTTCCGGTGTTTTGGGAATAATGTTTCCTCTTGTATCTATTGACATAAAGGACATATCGAGATTTTGGATCAAATTGTCCCTCTCGCCTTCGGGCATGTTCTGCAGCCTAGACGTTGCTCTATTATGGGCTGCCCTATGATTAGATTCCGAAGTTCCTGAATGTCGACTGAGCTCTGCCCTTCTTCGGCTTGACGCAGAAGCTGCGGCTCTCCTCCTATCAAGCTCAGCTGTTTGCTTTTCAAGTTCTCTTCCAGCACGGGCGAGTTTATATTGGTATGCTTGCAATTTTTCGGCTGTGGCACTCGTAGTCATCGGCTCTGTACCGTTGATGGCTTTTGCACCTCTATCCCAAGCTGCTTGTGGAAGTTGCACCATCTGTCGCGTCGCAGGCCCGATGTACTTGGTACCCAAACCTCGCGTAAGATCAGCGAGATCGACGTATGGATTTCCCACATCATCGAAAGCCTCTGATGTCTCCTCCAGTGGGCGACTTGGTTCTCCAATTGCATAAACTTGATGATATTTTGAAGCTTGACTTTCGTTGGGGTTGGTGACACCGTCGTATAGATCGGTGAAGACCTCCCGAACAGAAGTAGATTTGTCGATGAAGTTGAAGTTGTCGACGCTGTCTGAGTCGCTGCTTATATTGGAGTCCGCAGACGACTCGAAGGACATGCTGCCGAAGATCTTGACGAGCTCTCTGCTTGCCACAGCCTTGGCAAAGCGTGGCGACGAGATCTCCTTGGCTCCCGTCTCGAACGATGACGATGATTCTGAAAGATCGGAGTCAGCCGCCGCCGATCCCGGCGAAACCGGAACCTCGAGACGATGTGATCCCTCTTTTCTGACGCGGAAGTGAAACCTCCCGAACGTTATCTCCATAGGCTCCTCCAAATACGCATATGCATCCAAACGGGAGGGCGGGTGAGGAACAAAATCGACTAGACCAGTTTCGATCTGTTTACCTCTGTCCATCACGTTGCTTGCCACCGAAGACGTCGACGATGTTGAGCGTGCCATCGAGATCAGCTCCTTGTCGCCTCTAGTCCCCACGGTCGGCGCCAATTGACAAGGTATCGACTTGTCAATGCCTACATGTTGTAGACTAGGGTTTCAGGGAAGTAAAGGGCAAGTAGATCTCGAAGGTTCAGCCGGAAAAGTACTCGACTGCTAAGAAACTATGGTTGTGTTGACAATGAAATCGATCCTCTCTTTGTCCCTCGACTCCCCCTTATATAGGAGGCGAAGCCGAGGGTTTCGTGATGTACAAGTTACAAAGTCCGGGAGACTATTTGAGTTCATCCCGTAATAATTACAAGTCATTATTCCTAATACAACTCTATATTTCCCAACTATTTCGTAACTGGGCTTCCGGGCTTCATAAACTTCGGGTTGTGGGCCTTTAGTAAACCTCGGGTACCATCTTCGGCAGGCCCATTGGGGATGCCTATGTCAGGGGGGCGGCGAGGCTTCTTGATTCCACCGTCGTACTCTCTGCGTCCCTCCTGGCGGTGCCGACTCTAGCTGCGGTGGCTGCCTTCGCCATCACGGCGGCTGCCTCCATCATTCCAGGATTGTCTTGGCTCAGGTGCGCATTCCTCGTTCCGGCTCCTGCGGGGTTCAGGCCCGTGTTCCTCGTTCCGGCTTCTCCGGGGCTCAACATTGTCGCGGATATTGATTCCGCTAGGCCCATGGGGTATGGCGTTTCCGGCAGGACTTCATCGGCGAGGACGCGGAGGGGCGTGCTGGTTCCGGGGCGGTGATGGGTTCCGGTACTTGTCCTTGCCATCGTACATCGCATCATTTCCCTTGTTCTTTCCTGCTGGAGGGGTATCCAAAGGTATGGGGATTAGATTTGGATGTTCTTTGGTCTTCCTTCCGCGCTCCGTAGATTCGGCGCGCGATTGTTCGTCGCGGCACTCCCTTCGCGGGGCGTTCTTCTGCGCTGTGGATACACATGCTTCCGGTTTGGATTCCAACCTGCGCGAAGTATCCGCCTTACTCTGTTGTTGCATTGTTGTGGCAACGAGTGTGCGGAGGTGACCGATATCGATCTCATCATCGCTTTTGGCCAGGAGCTCTGCGGCCATCTTCATGTTATCCTTTGGAGTCGCAAGCGTCCGGTGATTGGCGGGGCTGTCGAAATTGATATTTTGAGGGCGAATAGCTTCCTAGCGGAATTTCTTTGCCTCCTCCCTTGAGTTTTTTCGACTGTCTTCCTCCACTGGTCCCGGAGCGTTATGACCCTCTTGAGTTCCTCCTCCGTTCTGCGCTCGTTTTTCGTGGCCGCTTCCATCAACTTGTCGGTTTCCATCTTGTCCTGAAGGACTGATGTTGCGACTTTGACTATGTTTTGAGCTTCAGCCAACAGTTCTTTCCTTCGAGCTTCGAAAGCTTCCGGATCTGCGTCCTCTTCCTCTGTTATTGGATTGGTGAGGATCTCCTTGTGCTTGATGTGCTCTCCATCCTGGCTCGCTATCCTGACGAGCTTCTCTTTTGACATCCCTTCACCAAATTTGGGGCCCCGTCCTTGATGGGGCTCCGGCGTTGCACGAGTACGAACCCTCTGCGGTGCACCCAGATCGGACAGTCCTGGAATTGTGGCGTTGGACGGAGTCTTCACTGAATCGGTGTCCTCCTCCAAACTAGTCACGGTCACGAGGACATGCTTAGGTGGAGTGGATTCGGCTTCAGCTTTCTCCTTGTCCTCCATCTCTTTCATCAGACAATTGTACTCTTCCGAATCCATGGAGGATGCATCACCGGATAATGGGCTAAGGTTCTCGAGTATCGAGTCTTCATTGTCTCCGGCACCTTCTTGCTGATCTGGAACGTTGTTGTCTCTAGCATCCTCAACCTGCATAGGTCCAGCCCCATCCCGAGGGGGGTTGGTTCCTGCGGTGTGTGCAAGGAAGTGCACAAAGTGGCACCTTTGCTTCTCTAACACCTGGGAAACCCATGCTGATCTGCATTGGTCTTCCACCATAGTTTCCTGCTCAGGGCGGATTGGGTGGGCTTTGAATTTTCCAGATCTAAGGCGGAATCTTCCTTAGGAAGTTCTTGCATCTCAGATCGGATCTTCGCAACTGCGTCCTGCTCAACAGCGGCCGCGTCTGCGTTACTAACTAGTGCGTTCCCGTCGGAATCGGCGGTCTCGCCGATGAAGATGTGTATCCCGCCGATCGAGATGATGGAGAGCTAGACGGGGTCGGTCCTAGCCGGAATCCAGCACTCGTCCTAAGGACAATCGGAAAGTTTTCGGCGTACAGAACACGCCCCACAGCGATGGAGTCGTTGAAGCTTCCCACGGCGGAACCCTCCCGGTTCCAGCCTCCAGACGCCGCTAGCCCCACGGTGGACGCCAATTGCTGTTGCCTACTCGACAATACCCCAGAGGAGGGATCCTCACGGAGGGGGAAGAAGTAGGGGCCATAGGGCGGAGAACACTCGGGACGATGGTACGCAATTACCAAGCTTCGGAACACCTGCTCGAGGACAGGGCCTAGTGCTGATTGTCTAGAATTATCTGGGCACCTCCGCGTTGTTACAATGAGTTGTGGTTGTGCCTCTAGGGCTCCCAGGATCTGGCTTATAAAGGCGCCCGGATCTATGGTTTCTACGGAAAGTCCTTGCCGGAATGCAAGATGCCTAACTATAGAATATGCATTGCCGTGCACGTCAAGAATTCACCTAGATCTAGCTTGCCGTCATGGATCCGGATACTTCATGGGCCTCCATGGATCCGACTATCACCATTGGTCGGTTGGGATCCGGCTCATGTTCCTGGGCTGGAATTTTTACGTCTTCTATCAACAACAACTGGGCCGCCCGGTAGACCATAAGCCACCACCACCATCTATGGGTCACCCGACTTTGACGGATCTAGACCATGTCGTTGGCATACCCATAAAGTATACCCACAATAGAACCCTTTTGCTTGAACGAGAGTGCTCCACTGTCATGCAATGTAGATGCTCACTTTCTTCCAACCAATCTCTAAAATGTGGCATATGCTACAATATGTTTTTTTTTATTTCCTCTTTTGAAACTTTTTAATCATAGTTTTAGACACAACAATTTTCCATCCGAAATTTTCTGGCTATAGCTACCTAGGTATACCTCTCAAACAAAAAGTTAACTACATCCGCAATGGCGTTTTTTAGGTCCCTTCTTTTAAAACTTTTTGGTGGGAATCTCTGGACACACCTTTATGGCCATAATTTATAGATGGCATATTTTTTAGCTGTTTTTTTTAATTACTTTCTGGCATAACTTTTCGGCTCTAATATTTAACACAACTCGATTTGATACACATTTTTGGCCGTAAGTTTTTGACGGTAGTTAGTATTTTTCCAACTCTTTTTAATTACTCGATGGTCATTTCCTGGCACAAATTTCCGGGCCCTAAATTTCAAGCGGTAGTTACCCTACCACAAGTCTTTGAGATTGCGTAGTTTTATGGCTGTAATTTGATGTTGGATATCAACCGTAAACTTTGCCTTAGATAGTAAGTCTGTGACACAACTTTCTAGCGGTAGTTTCTCTACGCGGTTTCCATACTCTCACTTTTCAAGGATGCATAATTTCCCGTCAGGCTGTAAATTTCTTGTGTTATTACACGCATCAGAAAATACACATCGGGCATAATATATCGTGTAACCGGTGTATACATATATATATACTATGTATCGGTGTGAATATATATAGCTCACAAAGCTCCACTGCGTGGGCATCGGAGAGCCATCATTTTCTACCAATTAGTGCCTACCGTGTAGCCCTTTGTTTGAAAAAATATATTTTTACATGTCTCTCCTTTTATTTTAAGACGTTAACTTCTAGAGATAAATTATCGCCCGTAACTTTCTACTGGTAGTTACCCCACGGTACTTCCTCGACGATGAGAAATTCTACAACGGTACTTCTTCAAACATGTTTTTTTTGTTTCTCTCCTTTTACTCTTCGATGGTAACTTTTTGAGATAACTTCCCGGCTGTAATGTCCCACCGGTAGTTACCCCAAGGTACCTCCTCTACAGTTAGTATTTCTCTTATAGTAATTCTCTAGCAGTAGTTTATTTTTTCCCTTTTCTTTATTCTCTGACATATTTTCCAGCCGTAGTTTTACCATGGCAACTTCGAAGGTAATTTGTCGATTTCTATGATGGTTATTTCTGCCCACAAAATTTTGACCTCAACAGTGATTATTTGACATTATTCCTTCATTGATGTGCCGGTAGTTATTCCATGCAACTCATCGGTCCCAAATAGTTTTTCCATATGGTAATTATTTAACAACGATTTTTCAACGGTATGTAATTCTTTAGCTGTGGTATTTTCTTACCAGTAATTTTCAAAGGTGCACATCCAGCAATCTTCATCAGTAATTTTCAAATGTGCACGGACAACAATCTTTAGCAATAATTTTCCGATGGTAACTTTCCATTTGTAGTTCCATTTTTTTATAATACCTTCATGGTTATGCTATTGTAGCCGCGAGAAATAAAATATTCCACAATTAGTCGCCTCTTCTATTGAAAAAATGATATTAATACCTTCTATTAATCGGCTCAGGATCACCTTACGAGAATACTACTACCTTATTCCATAGCCATTTCGACACAAAAATATATTCCATCGCCTCTTCTTTTTAAGAAATAAATATTACAACTTTTTATTAATATACACATCATAACTCTACGTGCACGGCGTGCCGTCGTGCCAATGCTTCCTAGTATACACATTATGAGTGGCTACTCTTAGATTAGATACAATTTACATCATTGTTGACATTTTCTGTTAATAATAAAATTAGCTAGTTAGGTACTTCATCTACTTTGAATTGCGCAAGGCAAAAGCAAATAGATAAAAGAAAATCCTTCGCACATGAAGATGAAGTAACTAGTCCCTCCGTTCCATAGAAGTTGTTTAAGATTCATCCGAATTCGGATGTATCTAAACACTAAGAGCATCTCCAGCCGCGTCCCCAAAGCGTCCCCCAAACGACGACGGATCGGGCGTTTGGGGACGTTTTTTGTTCGTGCCGTGTTTGGGGGACGTCGCTTCCCAGTCACGTCTCCCAAACGCCGCCCCAAACTTTTTTTTATATGGTTTTCGAAAACACAACCATTTATTAAATATAGCATACAAATAAATATGTTTGCGGAGATTTGTTTTTTGAACCTTCAAACTGTGGGGAAAAAAACCCCACAGTGATTTATTGAAACCAAGTTAGAGTATATACAAAGTGAAAGAAAAAAAGAAAAGGTTAGACCTAACTGTACAAAGACTAAGAAGAGTGCAAAGCTAAATCAGACTGCCTATTCAGGCAACTAATTCTTCCAAATGTTTCCTCTTTATCCTATGCACAAGCATGGATATATCATGCACAAAGCCCTTCTTCCACCCTTGAAAAGATGGCCTCTAATACTGAATTTTTTTCTCATTTCGTTGCTTCCATATATTCCAGCAAGCTAATATCACCGCCTCCATGAAAAAAGGCTTAGCAAACCCCACTCTTGCTCTTGAAGCAGCTGTCTGAATATCTTGCCCTGTAGCCAATCAATTTGCAAATATGTCCAAATCCTCTGACTGAAATTGCACTCAAAAAGCAAATGCATTCTGTCCTCATATGCTCTAGCAAAACACAACTCACAATGAGTATCATCTGTGACCTTCCAATGTCTTCTCTTCAGCATGTCTCTAGTGTTCAGATGATCACTAATCAAAAGCCATGCAAAAAACTTGTGCTTCATTATGCAAGAAGACTTCCAGATCCATCTATAAAGGCCAATAACCTGAATATGTTCATGTATGTGCTTGTAATACTTAGATGCAGTATATGTGCTTCCCCATACATAGACCCAAGAATCATTTCATACAGACAATGGATTGCGTCTCATATTAGAACTCAACTCATGCAATTTCTCATAGGCTTGTGAAGACAATGTTAAATGGAAAAGCTGTGTGATATCATCTACTGCATACACCTCCTCAGCAGTAAGCTTGTCATCCAGAGCATAAGAGAAGATTCTTCGATATCTTTCATTAAGAGGAGTAGTGGAGTTTTCAAATTTCCAACTATCCAGCCAGAACAGAAAAGTATCTCCTTTACAAGGCAAAACTGTGGCCACCTGCCTGTACTTATCTAAATACTTACACACATCTTTCCACCAAAAAGAACCACAAAGATTCTCAGCATGAGGAACAGAGTCCTGATAATAAGTTCTGTTTTCAAATTAAATTATAACAAATAATAAAACAACTAAACAAATGTAATAAATAGGCCTAGATCAAGGTGCCGCGGCATTTTCTGATAATCCTTTCATCCTCCACATATGCTCAACGAGATCAGCTTGAAGTTGATTGTGAACATTGTTGTCACGGATCTCTGCGTGCATAGCGAGGAAATCAGCAAAATCTGCAGGCAACTCATGATCAACCTCCGCAAGAGGGCCCTGACACTCATAGGGACCAACATGTGTCCTGGCATGATTCTTGCGGTCATCCTCGATGATCATGTTGTGCATGATCACACAAGCCTGCATCACCTCCCACATTTGGTTGTGAGACCAGCTTAGAGCAGGGTACCGGACAATTGCAAACTGAGCTTGAAGCACACCAAATGCCCGCTCGACATCCTTCCTGCAAGCCTCCTGTCACGCAGCAAAGTGAGAATTCTTCTGACCTAATGGAGCCGAGATTGTTTTGAAAAAAGTGGCCCATTTTGATATATACCATCGGCTAGATAATAGCCTTTGGTATATTGGTGGCCATTGATCTCGTAGTTGCATGGTGGAGCATGCCCTTCCACTAGTTTGCTGAACACCGGAGACTGCTGCAACAAGTTAATGTCATTGTGTGATCCCGCCATGCCAAAGAAAGAATGCCCAATCCACAAGTCTTAATCTGCCACAACTTCAAGCACCACACTGCAATATCCATGACGCCCTTTGTATATACCTTGCCAGAGAAACGGGCAGTTCTTCCATGACCAGTGCATGCAATCGATGCTTCCAAGCATTCCAGGGAATCCTCTGGCAGCATTTTGTGCCATGATCCTTGTAGTCTCTTCCTCAGTTGGCCCTCTCAAGTAGTATTTGCCAAACTTTGCCACCGCAGCTCGGCAAAATGTGTACATGCACTCAATAGCAGTAAACTCACTCATGCGGAGGTAGTCGTCCTGTGTATTAGTAGGTGCTCTGTATGCGAGCATTCTCATGGCGGCGGTGCACTTCTGAATCGACGAGAACCCGGCAAGGCCTACAACGTCGTTCTTGAGCTTGAAGTAGGGTTCGAACTCTCGAACGTCGTGGAGGATATTCATGAACAAACCCTTGCTCATCCTATACCGGCACCGAAAATTATCGGCATGTGTTGCCTCATCTGCGAAGTAGTTGTTGTGCAGCATGGTATGGCCCTCCATCCTCTGTCGGGGCTTCGACTTCTTTCTCACCGGCTTTGATCCTCCACGGCGTGGCCTCTTCCGCTTCTCCGCCTCGGCGTCAATCATGTCCTCGAGGGACGCGATGATCAACAAATGCTCCCGGATGTCGTCGCCGAAGGCTTGCTCGTCCTCCAGCAGTCGGACAAGCATCACGTCGTCGCTATCCATGTCTGTAGCAAAATCAATGGTTAAAACTGCGTCGCGACAGACGAGGCAATGAACAGCGGCCAATCGCGTCTACCTGGCAAGTCGTCGAACACCTTGTGTGCGCGAAAGTGGGGCGGATTTGACGCCGCGTTCTGGGACGCGCTGGCGAAGCGGCGGCGGCGAAATGGCCGGAGAGAGTGCCAGCCGCGACGACAGTGCCGAATCTCAGAAGAGATCAGCCGTCGAAACGGCTGGCAAATCTAGCGACGACAGAGGGGTGGGAGGCGCGGGAGGGAAGGCGTCACGAGAAATAAAAGGCGCGAACCAACGATTATGGAAATAGTCACCGACAGGTGGGATCCCGCCTCTCTTTTCGTTGTGTCTGGCGTGCCCGGAGCGTCCCCTGTGTAGCGGGGACGGGCTCGCGGCGCCGAACACCGTATCGGGTCGCGCCAGACAAAAAGAGGCTTTGGGGAACGTGGCTATGAATGTTTTTTTGCCGACGCGCCCCAAATCCCTTTGGGGATGCTTTGGGCGACACGGATGGAGATGCTCTAAGAGCATCTCCAGCGGGGCGACGCAAATAGATCAAAAGCGTCCGTTTGCGTCTGCACGGTCAAAAAAGGGCTCCATCGGCTAGACGCAAAATGACCGCAGTGTCCGTCATGACGGAAACTTCGACCAAATATGCGGCAGGAATACGCGTCCGCTCATTCGTTTTGCCTGGGTGACGCGCTCTCTCTTCTCCTTTAATGCAGGGCCCATGTGCTGGCAAGACACATTTTTTTTCTCTCTTCTCCCTAATTAAAGTATGGTAGGGTCCTTGCGGTTAAAAAAATGTGTCTCTGCCGCTAAAGAAGGGACAGACACATGCGGACATGTGACCATTTTTAATGTCTGTGACCGACGCAAATAGACATAAATTATGTTCAAAATGGGTCGTGCCATTTGAGATGCCCTAAATAGCATGTAGATACATCTAAATTTTGAGGAGTAACTAGTTGCGAATATGTAATTGCGTGTGAGACGATGGAGCATCCTAACTGACGTAATAGCTCGGATCTCAGTTAAATTGATATCTAAAAGATTAGGGAGTTGTATTAGTAGAACCGAGTCTAAGTTGAAAACTGGTTCATAGCCCCAAGTTTTTTGCAACGTTTTGCACGCTCTTGCTACTAGTTAAACCGGCCTTCCATTCCCTCAAACGGTCGAATGGAATGCGGTGTCGGTGGGTGATGAATCTTTGCGACGCTCAATAAAGCCGGCCGTATTCTATATTCCGTGTCACGTCTGAGTGTGATGCCGGCTCATCATGGGAATAAAGATTAAGGTGGGTGCTGACCAGTTCCGGGCCACTAATTATGCCATGCCGGCTGGCGAGGTTTGGTTGAAGTCTTCGCAGTATGCGCGTCCTCCCCCGTTTTTGTACCAAGAGTAGTTGTGCTTGTATGGTGGAATGGAAATTTGCATTGATATTAGGACACGTGAAGTGCATGCCAGCGGGAAATTTCTTCTCCTGGCCGAGTTTTTGCACTCTGGTTATGAATGCACCCATGTGGTGTGCCGGAGAAGAAGGTGAGTAGGAGGGGAATTTGAGAGATACCATACTGTGTCCTGGATGAAATCGAAGGACAAGGTTGGACAACAAGGATGAAGAGCAGCACATGTGTTAACATGGTAAATTTCTTTCTAGGCGAATGGTTGAGCGTGACAGACGCAACCCGGTGGTGAGATTGAGAAACCGTCACGAGTTGAACCATTGACCATGAACAAGATTTTATATGGAAACAGGGGAGCAATCTCCCTCCCTCCCACAAACGTATCTTCTAGGCGTAGCTTCTGAATGCCTCGAGAGGAGAGCTCTAGTTGACTTTTTCTCTTTGTGCGATGCATTCCCTCGCCGTGGCTGATGATGGCCGGCACGCAAGGGGAACAAAACTAGCAAAGATTCGTTGCTATTCTACTAGCAGCTAGGCTAATTAATCAGGAAATATAAGCAGACAACCAAAAGGGCGTTGGTTGGAAAATCAAATCACCCGAATCAACAAGCAAAGCACATGACAGACATAAGAAATCAATCATCCATCCATCAGTTTATACACGGCTTAGAATCCAATTTACATGAGCAGACAAGACCTCTTTTGACACGAGGACTTGGAATTCGCTACAACAGTTTGGAAGAAACAATAGAGCAGACAGAGGACTAACCAACAGTCTGAATCGGGACTCGGGGAGGGGGACATGGACACAATTCATGACGAAGCGTACTCTGGTGGAGGAGCGCCGGGGTTAGCCGCGGCAGCCTGCGATCTTGGAGCAGCCGCGCGTGTAGGGGTTGGCCTGGGCGCCGGCGCGGCAGTTGTAGTAGGATGCTCCCCGCACGGAGCAGGGCACGTTGTCCCTCCGCAGCGCGCCGTAGCTGATGTAGCCGTTGCCGCCCTGCAGCACGCGCCTCACCACCGCGTCGCCGTCGCCTGCGGCGAACCCGTAGCCGTCGTCCGCCACCTCCTCCACGCCCGTGAGCCCCAGCTCCCAGCTGAGCGGGAGGTCCCCGGCGTCTGCGCAGCGCGCGAGGAGGAGGACGAGCAGGACGGAGGCGGCCACGAGCGCGGCGGCGGAGGCCGGGGTCCTGGCCATGGCGGAAGGGAAAGTGGAACGGGGGGATCTACGGATGCTTCGTCTCTGCTTTCTGCGTTGCGTTGCGGTGTGGGGTTTGGTGCTTGTGTTTGGCTTGTGGGAGCGGCAAGGGAAATGAGGTGCGCCTTGGTCCGTGCCTGGGTTTATAGGGGAGTTTGGGTCCTTGGGAAGCTGGTGAGAGCGAGAGAGAGAGAGTTGGGTTGGGTGGCTGGAATGACGCGTGGGGCCGACGGCCTACTGACCGGTCCGTCCGCGTGACACCACACCGGCCGCTGCAACTGCAAAATACGTACTCCAACTGCCTGGCTGATACTCATGATATGATTGTGATTGTCCCATTTTGTCATTGTTATTCTTGATTGAGGATACAAAATATTTTCCGGATGTTGCTGGTCAGCTTCACCGATCGCAATCTTCCATGCTCATGATCTACATTCGCCCTTCACCCTTGCTGCTAGTAGGTTCCAGCCAGGCACACACTTGTGCTTCCGCTTGCCGAGTCGTACCTAGAGCAAGCCTCATGTGAACGAACGCTACACCACCGAACCACCCTCTAATCTCACCTTGATCCAGTCACCCCGTGGGCCGTGGATTGTGACCCAAGCACTTACGATGGCGACGGAACACGTCCTTATTGTGCTGCCCGCGGCATGTGCCTCATCAGCCGACTCTGCCAATTTTTAAGACCACGCCGCCTCGCTCCCATCCTAGTTGGCCGGGAGACAAACACTAGTCTCTAGCCACCCCCCCCCTACCGCCCCCCACCTCCACCCTCCCCCCTCTTCCCTCGTCATCCCTAGAGGTTGCTGACAGGAAAATCCAGCACAACCTCGGTGAAAGGGATGGCAGACCCCTACCACATCTTGGCGGTGGCAGGACTGGTAGGGAAAATGCTCGGCGATGTTTTGAGTGCCGGTGTGACCTTCTATGGCTATTCTCCCGGCGGTGCCCTTGTGGCTTCGTCCCAGTGGTTTTGAGTGACGATGTAAGGATCCCAGAGCAAGGGCTCCGGACACGGCGTCTTCCCCTCACTCGGCGATGCTTGGCCTGGAGGAGGCTCCATCTGGCGGCTCTAGTGAGCAGCATAACACGGGATCTAAAACCCTGGTTTAGCGCAGGAGGCGCGTGGCAGCCAAAATTCTATCCAACGCCGACGATGCTAGATGCGGGAAACCCCAGATTTGTTGGCCATGCTTTGTTGGCCTTCAGTAGTGATACGTCTCAAACGTATCTATAATTTCTTATGTTCCATGCTAGTTTTATGACAATACTCACATGTTTTATATACACTTTATATCATTTTGATGCATTTTTCGGCACTAACCTATTAACAAGATGCCGAAGAGCCGGTCCTCGTTTTCTGCTGTTTTTGGTTTCGTAAATCCTACACAGAAATATTCTCGGAATTGGACGAAACAAAAGCCCACGGTCTTATTTTTCACGGAGCCTTCCGTAAGTCCGAAGAGGAGACGAAGAGGGGCGACGAGGCGGCCACACCCTAGGGGGCGCGGCCCCACCCCTGGCCGCGCCGCCCTATGGGGTGGGCCCCTCGAGCGTCCCCCGACTCTGCCCCTTCGCCTATTTATTCTCTCCGTCGCGAAAACCCTAGTACCGAGAGCCACGATACGAGAAAAGTTACTGTGACGCCGCCGCCGCCGCCGCCAATCCCATCTCGGGGGATTCAGGAGATTGCCTCCGGCACCCTGCCGGAGAGGGGAATCATCACCGGAGGGCTCTACATCACCATGCCCGCCTCCGGACTGATGCATGAGTAGTTCATCCTTGGACTATGGGTCCATAGCAGTAGCTAGATGGTTGTCTTCTCCTCTTGTGCTATCATGTTTAGATCTTGTGAGCTGCCTATCATGATAAAGATCATCTATTTGTAATGCTACATGTTGTGTTTGTTGGGATCCGATGAATATGGAATACTATATCAAGTTGATTATTGATCTATCATATATGTGTTGTTTATGATCTTGCATGCTCTCCGTTGCTAGTAGAGGCTCTGGCCAAGTTGATACTTGTAACTCCAAGAGGGAGTATTTATGCTCGATAGTGGGTTCATGCCTCCATTGAATCGCGGGACGATGATGATGAAAGTTCTAAGGTTATGGATGTGTTGTTGCTACTAGGGATAAAACAACAATGCTTTGTCTAAGGATATTTGTATTGTTTACATTACGCATAGTACTTAATGCAATTGTCTGTTGTTTGAAACTTAATACTGGAAGGGGTGCGGATGCTAACCCGAAGGTGGACTTTTTAGGCATAGATGCATGCTGGATAGCGGTCTATGTTCTTTGTCGTAATGCCCTAAGTAAATATCATATTAGTCATCATGATATGTATGTGCATTGTTATGCCCTCTCTATTTGTCAATTGCCCAACCGTAATTTGTTCACCCAACATGCTATTTATCTTATTGGAGAGACACCACTAGTGAACTGTGGACCCCGGTCCATTCTTTTACATCTGAAATACAATCTATTGCAATCATTGTTCTCTGCTGTTCTTTGCAAACAAACATCATTCTCCACACCATACGTTTAATCCTTTGTTTACAGCAAGCCGGTGAGATTGACAACCTCACTGTTAAGTTGGGGTAAAGTATTTTAATTGTGTTGTGCAGGTTCCACGTTGGTGCCGGAATCCCTGGTGTTACGCCGCACTACACTCCTTCACCAACAACCTTCACGTGGCCTTCATCTCCTACTGGTTCGATAAACCTTGGTTTCTTACTGAGGGAAACTTGCTGCTGTACGCATCACACCTTCCTCTTGGGGTTCCCAACGGACGTGTGCTTCACGCGTCATCAAGCTAAATTTCTGGCGCCGTTGCCGGGGACCTGAAGAAAAGTTACACCACATAGATTTCTAACTCCCACGTCAACTGCACGCCAGCAAATAAATTTCTGGCGCCGTTGCCGGGGAGATCAAGACACGCTGCAAGGGGAGTCTCTCACATCCAATCTCTTTACTTTGTTTATTGTCTTGCTTTATTTTATTTTCTGTCTTGTTTGCTTTCTTTATATCAAAAACACAAAAAATTAGTTACTTGCATTTACTTATTTACCTTTTGTTTATTTCATCATGCTTCCCCCTAAGTTCATTTTGAAGGATATATCTGTAGGGCGTGGGTCTATCATTGGAAGAGATAATATAGAAGAATTTTTCACTCATGTTAGTACAGTTAAAGATTTTGAAGATAGATCCTTGGTAGAACTTGCTCCTACCTATGAAATTGCTACTGCCTCTTTAGTGCACATGTTGGAAGCTAGATTTGTTAATCTTAATCCTATAATGCAACACATGTTTCTTACACTCTGTGATATGGAAGAAGGAGAGAAGAAAGATTTTGTTTTAGAAACCCATCTTAAAGAATTTGGTGATGTAGCTAGAGAAGTTAGAAAAGTCTTTATTCAACATAAGATGCTTGGTTTTTATACTAATTTTGCAAGTACCCTTGAAAAGATGGAAAAAAGATAGGCTAAAGTACACTAATGAAGCCAATTGTGAGGGGGAGACTAAAATACCAATACCATTTAAGCTCATAGGAATGCATGACGCACTAGAAAAGAATTTTGATTGGATTGTTCCTGAAAATTTATTTGAGGAAGATAGTAAGCCTAAAAGTAATGAAAGAGGAGCCTCTGAAACGTACATAGATAAGATTCAATGCATCGTTGAGAAAACCCCCAATTATGATGTTGATGCTTCATCTCTTGATGTTACTTGATTTACACTTTCTGCGCCTAGCTGAACGGCGTTAAAGAAAAGCGCTTATGGGAGACAACCCATTATTTTATTTCTGCAATTTTTGGTTTATATTTGTGTCTTGGAAGTTGTTACTACTGTAGCAACCTCTCCTTATCTTTACTTTATTGCATTGTTGTGCCAAGTAAAGTCTTTGATAGTAAGGTTGATACTAGATTTGGATTTCTGCGCAGAAACAGATTTCTAGCTGTCACGAATTTGAGTAGATCTCTTTGTAGGATACTCAGAAAAATCTGCGAAAAATCATGAGTAATCCTCAGATATGTACGCAACTTTCATTCAATTTGAGATTATTCATCTGAGCATGTTAAGTGCCTCTAAAAAATTCGTCTTTACGGACTGTTCTGTTTTGACAGATTCTGCCTTTTATTTCACATTGCCTCTTTTACTGTGTTGAGTGGATTTCTTTGCTCCATTAACTTTCAGTAGCTTTTGTTAATATCCAGAAGTGTTAGGAATGATTGTGTCCTCTCTGAACATGTGAATTTTTTATTATGCATTAACCCTCTAATGAGTTTGTTTTGAGTTTAGTGTGGAGGAAGTTTTTAAGGGTCAAGAGAGGAGGATGATATAATATGATCAAGAAGAGTGAAAACTCTAAGCTTGGGGATGCCCCCGTGGTTCATCCCTGCATATTTCAAGACGACTCAAGCATCTAAGCTTGGGGATGCCCAAGGCATCCCCTTCTTCATCGACAACTTATCAGGTCACCTCTAGTGAAACTATATTTTTATTCCGTCACATCTTATGTGCTTTACTTGGAGCGTCTGTATGTTTTTATTTTTGTTTATGTTTGAACAAATTCGGATCCTAGCATTCCTTGTGTGGGAGAAAGACACGCTCCGCTTTTTCATATTGAACACTGGTGTTCTTAGCTTTACTTTTAATGTTCATGGCGAAGGTTGAAAACCGCTTCGTTTATTGCTATTTGGTTGGAAACAGAAAATGCTCCATGTGGTAATTGGTATATGGTCTTGAATAATTTGAAACTTGGCAATTGTTTTGAGCTCTCAAATAGATCATGTTTAAGCTCTTGCATCATGTGGTGTTGAACCTATTAGTGGAGAACTACCGTAGAGCTTGTTGAAATTTGGTTTGCATGATTGGTCTCTCTAAAGTCTAGATATTTTCTGGTAAAAGTGTTTGAACAACAAGGAGACAGTGTAGAGTCTTATAATGCTTGCAATATGTTCTTATGTAAGTTTTGTCTGTACCGGTTCATACTTGTGTTTGCTTCAAATAACCTTGCTAGCCAAAGCCTTGTACTGAGAGGGAATGCTTCTCGTGCATCCAAAACCTTGAGCCAAAACTTATGCCATTTGTGTCCACCATAACTACCTACTATGTGGTATTTGTCTGCCATTCCAAGTAAATTGCTTGAGTGCTACCTTTAAAATTTCATTCCTTGTCTTTGCAATACATAGCTCATGGGAAAATAGCTTAAAAACTATTGTGGTATTGAATATGTCGCTTATGTATGTTATTTCTTATAAGTTGCTTGTTGAGCGGTAACCATGTTTCGGGGACGCCATCAACTCGTTACACTTTTGTTGAATATCATGTGAGTTGCTATGCATGTTCGTCTTGTCTGAAGTAAGGGTGATTTGTCATGATTAAATGGTTTGAGTATGCATATTGTTAGAGAAGAACATTGGGCCGCTAACCAAAGCCATGTATCATGGTGGAAGTTTCAGCTTGGACATTAATCCTCAATCTCTTATGAGAATATTATCTATTGTTGAATGCTTAAGCATTAAAGAGGAGTCCATTATCTGTTTTCTATGTTGTCCCGGTATGGATGTCCTCAAGTTGTGATCTATCAAAATCGAGAAATCAAATGCGATTTATCTCCTTGGACCTTTGTACAGGTGACATAGAGGTACCCCTTTGTGACACTTGGTTGAAACATATGTAATGCAATGATAATCCATGGAAATCCGAGCTAATTAGGACAAGGTGCGAGAACTATTGGTATTCGATGCATGAGGCTTGCAACTTATAGGATGTTTTATGCATAGCACATATGATTTATTACTACCGTTGACAAAATTGTTTCCATGTTTTCAAAATAAAAAGCTCTAGCACATGAGTAATCCCTGCTTCCCTCTGCGAAGGGCCTTTCTTTTACTTTATGTTGAGTCAGTTTACCTACTTCTTTCTGTCTTAGAAGCAAACAGTTGTGCAACTGTGTGCATTGATTCTTACATACTTGCTTATTTGCATTCATCATATTACTTTGTGTTGACAATTATCCATGAGATATACATGTTGAAGTTGAAAGCAACTGCTGAAACTTATATCTTCCTTTGTGTTGTTTCAAAAACTTCTATTAAGAATCTATTGCTTTATGAGTTAACTCTTATGCAAGACTTATTGATGCTTGTCTTGAAAGTACTATTCATGAAAAGTCTTTGCTATATGATTCAGTTGTTTAGTCATTATCTTTACCATTCCTTTGAATCACTTCATTCATCTCATATGCTTTACAATAGTATTGATCAAGATTATGATAGTAGCATGTCACTTCAAAAATTATCCTTGTTATCGTTTACCTAGTCGAGGGCGAGTAGGAACTAAGCTTGGGGATGCTTGATGCGTCTCAAACATATCTATAATTTCTTATGTTCCATGTTAGTTTTATGACAATACTCACATGTTTTATATACACTTTATATCATTTTGATGCATTTTCCGGCACTAACCTATTAACAAGATGCCGAAGCGCCAGTTCCTGTTTTCTGCTGTTTTTGGTTTCAGAAATCCTACACAGGAAATATTCTCGGAATTGGACGAAACAAAAGCCCACGGTCTTATTTTCCACGGAGCTTTCCAGAAGTCCGAAGAGGAGACAAAGAGAGGCGACGAGGCAGCCACACCCTAGGGGGGCGCGGCCCCACCCCTGGCCGCGCCGCCCTATGGGGTGGGCCCCTCGAGCGTCCCCCGACTCTGCCCCTTCGCCTATTTATTCTCTCCGTCGCGAAAACCCTAGTACCGAGAGCCACGATACGAGAAAATTTACTGTGACGCCGCCGCCGCCAATCCCATATCGGGGGATTCAGGAGATCGCCTCCGGCACCCTGCCGGAGAGGGAATCATCACTGGAGGGCTCTACATCACCATGCCCGCCTCCAGACTGATGCGTGAGTAGTTCATCCTTGGACTATGGGTCCATAGCAGTAGCTAGATGGTTGTCTTCTCCTCTTGTGCTATCATGTTTAGATCTTGTGAGCTGCCTATCATGATCAAGATAATCTATTTGTAATGCTACATGTTGTGTTTGTTGGGATCCGATGAATATGGAATACTATGTCAAGTTGATTATTGATCTATCATATATGTGTTGTTTATGATCTTGCATGCTCTCCGTTGCTAGTAGAGGCTCTGGCCAAGTTGATACTTGTAACTCCAAGAGGGAGTATTTATGCTCGATAGTGGGTTCATGCCTCCATTGAATCTGGGACAGTGACAGAAAGTTCTAAGGTTATGGATGTGCTGTTGCTACTAGGGATAAAACAACAATGCTTTGTCTAAGGATATTTGTATTGTTTACATTACGCACATTACTTAATGCAATTGTCTGTTGTTTGCAACCTAATACTGGAAGGGGTGCGGATGCTAACCCGAAGGTGGACTTTTTAGGCATAGATGCATACTGGATAGCGGTCTATGTTCTTTGTCGTAATGCCCTAAGTAAATCTCATTTTAGTCATCATGATATGTATGTGCATTGTTATGCCCTCTCTATTTGTCAATTGCCCAACTGTAATTTGTTCACCCAACATGCTATTTATCTTATTGGAGAGACACCACTAGTGAACTGTGGACCCCGGTCCATTCTTTTACATCTGAAATACAATCTACTGCAATCATTGTTCTCTGATGCTCTTTGCAAACAAACATCATTCTCCACACCATACGTTTAATCCTTTGTTTACAGCAAGCCGGTGAGATTGACAACCTCACTGTTAAGTTGGGGCAAAGTATTTTGATTGTGTTTTGCAGGTTCCACGTTGGCGCCGGAATCCCTGGTGTTGCGGCGCACTACACTCCTTCACCAACAACCTTCACGTGGCCTTCATCTCCTACTGGTTCGATAAACCTTGGTTTCTTACTGAGGGAAACTTGCTGCTGTACGCATCACACCTTCCTCTTGGGGTTCCCAACGGACGTGTGCTTCACGCGTCATCAAGTAGCTACCAAGAAAAATGGGCAAGAACAAAATTGGTCCTAACGAAAACTATTAGCTCGGTGTCACGCTAACAAAAGAGAGATCGTGGCTTGGTTGAAGCAAAAAAGATTTGTGCAAGACGTCTCTCTTCTCTTTTCTCTCTTTTGCTTATAAGTTTTGGACTCTTTTGTATTTTGGTGTCACTCACACACTATTTTTCTTTTTGTATTTTTTTCTTTCTCTCACTATGTAAGGATACTACTATCTATGTAAGTATGTCACGCTTCTTTTACTTATCTTTTCATAACGAGCTTGCTTCGTAGCTTTTCTCAACTCATACACACCCTCACGGTCGGGACGCTTGCGCAATGCTTCGCAACACTAGAAAGTTACTCTGGATATGATAGGTACGCAAAGGAAGCTAGGGCTATAAGTTAAATAGCAAGTTATACCACTTGATGATGGTGGCCAATGATGATCTGGAACTTGCGATGGTGGTGGATGGTGTCAAATGAACCGCTTGGATCTTTGGGGTGTTGTCGTCGTTGTCGATGTTGCGGAAGCTTGTGATGACTGAAATGACACTCAAAACGATAGTCCAAACACAAAGATGAAGTGCCAAAACGAAAAACGAAGTTAGATGTCAAAATTTTTGACCATCGGAACTTCCGGTCACTGGGGGCGGTAGTCCTGGCCGGGCGTAACTTCCGGTCATGCGGGGCGGTAGTACCGGTCGCAACAGATCTGCGGGCTGTTCATCGATTTGGGTGGAAATCCGGTCCAAAAACCTTTGAATATGTGGAAAAATTAGCACCAAAGATGATGGGGGAATTGTAGATGAACACCAAAGACAAGTTTCTATTGGAACAAAACCACAAAAAACTCAACAAATTGCTAGATCCAACCAAGGCCAATTTGGTGCTATTTTTGGGATTTTCGAAATTTTCTCAAGAAAATTTTTGCGGGTCAAATCCATGGCAATCAAGGAGCTCTTGATACCATATGATAATGGATGAACCCTTGGGGAGGCCCGATCTTCACGGATTTGGTGGAGGGGTGAGAAACGCGAAGAACACAGGTGGAGAACAGGGAAAATGGAGACACAAACGTAACACACACACACACACACACACACACACACACACACAACAGGTTGTTCTTCGTAGGTCCGATACACCTACCCAATAGAATTGCAAGGCAAAGACCTACAAGAAGTAGAATCCCTCACAAAAGATTGGCAAGCAATCGGTAGAGTTCGAAAGAGGGAAAGAGTGCAAATAGATAGAATTGCAAGAAGCAAAAGATCCATAACACTAGAATCCCTAGAATGGAAGAGACCAATTCCTCGGAAGATTCGTGATACACTCCATAGATTCAGATCTGGAGGGGTTTCCCATAGGGAGGAGCAAAGCTCATGTCTAATCTCAAAATTAACTCTAACCCTAGATCTGAGCCAACAAGGCTATTTATAGTAGGAGGGTCGAAAGGGTAAGTCAAAGCTGAAACAGGTAGATTCGGCTGAAACGCGTAACGGCGGTAGTACCGGCCACCAGGGGCGGTAGTACCGGTCGGGCGGTAGTACCGGCCAACTACCGGCGTACTTCCGGAATCGGCATTTTGGCATGCAAAGACCCCTGGTTCCTTTGTGGCGCATTTTTGGAACTTGGTCGGAACTTGGGCGGTAGTACCGGCGGGCGGAACTTCCGGTCATACGGGGCAGAAGTACCAGCTGGAGCTTCTTCAGTTCGACGTTCTTCAGTCCTGGGAGGAATCTGGGCGGAAGTACCAGCCTTGGAGGGCGGTAGTTCCGGCTGGGGCGCTGGGGCTTCTTCTGCTTTTCCTTCACTCCTGGGAGGCGTCTGGGCCGTAGTACCGACCCTGGAGGGTTGTAGTTTCGACTGGAGCGCTGGAGCTTCTTTCCTCTTCTTCTCCATTGGTTTGGTCTCCACGGCTTGTGTCTTGTCCGATGTACTTGATTGAGCAGAAGGTATTCGCATGAAGTAGCATGCCATCCAATGATGTATCAAATGTATACATTGAAAGGAGCGAATTGACCTCTTGGTGTATGGCTTTGACCCGAGCTCGTGTCATTGGGCCACGAGGAGGGCTTGGCGGTCTTGAGGCGGAGGTGTCCAAAAGCCACCCTGTATCATCTCCCCACCACTTGCGAAAGAGTCGTCCTCGACTCTATGTTCTCCTCATCTCCATGATAGGGTGAGAGATCCGACACATTGAATGTGTTGCTCACCAAGTACTTGGATGTTGGTATGTCGATGAAGTAGGCGTTGATGCGCTTGATTACCTTGAAGGGACCATCGCCTCGTGGTTTGAGCTTCGAGTTGCGTTCTTGAGGGAACCGGTCTTTGCGAAGGTGTAGCCACACTAGGTCTCCTTCTTCGAAAATCCTTGCCTTCTTCTTTGTGTTGAGTCGTGTGGCTTGACGAAGTACTTGTTTCTAGATTGTTGATCTTGTGTGTACATGTAGTTTATTCATGTGTTGGGCTCGTTTGTCGATGTTCATGTTTACTTGCTCATGTAGCGGAAGTGGTAGTAGGTCAATCGCCGTCGGTGGTTCAAAGACGTAGACGACCATGAAGGTACTTCTGATTGTTGTTGAGTGCTTGGCGCGGTTGTAGGCAAGCTCTGCATGCGGCATGCAATCTTCCCAAGCTTTCAAGTTCTTCTTGACAAGTACTCGTAGTAGTGTGGAGAGGCTTCGGTTCACAACTTCGGTTTGTCCATCCGTAAGCGGGTGCGACGATGACGAGAACAAAAGCTTGACGTTGAACTTGGCCATTAATGTCTTCCAAAGGTAGCTCATGAATTTGAAATCTCGATTCGAGACAATTCTTCTTGGTATACCGTGGAGTCTCACAATTTACCTAAAAAATAAGGAGGCAATGTGTGAAGCATCATCCGTTCGGGAGCAAGGTATAAAATGTGCCATTTTATAGAATCTATCAACCACAAGAAAACCAAATCATGAACATATTTAGCGTGAGGTAATCCTAGTACAAAGCCCATTCTTATGTCGGACCAAGGTGCATAAGGGATGGGCAAAGGAGTATAAGGGCCATAGGGATTTGAATTGGACTTAGCTTGTAGGCATGTTGTCCATCGTCGACAAAGGTGTTCCACGTCATGGTACATTCTTGGCCAATAGTAATGGGTGCAAAGCATCGCATACGTCTTCTCTCGTCCAAAGTGTCCCATGTGTCCACCAACATCTGATTCTTGTAAGAGCAAAAGGCGAAGCAAAGACTTGGGAATACAAATTTTGTTGCCCTTGAACAAGAAACCTTGGTGCAAATAGAAATCATCGATGCCCTTTTCAATAGAACACTTTGGAAAAATTGGGCCAAAGAAGGTATCGGAAGGGTATAGGTCTTTGATTTCATCGAGACTCAAAACATGGAAATCCCAACGAGTGAGTAAAAGGGTAATCTTGCGGGAAAGAGCGTCCGTAAATAAATTGTCCTTGCCCTTCTTGTATTTGATTGCATATGGGAAGGACTCAGTGAATTCAATCCATTTAGCGTTGTTGCGGTCAGAAACCCACCGGCGGGCAGCGACTGGCAACACCGTAGAGCCGGGAACAACTAGGGCTGCGGCTGGCCCCAGTCCCTCAGAGCGACGGCCCGCAAAGCCTCCCGGTCACACGTCCGATGCTGTCGCAAGGGCGTGCCACCTGACCTATACCCGGTCGGGAAGGTGTTGGATGATGCCTCGCTTAGTTTCCTGCATGGCATACACGTAAACGTTAAATACGAGCCTCGATCGGCTCTCGGGTTATCTCGTGAATCGGCTCAAAGAGCCGATCCACCCATGATTCGTACAAGGTGTCCGAATATATGGTGGTCCTGCTTGATCAAGATAAAGCTAATGCGATCTACGACGATTTAGGGTTTTCACCGCATAATCGGATCATCCTACTCAAGATTGGGCCTCGCGCTCGCGTACGGTGATCGTAAGCCGATCCTAGACAGGGCCTAAAAACCAACACGAGGTTGATCCCCGGAACATCCTGTCTAGGGCTAGCAAACTACACCCTACACGCCGCTGGATCCTCCAACCCTTTGTAAGGCCTAACTATTGCGGATGTTAAACTAATCCTTGAAGAACAAGGAACAACCGTAACGGATCGGATCTACTAAACTATGATCAAGCGGGTGCCGCCCCTACACCTAAGATAGGTGTAAGGGCGGCTAGATGTATAAGGGTTGCACTACGACATCATATGATACGAAGAACAATGCTAACCCTAACACATCTAAGATAACTACGTTGCTCGCCATCAAAAAGGCTTCAAGCACGAGCAACGCATGAACAACGTAGGTAGGCTTGTGCTGCCTAGATCGCAAGATGCGATCTAGGCAGCATGGTGCTTACCGGAGAAACCCTCGAGACGAAGGAGTTGGCGATGCGCCGAGATTTGTTTGTGTTGAACGTTGGTTGTTGTTTATTTCATAAACCATAGATACATATTTATAGTCCAAGGGACTTTCTAATTCAGGCGTGCACCTAACCGTGCACGGGTAAAACTCCAACTCCTAACCGACACGTAATCTAATATGTTACAGATACACGGGCAAACTAGCCCAAACGTTGCATACAAGGCCGATTCACGTATTTCTTCTATATATATATTCTTCAAGTCCATCCTGATCGCGGCCCACCTCTGACTCGGTCAAATTCTGGTGATAACACATGCCCCCTGGTTTTGGAAATGACATTTCCAAAATCATTACGCTTTTCTTTCGTCGGGTCATGTCGTGGCAGAAGCAGAAACCGCCGCGTAATCCTCATCATGATGCCTTGCCCCTTTCACTTCTCCACGTGGCCGCAAAATTTTCCCGTTGGGCATCATCTCCTCGGAAACCGCCGTGGCATTGAATCTCCCTCATATCCCTTTTATTTAACCGTTCTAAACAGCTCGCTCCTCCTTCGTCCTCCTCGCATTAGCACCCAAAAACCCTCCTCGTGCCACCATGTCTTCTTCCTCCTCCTCCTCCTCCGAGCTTTCCTACGGGTCCTCCTCCTCCCGCGAGACGCCGCCGGACATCCGCACCCCGGAAGAATGGGACCCGGAAGACCACGCCTCCTCCATCTCGGTCCGAAGACGACCAGTCCCTGACCAGCGGAGATGAAGATCTTCAGTTCCTTGCCGTCGGGGAACTGGAGTCGGAAAGCGAGGACGACCGGTTCCCCTGGGACGGCTGCCCCACCTCTGAAGAAGAGGAAGAGGAAGAAGACGACGACGACGACTCCCTCGAGGGCTACCCGCCGGCGAAACGCCTCCGCATGTGGTGGGACGACGACAGCAGCGATGATGAAGACGGGGATGAAGCTCCCGTAGAGGGCTACGGGAGTAGCGACGAGGAGCCCATCGGCAGCAGGTGCCGATGAGAGTTCCGAGGATGACGACGAGGGCAGCGATGGCCCGTAGATTAGGATCTACTAGTGTAGGCCTAGCAGTAGTAGATTGGTCAATAGACCCTTCTTTTGTTCTTCCTTCTTTGAGCAATCGGCTCTTTCTTTGTAAGAAATTCTGTTTATGAATGAAGAAGTTTCCCCAATTTGACTTTGCCGATTTCTTTTAAACCGATTCTCAATGAGCCGATGGCAACGCATCGGTCTCTCATAATCCTCCCTTCCTTCCTTCGACCACGGGGTGACTGCAATCTTGGTCAAAACTCAAAAAGCCGATGTCAGCGCATCAAGCCTTCATGAACTATCCTTCGTCCTTTCGAACAATGAATTTGAGTTCCGCCGGATCACCACCCTTGACGAAAATCGCGGCGCAGGACTAGCCGATGGCCACCCAATCGACTTTCAAAAACAGAGCATCCACCAGGCCAGCTGCCCCCCGAGTCTCAGTCAAGGCGAGAACGGTAATGGATCAGCCAAATGTGCCGCCATTGGCCTCACGTCGTAACGCAGAGCCAGCCGATTTCAACACAATCGGCTCCCCGGAGCAGAGGACCTTCAGGGTGAGCTGCCCCCCGAGCTTCTTCAGTCTACTCCATGCTGCTCTTGGCATTGGCATTGGTCCATCGAGTCTCTCTTCGTGGCCCACTTCCTGCTCCATCGAGTCACCTCTTGAGTCGATGGCCATGCATCGGCTTTCTATCCTTAAGTCGATGTCTGCTGCATCGGCTGTGCTTAAAAATTTTCGATTTTTTTTACGGCCGATTCATGTATCGGCCCCCATACTTCAATACCCATCATCAAAGAATATCTTGGGCTGCTGGGCGTTTGAAAGATACTCCTTCTTCATATCCTCGTGTTTTATCCACCTAGGTGCCCCCCGAGCCGATTCTGTCAAGAGAATTGATGGTATCGGCTCTTTAGGTATCCCCTGTTGGATTAAATGCTGAACCCAGGCAGAATGGATGGTGAGGATAATTTTGGCCGATTGCTGGAATCGGCCTCCACGTTGCTTGCTCGATGAAGGTTTTGTAATGTTCCTCCATAAATTTTTTGGGGCCGATCACAAGGATCAGCCTCGCCACGTTTGCTCATTGATTTGCTCCAGCTACATGGTTAGGCCAGTGGATACGACCAGCCTAACGTCATCCTCTGTCATGTCGATGCGCTCGCCGTCGTCCACCTTGAGTGCATCGCTTAATCCTTGAGCAGTATACTCCGTTGGGAGGACGAGGACCATGTTTGTGCCAGCCGATGTCTCATCATCGGCTTTCCTTTGCTTGGGGCGCCACTCTTTTCTTTGTGGCCGACCTTCTTCGTCCAGGGTTCGCTGAATTTTGGCGGCCGGATCAGGCCGTGCCTTCCTCAACGTGTGCGGGTATAATCTTTCGGCTTCTTCCAACCCACGTAGACGCTGAACCCTTCGCTTCGGGAACGGCCGAGCCCATCGGGGCACCACCTTGGCCGATGATACTTGTCTTCTTCATCATCGTCCTCTAGTTCCTCGAGATCTTCCACCCGAGCGGACTCAGGCATGCCCGTTCCGAGGCGGGAGAGGCCCTAGACGTTTGAACACAGACACGTTAGCTGCATCCTTCTTCTTCTGTTTGCATTCTGGGCAGTTGTCGATTGTTGGCAATCGGCTCATTCCTGAATCCCAGCAGTGTCTGAAGAAGGGGCAGTCCTAGTGCCTATCCACGTCGTCTTGCTCCCTCGACTTTTCCTTGGCGTGGCGCTCGTATCGCTCCTCGTCGTGATCATGCCGATGACGTCTCCTGTCGTCCCTAGCCAGACGATCTTCTTCATCATCGTCGTTGTATCGCCGGCGTTGGTCATACTGACTCACATACTTGTTGAGGAGATGATCAGAGAGAGGTCGCTGATATCTTATGTTCTTCACTTCTCCCTCCGTGACGTAGCACTTGCCGTCTTGGCGGAGCCGATCGCGTGGAGCGGCTTCCTCTCGTGTCTTTGCTATGAGAGCAGCTGCCCTCATCTCCGTCCTTACCGAGTGGTGCCCGGGTCCCACCATGTTGATATTGCACGAGAGATCCGGTCGGCACCCTCCATGGTAAGTATACTCCACCATGTTAACGGCGGGGAAGGGGTGTGTGTCGACCTTCATGGCGTACTGGTTGAAAATTAGCCGTCCATTTTCTATCGCCATTTGGATCTGCTGCCGGCACACCCTGCAGTCGTTAGTGGTGTGGGTGAACGTGTTATGCCACTTGCAGTATGGCTTTCCGTTCAGCTCCTGCACCGTGGGGATCTTGTGGCCTTCGGGTACCTTTATATGCTTCTCCGTGAGTAAGAGATCGAAAATCTGCTCGGTTTTGGTCACGTCGAAGTCGAACCCTTTTGGAGGGCCTTGTGGCTTCACCCATTTGCAGGACACGGGGCCTGCCGCTCGAGTCCATTCAGCCACTGCTACCTCTCGATCTCCCGCAGCACCTTCATCCTCGTCTACCTCAACCAGGGCCACCGCGCGCTTGAATTTGTCCTGGTAAACATCTGGGTGGCGCTGTTCATATGCTGACAGCTTCGCACCATGTGCGCCAGTGAAGGGTAGTCTGCTTGGGAGGCCACGTCCTTGATCGATGATGAGAGACCCACCACCGCCAACTCGACTGCTTCTTTTTCACTTACATGAACCGAATAGCATCGGTTCCTAATGGTCCTGAAGCGCTGGATGTATTCTGACACTGTCTCCCCGCGCTTCTGTCGTACTTGTGCTAGATCGGCAATGCCAGCCTCGGAAGCCTCTGAGTGATACTGCTCATGGAACTGCTCTTCCAACCGCTTCCAAGTCCGGATGGAGTTCGGTGGCAGCGATGTGTACCACCCGAAAGCCGATCCCGTGAGGGACCGTGCGAAGAACCTCACACGCAACTCGTCTGATGCTGAGATCGTGCCCAGCTGTGCCAAATATCGGCTCACATGCTCGATGGAGCTGGAACCATCCGATCCACTAAACTTTGTGAAGTCCGGGAGCCGATATTTGGGTGGTAGCGGGATCAATTCGTACTCGTTGGGGTACGGCTTGGTGTAGCCGAACGTCTTCCTTTTCGGCATCATGCCGAACTGATCTTTCAGAATTGTACAAATCTAATCCGCGGTGATGGCTGAAGGTGTCGAACCCTGGAGATTCGCCGGGGTGGCATACTTAGCCAGCCATGCTTGCTTTTCCGGTTCTGAGCCAACTGCAAGAGCTGGGCTCTGGAGGTTTGTCGGAGTGGCGTACTTAGCTAACCACGTTTGCTTCTCAAGATCTGCTCCCGACGCTCCTCCTGCTGTTCCAGAGACCCCTGCTGTTGCAACCTGGTTCGAGAGTGCCCAGGTACTGCAGTCTGGTACGTATGCACACGCGTATCCGTGCGGGATCTCCTTGGGTGCCTCAGGTAGGAATTGGTAGTCACTAGGATGACCACCAATCCTGTAGACGACGTATGCCGATGAGTTCGGCACTTCCGGTGCTGCCCATGCGAACGGCAGCGGAGGATGTGAATGGAGTGGCATCTCTCCTTTGTAAGACCCCAGAGCTGGTCCCGACGGAGAATACCGATGGCTCATGATTTCCTGGACCACACGCAGAGCGACACGCTCCGAAGTGTTTACCAGGCTCTCAGAGTGGCGGTGCAGCGAATGAGCCACCATGTAGTTGATCTCCCGACGCGGCGACCTGGTGCGTTCTTCCGACGGGGCGGACAGGTCCACTCCATCGAGTGCGCCTTCAGGTGAGAACCCCTTCCACCCGACGCCATGGGAGCGGGTTCCGTTGAAAGAGCCGATGAGTTCGGCTTCGAGGACTGCCTTGATCTCGTCATGCTTCTTCTTGAGCTCGTCAGTCGGATCCTCGTACTTGACCGGAGTGCTTTCCGCCATCTCGGATGTAGATGGCGATGCGGTGGATGTCGAAGATGGTCCCACCGGGCGTGCCGGAATGTGTTGCGGTCGGAAACCCACCGGCGGGCAGCGACTGGCAACACCGTAGAGCCGGGAACAACTAGGGCTGCGGCTGGCCCCAGTCCCTCAGAGCGACGGCCCGCAAAGCCTCCTGGTCACACGTCCGATGCTGTCGCAAGGGCGTGCCACCTGACCTATACCTGGTCAGGAAGGTGTTGGATGATGCCTCGCTTAGTTTCCTGCATGGCATACACGTAAACGTTAAATACGAGCCTCGATCGGCTCTCAGGTTATCTTGTGAATCGGCTCAAAGAGCCGATCCACCCATGATTCGTACAAGGTGTCCGAATATATGGTGGTCCTGCTTGATCAAGATAAAGCTAATGCGATCTACGATGATTTAGGGTTTTCACCGCATAATCGGATCATCCTACTCACGATTGGGCCTCGCGCTCGCGTACGGTGATCGTAAGCCGATCCTAGACAGGGCCTAAAAACCAACACGAGGTTGATCCCCGAAACATCCTGTCTAGGGCTAGCAAACTACACCCTACACGCCGCTGGATCCTCCAACCCTTTGTAAGGCCTAACTATTGCGGATGTTAAACTAATCCTTGAAGAACAAGGAACAACCGTAACGGATCGGATCTACTAAACTATGATCAAGCGGGGTGCCGCCCCTACACCTAAGATAGGTGTAAGGGCGGCTAGATGTATAAGGGTTGCACTACGACAGCATATGATACGAAGAACAATGCTAACCCTAACACATCTAAGATAACTACGTTGCTCGCCATCAAAAAGGCTTCGAGCACGAGCAACGCATGAACAACGTAGGTAGGCTTGTGCTGCCTAGATCGCAAGATGCGATCTAGGCAGCATGGTGCTTACCGGAGAAACCCTCGAGACGAAGGAGTTGGCGATGCGCCGAGATTTGTTTGTGTTGAACGTTGGTTGTTGTTTATTTCATAAACCCTAGATACATATTTATAGTCCAAGGGACTTTCTAATTCGAGCGTGCACCTAACCGTGCACGGGTAAAACTCCAACTCCTAACCGACACGTAATCTAATATGTTACAGATACACGGGCAAACTAGCCCAAACGTTGCATACAAGGCCGATTCACGTATTTCTTCTATATATATATATTCTTCTAGTCCATCCTGATCGCGGCCCACCTCTGACTCGGTCAAATTCTGGTGATAACAAGCGTGCCTTTTGTTCAAATTGGTTTGGCTTTTCAAATATAAAGGATTCATGATCGGAGTGAATAACAAATTCTTTAGGCCAAAGATAATGTTGCCAAACTTCAAGAACACGAACTAGAGCATAAAGTTCCTTGTCATATATAGGATAGTTTAGGCGAGCACCGTCTAATTTTTGCTATGATATGTAACGGGTTTTCCATCTTGCATAAGAACACCACCAATTCCATGTCCACTTGCATCACCTTCAATCTCGAAAGTTTTAGCAAAATTGGGTAGAACAAGGAGTGGTGCCTCGGTGAGTTTCTTTTTCAATTCATCAAAAGCATGTTGTTGGGCCTTGCCCCAAACAAACGGAACATTATTTTTAGTTAGTTCATTCACAGGGCAAGCAATGGTGCTAAAGTCTTTCACGAAGCGACGATACAAACCGGCAAGGCCATGGAAGCTTCGAACTTGGCCAATGGTGGTTGTTGTAGACCAATTATGAATAGCCTCAAATTTCCAAGAATCCACTTTGATGCCATTGGAGGAAACAACGAATCCAAGGAAGATCAACTTGTTTTGTGAAAACGTGCATTTAGGAAGATTGGCATAGAGTTTCTCATTGCGTAAAATGCATAAGACTTCTCTCACATGTTGAAGGAGCATTGGAAAGACCAAATGGCATGAAAAGCCATTCATAGAGACCAAGTTTGGTCTTGAATGTCGTCTTCCATTCGTCACCAATGGTCATCCGAATTTGGTGATAGCAACTACGCAAATCAGCTTTCGAAAATATAGTGGCACCACACAACTCATCAAGCATGCCAACTAAACGAGGAATGGGTTGTCGGCATCTGACGGTAATGGCATTGATGGGTCGACAATCCATACACATCCTTTGTGACTCGTCCGGTTTAGGCACAAGGATGACCGGGACCGCACTTGGGCTAAGGCTTTCACGAACATACCCTTTTGAGAGGAGATCTTCAATTTGTTGTTGAATCTCCTTTGTATCTTCGGGGTTGGTGCGTTAGGCGGCACGGTTTGGTAGTGGAGCGCCGGGTATGAGGTCGATGCGGTGCTTGATGCCTCTAAGCGGTGGTAGTCCGGGAAGGACACTACTAGAAAATCGCTTACCGCCGACGCACCAGAAACCCCTACCACTGGCGCCTTCGTATTCGCCGGCGACCACCTCGCGGGTGGTAAGGCCTTATCCCCGGCGCCTTCTAATTCACCGGTGGTAACCAGCACTTATCGCCGACGCCTTCTCCAATTCGCTAGCGGTATTTGTTACCGCCGACGCTTTTTTTTGTTACCGCCGGTGCCAAGCCTATTCTCCGGGGGTAACGCGAGGTGTTTTGAAAATAAAGATTTTGAATTTTATTTTTTCGATTTTTTTTATTTCTGTATTCTCGGATATCTGAATTGTTTGATAGTTTCCACTCTAATATCTAATCACACCCCTATTCTCATGTCAAAGTACATACTCATGGTCGAAATTCCCGGTCGGTCACCCATCCTCGCACTGCTTCACCCTTAGCACGCTTAACTTCTTCATTCCTTTCCTACACGCTTCCAAGACTGCGCTAGCAACTCCTTGATAATAGTATGCTATGAATAGTATTAACCCTTAGACTTTGATAAGACATGATTTTATTTTTTGAATTTCAAATAATTTTAAAAATAAGCAACAATGATTAAGTAATATTAAGCAACAATGAATTTTAAATAATCTTTATGCATAATTTAATAAATTTTTAAAAAATCAATAAACTTAGCAAATTAAATAAACTTAAAAAATTCAAAAATTATGTGAAACATAAAAATAATTAAAAACTGACAACAAAAGAAATTCTAAAAATTTAAAAAAAAATCTTATTTTTTTGACAAAATCTAAAATCTTCGAGCTTTCATATTTCTATTTGGAATTTTAAAAATCTAAAAATTAGCTAACCGGGTAAACCCTGGTGAATTCGGATGTAACTTTTTCCCCGCGATCATTTTGAATATTATACATTTTTAATTTGCAACAACTTTTTTTTGCAAAAAATATAAAAATCCAAATTTTCAGCTATAAGTTGGTTGCGTCAGGTACATGCATGTCAAAGGATTTTGAAATTTGAAGTTTTTATCATTTTTATTTATTTTTAGACGTATTTTCTGCAGGGGGGTTACCCCCGACGAAATATATCTGTGGGTGCCGGTGGTAAATCTGCCTGGGTGGCCCACCCTGCGTCCCATTACCCCCGGCGCCTACGTGCTGAATTTGCCAACGATAAGGACGTGTACCACCGGCTCCCACGGGCCGCATTCGCCAGCGGTAGAGCGAGACCCAACACGGTGGCCTCGCGGCCCAACACATCGCCGGTGTCTACGTGCTCGATTCGCCAGCGATAATGTAGGTATCCCCAGCACCTTCGGTGCAAGCTCGCTGGCGGTAAGGGTAGGCGACCCTGGATGGCCTTACCGCCTGTTGATCTACATCAGTATAATGTTCTTTTTATTAGATTATCAGTATGTACACTCTATATAGCGCATTTTCATACAATACTTATTTACCACTTGGAGACAATGAGTTTGAGACCGGAGGAGGTTATCTTGGCTCGAGATGCAAATGGCCAGGATGTAGGAACGAAATCCTTTGTAAACACCAATTTGGAAATTGAAGTGGATGCATGTAGTTGCAAGTACAACTTTTTTTACAAATTATTGCAGTACAGTTGCTGAAACATTTTCATTTTCGCGTAATTAAACAAACAAATAAATACACTCATTCAACATTGATGCACCTATCACAAGTTTGAGACATGGCCAGAATGCAAGTTATGCGATTATAACACGATGATAATTTCTTGGCGGGAATCTAATCATGATCACTATCTACATTCATTTCGCCATAACTACAATTGTCATTGTAGTACTCACCATTGGTAGTGCCGAAAAAAGGGAACACCTTTTTAGCATGCATAGCTAGAACTAAAGTATCATCCTTGGTCCATCGACTTCTTGCAGGTGTGTTTTTCGGAGATCTGTAATTTTTAGAGCAGTTTTCTCCTCTGGTGTAAGCCAGGCACATCTAAAAAAAACCACCAGACATGTAACCATGGTACCGTAACATAATAATCTATTCAGGGTTCCATGGCAAGAAATCAAGTCTTTATCTTTGTCATATGTGCTTCCTATCATGATTCCACCATTCTCTCGCTTCTTATTCGCACCCCTTACACCCGTGCAAAATCGAAACTCATTCACCATGCTGAGTATTCCGTGATTCTTTGATCAGGACCACATGCCAACACGAAGAGATCATCATGTACCAGATCTCCATTCTTAATCTTTAGTATCTGCCAAAACATAAGAAAAGAAATATATCACCATCTTCTGATAAAACCTCTGTTCCAAGATTTTGTACAACGTGAGAATGAAAACTAACATAGCATCTGAACCATGATGCAAACCATGTAGCCATCATTTTATGAATGTCTGGCACCCTTCCTTGCTCCAACTGTTGTCTGAACATTCTGCCAAAATTTGAAAATAAGTCAATAGGTAGATAAGCATGTTCGAAGGTACACAAGTAATAGATGTGAATAACATACTCTCTGTATTGCTCAACTTCATCACAGTTGTTCAACACAAACCACACTATTTCATCAGTTTCACCTTTAAAATATCCATAGTCGTATCCAGAAGTACAACTAACTCCATGCCCAAAAAGGTCTATACTTTTCCTCACACCATGCTTTATAGCATACAACCACTTCGCGGCTAGGAACTTCCACCTATATTGGAGAGGAGCTTGGAGCATCGCCTCTTCTTCCGGTAAATGTAGAGCTAACTCGATTATTGCCGCAATTTGGTCTTTTGGATGATTTGAAACACCATTCTTGTCACAGTGAACAAAAGCAGCATATCCTCTTGCTGTACGCCCTGAATGATTACTCAGAGCTGGGTAATCGTTAATGCAGTATAGATTATGTCCCTGATAGACAGTTGCAGTTTGTAGGTCTGCAAAAAACGCATCACACCGATCAACATGATTGATAGGCACCTCGGCAGTATGTTCCATAACATCAGCAAGAAATTCCTCTGCATGATTCACCCCTCCACTATCAACATCATTGTCAGGCTCGTCGAGAGGATGTTCAATGAAATCAGCAGAAAATCCCTCTGTATGATTCACCTCTCCATGATAAGCATCATTGTTGACAGGCACCTCGGCAGGATGCTCAACCGCATTTGCATCAAAGTCCTTTGCATGATTCACCAATTCATGATTAGGACTATTGTCAGGTAGCTCGATAGGATACACAATAATTTCCGTATCAAAATTTAGTGCATCATCAGGCACCACAGGATGTTCTATAACACCTGCATCGAAATCCTCTAAAATATTCACCTCTTCATGATTTTCAGGCAATTCGTTACCATGTACAATAACAACTGCATCAGAGGGCTCTCCGTGATGTACCCACCTCTGGTAAATAGGATCCATGCCCCTTACGAACACGTGACACTTCATGGGAATTTGAGTACTATACTTAAGATTCAAACACTCCGTACATGGGCAGAGTATTTTATCATTCTCACGGAATCTATCTCGAACAAAGTTCATAAATCCAATCAGACCTTCCACGTATTCTTTCGAAAAACACAAACCATGCCTCACCCATGTTGTATCCATCAAGTGACACTGATCTAGACAATATTCGGAGGCTTCAAATTTCAGAAAATTGTCCAAAAAATACTTCCAGAGCATTCTAAAATTGCACATTACTCAGAGACAATTATTTTAGGATGGATGTACTAGTAATATATGGATGATACTTTTGTAGATTTTTTTAATAAAGGGAATATATTAAAATTAGAAGATACCAACTACACCTAGCCTCTCCAACAACGCAACATCCTAATGGCCGTACGGATGCACACAAAAAAGAGAAAGAGGCCAGAGCCTTACCGTGGCTGCAACCTGCCGGCCTGAAAAAGTGGTTATTCGGAGCAGGCTGGATGCTGGAGAATGTGGTGAGGTGCATGCAATGGTTGATGACGATGAAGGATCCGCTCGGGTGCCAGTGGCGGCAATATACGGGACGGAGGGGAGACCCATAGGCGTCATGGAGGAGTACAAAGAAGTTGTACGGGGCACAGTGGCAATGGATCTACCTTGCATCGCCGTGCTAGCTAGCTAGTTGTCAGCGGCATTGCAGGTCGCGCAACACCGTCTCTAGCCCGCCTGAATTTGGTAATTCAATATTTTTGGGGAAAGCCCTCCCGCCGAATACAGTTTGCAGGGCGCGAACACTGCTTTATTTTTAGACAAGACCAAAGCCTGCCGAGTCGTTGTGAGAAGAACCAGAATCTAGCTGAATAGATGTGGGCCGGGATTTAACTTTCCAGGAATCAGCGTTGGGCCCATTATTTGGCTTCGAACATATTCTGGGCTCTTCTGTGTGTCATGTTTCAACCAGAATAAATTGGAATTGGGCCAAGTAAGTTAGGGCCAGTAATTTCCTCTGCGTGTCTTGTTTCGACTTGAATAAATTGGCCTTGGGCCTTTAGTCACCCAATCTGGCCCAAGGACACCTCCACACGTACCCGACAGGTGGGACACCTAGTGAATCAAGTAGGTCCCACGGCTACATGTGGGCCCGACGCGAATGGGACTAGGGACCCACCAAGCTCTTACATACGGCCCCCACAAGTTTGACATATTGGGTCCACACTTTGACATGTTGGGCCCACCAAGCTCGGGCATGCTGGGACCCACCAGGCTCTGACATGCGGACCCCACAAATCTCTGGCATGTTGGACCCACTAAAACTGTCATACATGGGTCCCACCAGGCTCTAACATGCGGGCCCCACAGATCTCTGGCATGCTGGACCCACCAAAACTCTTTGAGAAGGGTCCCACCTGGCTCTGACCTGCGGGGCCATGCATCCATAATTGACGGTAGGTAGACACTTGTGCTCGCCCGTGCGCAAAACAAATTGGCATGACAACTGACATGTGGAACCCATGTTGTCGGAATAGGTGGCCCCACGCAGGTGGGTCGTGTCGGTACCTGACATGCGGGCCCGAGTGCTGCATGCCAGGTACATGTGTCCAGACAGTGGTTGTCTCCCCTTACAAATATGGTTCCCAGTGCTGCATGCCTTAGACTGTTGTGAGGGCAGATATAAAAATACGTGAACAGAAGCATGCAGAGCGTGTCTGTTATCACCAGAATTTGACCGAGTCAGAGGTGGGCCGCGATCAAGATGGGCTTGAAGAATATACATGGAAGAAATACGTGAATCGGCCTTGTGTACCAAGTTTGGGCTAATTGCCCGTGTATCTGTACCATAGTAGGATACGTGTCTGTTAGAAGTTAGAGTTTTACCCGTGCACGGTTAGGTGCACGCCTGAATTAGAAAGTCCCTTGGACTATAAATATGTATCTAGGGTTTATGGAATAAACAACAACCAACGTTCAACACAAACAAATCTCGGCGCATCGCCAACTCCTTCGTCTCGAGGGTTTCTCCGGTAAGCACCATGCTGCCTAGATCGCATCCGGCGATCTAGGCAGCACAAGCCTACCCACGTTGTTCATGCGTTGCTCGTGCTTGAAGCCTTTTTGATGGCGAGCAACGTAGTTATCTTAGATGTGTTAGGGTTAGCATTGTTCTTTGTATCATATGCTGTCGTAGTGCAACCCTTATACATCTAGCCGCCCTTACACCTATCTTAGGTGTAGGGGCGGCACCCCGCTTGATCATAGTTTAGTAGATCCGATCCTTTACGGTTGCTCCTTGTTCTTCAAGGATTAGTTTAACATCCGCAATAGTTAGACCTTACAAAGGGTTGGAGGATCCAGCGGCGTGTAGGGTGTAGTTTGCTAGCCCTAGACAGGATGTTCGGGGATCAACCTCGTGTTGGTTTTTAGGCCCTGTCTAGGATCGGCTTACGGACACCGTACGCGAGCGCGAGGCCCAATCGTGAGTAGGATGATCCGATTATGCGGTGAAAACCCTAAATCGTCGTAGATCGTTTTAACTTTATCTTGATCAAGCGGGACCACCATATATTCGGACACCTTGTACGAATCATGGGTGGATCGGCTCTTTGAGCCGATTCACGAGATAACCCGAGAGCCGATCGAGGCTCGTATTTAACGTTTACGTGTATGCCATGCGAGGAAACTAAGCGAGGCATCATCCAACACCTTCCCGACCAGGTATAGGTCAGGTGGCACGCCCTTGCGATAGCATCGGACGTGTGACCGGGAGGCTTTGCGGGCCGTCGCTCCGAGGGCTGGGGCCGGCCGCAGCCCTAGTTGTTCCCGGCTCTACTGTGTTGCCGGTCGCTGCCCGCCGGTGGGTTTCGACCGCAACACATTCGGCACGCCCGGTGGGACAATCTTCGACATCCACCGCATCGCCATCTACATCCGAGATGGCGGAAAGCACTCCGGTCAAGTACGAGGATCCGGCCGACGAGCTCAAGAAGAAGCATGACGAGATCAAGGCGGTCCTCGAAGCCGAACTCATCGGCTCTTTCCACGGAACCCGCTCCCATGGCGTCGGGTGGAAGGGGTTCTCACCTGAAGGCGCACTCGATGGAGTGGACCTATCCGCCCCGTCGGAAGAACGCACCGGGTCGCTGCGTCAGGAGATCAACTACATGGTGGCTCATTCGCTGCACCGCCACTCTGAGAGCCTGGTGAACACTTTGGAGCGTGTCGCTCTGCGCGTGGTCCAGGAAATCATGAGCCATCGGTATTCTCCGTCGGGACTAGCTCTGGGGACTTACAAAGGAGAGATGCCACTCCAGTCCCAACCTCTGCTGCCGTTCGGATGGGCAGCACCAGAAGTGCCGAACTCATCGGCATACGTCGTCTACAAGATTGGTGGTGATCCCAGTGACTACCAATTCCTACCTGAGGCACCCAAGGAGATCCCGCACGGATACGCGTGCGCATACGTACCAGACTGCAGTACCTGGGCACTCTCGAACCAGGTTGCAACAGCAGGGGCCTCTGGAACAGCAGGAGGAACATCGGGGGCAGATCTTGAGAAGCAACTGTGGCTAGCTAAGTACGCCACTCCGACAAACCTCCGAGCCCAGCTCCTGCAGCTTGGCTCGGAAGCTGGAAAAGCAAGCATGGCTGGTTAAGTATGCCACCCCGGCGAATCTTCAGGGTTCGACGCCTTCAGCCATCACCACGGATCAGATTTGTACAATTCTGAAAGATTAGTTCGGCATGATGCCGAAAAGGAAGACGTTCGGCTATACCAAGCCGTACCCCAACGAGTACGAATTGATCCCGCTACCACCCAAATATCGGCTCCCGGACTTCACAAAGTTTAGTGGATCAGATGGTTCCAGCTCCATCGAGCATGTGAGCCGATATTTGGCACAGCTGGGCACGATCTCAGCATCAGACGAGCTGCGTGTGAGGTTCTTCGCACAGTCCCTCACAGGATCGGCTTTCGGGTGGTACACATCTCTGCCACCGAACTCCATCTGGACTTGGAAGCAGTTGGAAGAGCAGTTCCATGAGAAGTATCACTCAGAGGCTTCCGAGGCTGGCATTGCCGATCTAGCACAAGTACGAAACAGTGTCAGAATACATCCAGCGCTTCAGGCCCGTGAGGAACCGATGCTATTCGGTTCACGTAAGTGAAAAAGAAGCAGTCGAGTTGGCGGTGGTGGGTCTCTCATCATCGATCAAGGACGTGGCCTCCCAAGCAGACTACCCTTCATTGGCGCACATGGTGCGAAGCCGTCAACATATGAACAAGCGCCACCCGGATGTTTACCAGGACAAATTCAAGCGTGCGGTGGCCCCGGTTGAGGCGGACGAGGATGAAGGTGCTGCGGGAGATCGAGAGGTAGCAGTGGCTGAATGGACTCGAGCGGCAGGCCCCGTGTCCTGCAAATGGGTGAAGCCACAAGGCCCTCCAAAAGGGTTCGACTTCGACGTGACCAAACCTGAGCAGATTTTCGATCTCTTACTCACGGAGAAGCATATAAAGGTACCCGAAGGCCACAAGATCCCCACGGTGCAGGAGCTGAACGGAAAGCCATACTGCAAGTGGCATAACACGTTCACCCACACCACTAACGACTGCAGGGTGTGGCGGCAGCAGATCCAAATGGCGATAGAAAATGGACGGCTAATTTTCAACCGAGTACGCCATGAAGGTCGACACACACCCCTTCCCCGCCGTTAACATGGTGGAGTATACTTACCATGGAGGGTGCCAGCCAGATCTCTCGTGCAATATCAACATGGTGGGACCTGGGCACCACTCTGGTAAGGACGGAGATGAGGGCAGCTGCTCTCATAGCAAAGACACAGAGGAGGCCGCTCCACGCGATCGGCTCCGCCAAGATGGCATGCTCTACGTCACAGAGGGAGAAGTGAAGAACATAAGATATCAACGACCTCTCTCTGATCACCTCCTCAACAAGTATGTGAGTCAGTATGACCAACGCCGGCGATACAACGACGATGATGAAGAAGATCGTCTGGCTAGGGACGACAGGAGACGTCGTCGGCATGATCACGACGAGGAGCGATACGAGCGCCACGCCAAGGAAAAGTCGAGGGAGCAAGACGACGTGGATAGGCACTGGGACTGCCCCTTCTTCAGACACTACTGGGATTCAGGAATGAGCCGATTGCCAACAATCGGCAACTGCCCGAATGCAAACAGAAGAAGAAGGATGCGGCTAACGTGTCCGTGTTCAAACGTCTAGGGCCTCTCCCGCCTCGGAACGAGCGTGCTCGAGTCTGCTCGGGTGGAAGATCTCGAGGAACTAGAGGACGATGATGAAGAAGACAAGTATCATCGGCCAAGGTGGTGCCCCGATGGGCTCAGCCGTTCCCAAAAACGAAGGGTTCAGCGTCCGCGTGGGTTGGAAGAAGCCGAAAGATTATACCTGCACACGTTGAGGAAGGCACGGCCCGATCTGGCCGCCAAAATTCAGCGAACCCTGGACGAAGAAGGTCGGCCACAAAGAAAAGAGTGGCGCCCCAAGCAAAGGAAAGCCGATGATGAGACATCGGCTGGCACAAACATGGTGCTCATCCTCCCAACGGATTTTGCTGCTCAAGGATTAAACGATGCACTCAAGGTGGACGACGGCGAGCGCATCGACATGACAAAGGATGAAGTTAGGCTGGTCGTATCCACTGGCCTAACCATGTAGCCGGAGCAAATCAATGAGCAAACGTGGCGAGGCTGGTCCTTGTGATCGGCCCCAAAAATTTATGGAGGAACATTACAAAACCTTCATCGAGCAAGCAATGTGGAGGCTGATTCCAGCAATCGGCCAAAATTATCCTCACCATCCATTCTGCCTGGGTTCAACGTTTGATCCAGCAGGGAATACCTAAAGAGTCGATACCATCAATTCTCTTGACAGAATCGGCTCGGGGGGGCACCTAGGTGGATAAAACACGAGGATATGAAGTAGGAGTATCAAGTATGGGGGCCGATACATAAATCGGCCGTAAAAAATTCAATTTTTTTTTAGCACAGCCGATGCAGCAGACATCGACTTAAGGATAGAAAGCCGATGCATGGCCATCGACTCAAGAGGTGACTCGATGGAGCAGGAAGTGGGCCCACGAAGAGAGACTCGATGGACCAATGCCAAAGGAAAGGATGGGTTGCATCAGAGCCACCGAAGGAAAGGAGCCGATCTGACCAGCAAGGCGCAAGGAATAGACTGAAGAAGCTCGGGGGGCAGCTCGCCCTGAAGGTCCTCTGCTCCGGGGAGCCGATTTTGTCGAAATCGGCTGGCTCTGCGTTATGACGTGAGGCCAATGGCGGCACATTTGGCTGATCCTTTACCGTTCTCGCCTTGACTGAGACTCGGGGGGCAGCTGGCCTGGTGGATACTCTGTTTTTGAAAGCCGATTGGGTGGCCATCGGCTAGTCCTGAGCCGCGATTTTTGTCAAGGGTGGTGATCCGACGGAACTCGAATTCATTGTTCGAAAGGAAGAAGGATAGTTCATGAAGGCTTGATGCGCTGACATCGGCTTTTTGAGTTTTGACCAAGATCGCAGTCACCCCGTGGTCGAAGAAAGGAAGGGCGGATTATGAGAGACCGATGCGTTGCCATCGGCTCATTGAGAATCGGTTTAAAAGAAATCGGCAAAATCAAATTGGGGAAACTTGTTCATTAATAAACAAGATTTCTTACAAAGGAAGAACCGATTGCTCAAAGAAGGAAGAACAAAAGGGTCTATTGACCAATCTACTACTGCTGGGCCTACACTAGTAGATCCTAATCTACGGGCCATCGCTGCCCTCGTCGTCATCCTCGGAACTCTCATCAGCACTGCTGCCGATGGGTTCCTCGTCGCTACTCCCGTAGCCCTCTACGGGAGCTTCATCCCCGTCTTCATCGTCGCTGCTGTCGTCGTCCCACCACATGCGGAGGCGTTTCGCCGACGGGTAGCCCTCGAGGGAGTCGTCGTCGTCGTCGTCTTCCTCTTCTTCTTCTTCTTCAGAGGTGGGACAGCCGTCCCAGGGGAACCGGTCGTCCTCGCTTTCCGACTCCAGTCCCCCGTCGGCAAGGAACTGAAGATCTTCATCCCCGCTGGTCAGGGACTGGTCGTCTTCGGACCAGATGGAGGAGGCGTGGTCTTCCAGGTCCCATTCTTCTGGGGCGCGGATGTCCGGCGACGTCTCGCGGGAGGAGGAGGACCCGTAGGAAAGCTCGGAGGAGGAGGAGGAGGAAGAAGACATGGTGGCACAGGAGGGTTTTTGGGTGCTAATGCGAGGAGGACGAAGGAGGAGCAAGCTGTTTAGAACGGTTAAATAAAAGGGATATGAGGGAGATTCAATGCCACAGCAGTTTCCGAGGAGATGATGCCCAACAGGAAAATTTTGCGGCCACGTGGAGAAGTGGAAGGGGCAAGGCATCATGATGAAGGATTCTGCGGCGGTTTCTGCTCTGCCACGACATGACCCGACGAAAGGAAAGCATAATGATTTTGGAAATGACATTTCCAAAACCAGGGGGGCATGTGTTATCACCAGAATTTGACCAAGTCAGAGGTGGGCCGCGATCAAGATGGGCTTGAAGAATATACATGGAAGAAATACGTGAATCGGCCTTGTGTACCAAGTTTGGGCTAATTGCCCGTGTATCTGTACCATAGTAGGATACGTGTCTGTTAGAAGTTAGAGTTTTACCCGTGCACGGTTAGGTGCACGCCTGAATTAGAAAGTCCCTTGGACTATAAATATGTATCTAGGGTTTATGGAATAAACAACAACCAACGTTCAACACAAACAAATCTCGGCGCATCGCCAACTCCTTCGTCTCGAGGGTTTCTCCGGTAAGCACCATGCTGCCTAGATCGCATCCGGCGATCTAGGCAGCACAAGCCTACCCACGTTGTTCATGCGTTGCTCGTGCTCGAAGCCTTTTTGATGGCGAGCAATGTAGTTATCTTAGATGTGTTAGGGTTAGCATTGTTCTTCGTATCATATGCTGTCGTAGTGCAACCCTTATACATCTAGCCGCCCATACACCTATCTTAGGTGTAGGGGCGGCACCCCGCTTGATCATAGTTTAGTAGATCCGATCCGTTACGGTTGCTCCTTGTTCTTCAAGGATTAGTTTAACATCCGCAATAGTTAGGCCTTACAAAGGGTTGGAGGATCCAGCGGCGTGTAGGGTGTAGTTTGCTAGCCCTAGACAGGATGTTCCGGGGATCAACCTCGTGTTGGTTTTTAGGCCCTGTCTAGGATCGGCTTACGGACACCGTACAATCGTGAGTAGGATGATCCGATTATGCGGTGAAAACCCTAAATCGTCGTAGATCGTTTTAACTTTATCTTGATCAAGCAGGACCACCATATATTCGGACACCTTGTACGAATCATGGGTGGATCGGCTCTTTGAGCCGATTCACAGGATAACCCGAGAGCCGATCGAGGCTCGTATTTAACGTTTACGTGTATGCCATGCAGGAAACTAAGCGAGGCATCATCCAACACCTTCCCGACCGGGTATAGGTCAGGTGGCACGCCCTTGCGATAGCATCGGACGTGTGACCAGGAGGCTTTGCGGGCCGTCGCTCTGAGGGACTGGGGCCAGCCGCAGCCCTAGTTGTTCCCGGCTCTACTGTGTTGCCAGTCGCTGCCCGCCGGTGGGTTTCTGACCGCAACAGTGTCCACCTGCCCGAAGCCCAGTTGTTGTGACGACCCCACCCTGCTGACTTCACAATGCGGGCCGCCCACCACCCGCGACGCTCATTTCTGCACAATCGTTGACATTTAGAACTCGCACGTCACTAATTTTTCGGGCCGAGCAGCCCAAAACGCCATCTATGATGCGAAAACGCCGTATCGTCATAGAAAAAACAATCGCTGACAAATTTCTCAAACGTCAGCCGCAGACCGTCATTGAAGCCCCATATCTTACTAGTGGGTGTTGGCGCTCAAGCCGCGGCTCCGTATTCTTAGACATCTCCTCCTGAAGGCGACTATTGTGACGATTCATCTTTGCACCAGTCTCCTACTAGAGATCGTGCCACTGGGCGATCTCCCGCCGAAGCTTGTCGCGTTCGCCGAGAAGATCGGTTACCTTATCCTCCAACAGCTGCTGGTTCGATGGGGAATTCTTCTCTGTGAGACTTGAGATGTGGGCACTAAACTGCAATAAACACAGAAAATCAAGAGCAAGCGGATAGCTAATATAAAAATAACAACATCTAGAGGCAATACTGAATTACTGACATCGTCCCTCCTTAAGCTGGGGTAGATCTCCCCGGTCGGCCCTAGAACTGATGTGTCCATATCGGTGACATCGTCCCTCCTTAGGCTGGGGGAGATCTCCTCGGTCGGCCCTAGATCTTCCGTGGCCATATCGATAGCAAGTCCTCGTACGGGGGAGGGCTCGCCCGAGTCGTTGATCCTTGAGAAAATATAGATCAGAATCATAATATGGGCTAGAAATTAATGTGGAAGAAAAAGAATGCAACAAGTACTTTATTCGTCCACAAAATGCATCCATGAATTTGAAGCTAGACTTAACCTGACATCGAGATCCCACGGAGGCCACGTCGGCCTGCCGAGGACCAGCCCTCGACACGCGTAAGAAGCTCCCTCGAAGAAAGGACCGACATGGAGGCCTGCAGAGAAGGGTTGTTTGCCGCCGGCAAGGAACATACCAAGAAAGGATAAGAAACTTTTCGATGTCTTGCACAAATTTCATGTACTCATACTCATCGTAATCGGCATGGATTTCAAGATATTAACAACTGAATCTTAACTTAACACTTGAATTAGATCATATAGTCGCACCAATAATTCGTGCTAGTTTGATGTGTATCACTGATGCCAAATCATTGTTTCACTACAACAATTAAACATTTATTGGAAGAAAAAAATATGTGTACTATTTATGCATATACTATCTTACAAGATTGATTTGTGTTAAGATGAATGAGTCACTCTCTCACCACCCTCACACCTCTCTGCTGACCACCGCTCCTTGGTCATCGGAGGTCTCACCGGCGGCAACGGCGAACATCCCCATCGACCCTCAGCCATTCTTCCCACACGGCTTTCAGATTCGCATATCAAGGGAAGGGTGGGGGTCAAGCGCGTCGTCGTCGCTCAGAAGCCGCGTCTGCATGAGCAGTATGCCATTGCCACCATCAATCCTTTCCCCCAAGGTCAGGTACACTTCGGTAATGTTCGAAATGTGCTCGAGGAGTATCTCAATGAAGTTGCTGAGGTGGGATTTCAGAGTATCCAAGAATGCCCCTTTGGTGCCGCATATCTGCAGTTTACTAATGTCAGTGATAGAGAAAGATTAATCCACTCTAGTCCTAATGCTTTTGGTGATGTTGATATCTCTTTCTGTAAACATGATGAAGGAGTTAATTGGCGTGCTGCTAATTTTAATAGAGATGCTTGGGTAATGTTGATAGTCCCACCCTTGGATCACATGAACACAGAGGACCTCAATGCTTTTTTTCATGACATTGGCACTTTACTTCTTTGGGAAAGGGATCCTAACAAGAAAGGAAGAGTGATGGCCAAGGTTAGAGTTACTGACCTGGCAGAAATTCCCAAAAGCATCAGGTTTACTGAGGGGAACAGGCCAGAAGCAGAATCTTGGACTTTTTCAGTAGAGGTACTGCAACAAAATTTGCTTGGAGGGGCCCACCAGATGAGGACCCACTTCCAGGTGATGGAGTGGACCCACATCCCATGCCTTTTGACTTGGCACCACCTACTGCTCCCCTGCTGCCAGTACTGCCTGATGAAGAGATAATGAAGTGGAAGAGAATGATGGATGAGGGCATTGGGCCATGGGACATAATATTCAACAAGATGTGGATAATGAGATAGAAGTTGATCTAGCTCCATATGCTGCTTTTCAGGGGCTCCTTGATGAAATCCATGCTGAAGAAATGAATATTGATAATCCTCCACCTGCTGACTCAAGCAGTGATATTACTTACTCCTCTCGTAGCTCCAACTCCAGCTCTTCTAATAATGTTGCAAATCAACAAATAATTATTCATGCTGGACTTGAAATGGGCTTGCTGCCAAAAAATCAGATGGGGGAAGGTTTATTGAACATTGCCCAGGCCTATCTGGATGAAGAAGAAGAGGAGCTAGTGGGAAATGATTTCCTGGAAGAAAATACCCAACAAGTACATGCAGAGGAACACCTTGGAGAAAACAATGATGATGACTTTCAGCTGTTGGAGGATGTGAATATGGTTCCCCCACAGGAAGCACATCTTATCATTGGGAAAATAGAAACACATTTCTTTTCTGTACTTGAAGAACATGACCTGACAAAAAGGTTCTCTAAGCAGGGAATGCAAATCTGGGAGAATTTCTTTGCTCCACACCTGCACTCTTCTTCTGGAAGTGTATCTACTTGTGAAATCCCTGTAAGTTGGTTTTACTTTGTCACTCTCATGCTCATGACTCCTGATAAATTTGATTGGGCCAAAGATTTCTTGTATTCTCAACTATGGAATATTATGAAGGAACCTATTGAATCAGAACATACTATTTCCTTTGTCATACCGGATAAATGTACTGTGAACCAGGCTCCTGTTTGCAAGATGCTAGAGGAAACACATGAGATAAGTAAGGACATCACTAAGGCTGATGATTTGGTTCCTCTATCTCCTAAAAGGAAGAGGCGAGATGGAAAAGTGCCCCAGGTTGAATCAGAGATAAGAAGAAGTCCTAGACTGGTTATTCTGAATGATATTTTTAAAAAAATCATGATAATTGTGTGGACAAAAATTGTTTGACTTGCAATGTTGCCCCTCCTTTGATTAATTCTAAAGTTGTAAATTTTTTGGCTGCCTCATTCTGTAAGGTGGAGGAAGAGGGTCTAGACAAGAGGCTGCAGAAGAGGAACAAATTAGAAGCAAACAAGAAAGCTCCAGGTCCAGCTCAAGACATTGCTGCTACAGCAAACAAGACAACAAGAGGTAAAGTTCAAACAAGCACTAGTGGGAGCAGCAAGGAAAAAGGGATAGGTGCTACTGTTGGAGTGGCATCACAGGCCAAAAAAAGGACTTCCAAATAGAGTTTCCTAATGATAGTCCGAAAAATAGCTTTTGTGGAAAGGGATTAAGTACTTTCAGATATTTATAAAGACTGGGTCATAAACCAAAACTTGTTATGGTTGCTTTTTTGGATCTTATGCTGGTCATGGACACATGTAATGATGAACATTATGAGATGTGACTTGTGCTTATGTTTATCCTGTTGTCCTCTGCATTCTTTCTGTTTCTTCAACTGCACACAGTTCACTTACACATGGAGCACTAGTTGTCTTCATGAGAAAATCAAATACACACATAGTTTCCCATGGATCAAAACAGATTGGAAAATTCTAAATTGGAACTTGAAGGGTATTAACTCTGAGAAGAAATGGGTTTCTCTTGCCAGTAAAATTGATGAATCAAATTGTGACATTATATGCTTACAGGAGACAAAAAGAGATTCCTTTTATATGGATTATATTAAAAAGTTTTGCCCAGAAAGATTTAATAAGTTTGAATTTCTGCCATGAATTGGGGCATCTGGGGGAATTATTATTATCTGGGACAGCTCCCTCTTTACTGGTACTCTTGCTTTCCACAATGAATTCTCCATATTTGTGCAATTCACCTGCAATCTTTCAAACAACACATGTATTTTAACAAATGTATATGGCCCAACTCAAACAGAAAGGAAAACTGATTTCATTGAGTGGTTCACCAATATTGATATGCCTGGTAATATGGACTGGTTTATTATAGGAGACTTCAGTTTTATCAGAAAACCATCAGATAGAAATAAACCAGGTGGAGACATAAATGGGATGCTTCTTTTTAATGAGGCTATCAGTAATCTTGGTTTGGTGGAATTACCACTAAAAGGAAGAAAATATACTTGGAGCAATATGCAGCAAGCTCCACTCCTTGAAAGATTAGATTGGTTCTTTACTTCTTCCTCTTGGACCAGTACTTACCCTTCCACTTTGGTATTCCCACTTGTTAAGCCTACTTCTGATCATGTGCCTTGTGTCATATCTATTGGAACAAATATCCATACGAAAAGTACATCTGGCTCCCGAGCTCCAGTGCTCTCGCCATTTTTAAAAAAATTTTAAAATATTTATTAGTTATCAAAAAATCTGAAAAATAATTATGTACATTGTTAGCGATACATCGCACAATCATGGAAAATCTGAACCCAAAATTCTTTTTACTTTGAGCTAGACAAAAATAACAAAATCTGACATATTTTTGTAGATTTGAAAATGACTACTCAGATCTACACTTTTGTCTTTTTTGTGTAGCTTAAAATTTAAAGTATTTGAAATTGATATTTTACACGTTTGTGGGATACATTATTAGCTATATGAATATATTTTTTTCATATTTTTTTGAAACTTAAAAATATGATTTTAATTTATTTTAAAAACAAGATCACTGGTGCCCATGTGCACCAAATCTCTATCCATATCCCTAAGGCAAAAATCTTCAGATTTGAAAATTATTGGTTGCAGCACAGTAACTTCAAGCAAATTCTTGAAAACTGTTGGAATATTCCAGTAGGGCATTCTGATCCTGCCAAGAGAATTACTGCCAAATTAAAAAATCTGAGAAAAAGTAGTAAGCGTTGGGCCAAAAATCTGCCTTGTTTAAGGAGTTTAATTGATAAAGTCAACTCAGTCATCACCCTCTTGGATAATTTGGAAGAATTCAGAACTCTTTCTCTTGAAGAATGGAATCTCAGAGACATCCTTAAAAATCATGTGACCACTTTGCTACAAAATCAAAAAGCTTACTGGAAACAAAGAGGGAAAATAAAACAGGTGAAACTTGGAGATGCAAATACAAGATTCTTCCACAACAAAGCAACAATCAGCTATAGACATAATTATATCTCAGTGCTAGTGAATGAAAATTTGGCTGAAATTACTGATCATGATGGAAAAGCAGATATTTTGTGGAAAGCCTTTATAGAAAGAATGGGGAAGACTAACAGCCCAAACATGCAGTTTGATTTGCAAGATATCTATGGTGAGGGGATGGATTCTGAAACTAGTGCATAGTTGGAAGCACCTTTTACTGATAAAGAAATTGATGAAATTATAAAGGATCTGCCAAATGATAAATCTCCAGGACCTGAGTGTTTCAACAATGAATTCTTTAAAAGTTGTTGGCAAATCATTGGAAAAGATGTCAAAAATTTGATAAAGAAATTATATCAAGGAAATTTCAACATGGAAAGAAATTCTTCCTTCATTACTCTCGTACCAAAGGTTGATTCTCCCATTCTTCCAAGTGACTTCAGACCAATATCCTTGCTCAATACAGTTCATAAGATTATTACCAAACTGCTGGCGAACAGATTACAGAAAATAATCCTTCAACTAGTTCACAAGAATCAATATGGTTTTCTGAAACAAAGATCAATTCACTGTTTGGGCAAGGAATTTGAATATCTTTTCCAATGTCATAAATCAAAAGAAGAGATTGTTATTCTCAAGCTTGACTTTGAAAAAGATTTCGATAAAATTGAGCATAGTACAATATTGGATATTCTAAGAGCAAGAGGATTTGGGGAAAGATGGATAAAATGGATTAATTTGATTCTTGGCACTGGAACATCGACTATCCTTCTAAATGGTACACCTGGGAAGAAATTCTATTGCAAAAGAGGGGTCAGGCAAGGTAATTCTCTCTCACCTTTGCTTTTTTGTGTGTTAGTAGCTGATCTACTTCAATCATTTTTAAACAAGGCTATGGCACAACGCATTATTGATAAAACAATTCCTTGTACAGCTTGTCCTGACTTCCCCATTGTGCAATATGTTGATGATACCTTGGTTATTATGAAAGCAGATGCAAGAAGTTTTATGTTCCTTAAAGCTTTGTTACAAACATTTGCTGAATCTACTGGTCTGAGAGTGAATTATAACAAATCAAATATGATACCCATAAACTTAAGTGAAGAAAGGCTCAATCACTTCTCAGAAACAATAAATTGCAAGAAAGGAACCCTCCATTTTACATACCTTGAATTGCCACTATGTATTGTTAAACATTCCATGGAACATTTCCTTCCCATTGTGCAAAGAACACAAGCAAGACTAGGAGGGATTGCTGATTTTCTAAACTATGGAGGTAAACTACAATTGGTCAAATCGGTGATTTCTTCCATGCCAATTTTCTTGATGTGTTGTTTTGATGTCCCTGTCACAATAAAAGAACAAGTGGTAAAATATATAAGACACTGCCTGTCGTTGCCTATTCGACGGTACCTCGGAGGAGGGATCCTCACGAGGGGGAGAAGAAGTAGGGGCCATCGGGCAGACAGTCCTTGAGACGGTGGTACGCGATTTACCCAGCTTCAGAACACCTGCACGATGACAGGGCCTACTGCTGCTTGTCTGGAATTATCTGGGCGCTTTCGCGTTGTTACGATGAGTTGTGGTTGTGCATCTAGGGCTCCCAGGATGCGGCTTATAAAGGCGCCAGGATCTAGGGTTTACACAGAGAGTCCTAGCCAGAATACAAGTTGCCTAACTATGGAATATTACATTGCCGTGCACGTCAAAGATCCACATTTCCTTATACGCCGTACTGGATCCGGCTACCCCTGATGGGCTAGGCTGGATCCAACTTCCAGAGTTGGTCGGTGGATCCGGCCTGGGCTGGACTTCATCCATTTTGATCTACAACAATTGGGCCGCCCGATGGGCCATACGCCACCATCACCGTCTATGGGCCACCCTGGCTTGCCGGATCTAGCCATCGTTGATGGTACACCCATGAAGTATACCCACAACAGTAGCCCCAGAGTTCTCCGAGATTCACCTCTTATTTCCACCTTGCTCGAACCATCTTCATGTCTGACAAACTTCTCAGAAATATGGGGAAACTTGAAGAACTCCGACTTCTTGAAACTTCCCTTTCTAGCCTATATGCCGGAAAGATCCTTCATCCCGCGGTACTTCATCCATCGATCTCATCATTACAATGAGTTTCCAGGTTACTACCCTGCAGAGATAATGGCTTGTCATTTAAAATTGTTACCCGGAACCTTGAAAAGGTTCAAACGGTTCCACCAATCTTGGCGCCATTTTCGGGTAATTTGAACGGTAACTCGATCATTTGCCATTTTTACCGCTAGGGTTTTCGACACATGTCCATCATCCAACGGTGCGACGCTTGCGTTCCGACCACAAGATGCGGAGCATGAATCTCATCCCGCGCCTATAAATATCCTCACCGCACACTCTAATCACCCCATTCTCCCCGTTTCACCTCTCACTCGAGCGCCGCCACCGAGCTCCTGCTTCCGCCGCGCCGGAGTCTGATGGAGTTTCGCCGGAGTTAGCGCCACCGCGTCGAGTTCTTAACCTCGGCGAGCCACCATAGCAAAAAACCTCGTCGCCGGCGTCTCCGACCACCGTAGCAGCCATCTCTGGTAAGCTTTCTGACCTCGAGCTTTTTCATCAACATCGGTAGGGATGACTAGTATGCAGTGATAGTTCCGACTAAGTTAGTTTACCCTTTAATATAGATGTCTTCTTCCACTCCGCCTCCAACGCAGTCGGAGCAGATCGCGGCTACGCCAATCTCATCCGCCCCTCCGCCATTCATCCCCGTCCAGCTGGATCCTACCAAATGATCCGGCAAGACCATTGAGGGAGCCACTTCTAATCCGGTGGATTTTGCTGGAAAGAAGCAAATGGAGAAGAAAGTGGAGGAAGCCGCCGCCAAGAAATCCAAAGCCCGGACGCGCGAAGGTGAAGTCAAAGGGCAATGGTGGCCCTGCACCACCACAGAGGATGAACTCCGCAGCTTCGAGGTGAAGGGATTTTTTCAACCTGGATCCTAGAGAGCGGTTCCGGGTGCCCTGAACCCGGCGCCCGAAGCCGGAGAATGGGTGCTGACCAGGGCATTGGTAGAGTGTGGATTCTCCTTGCCCCCGAGCGATTTCTTCTCAGAAATCCTAGAAGCATACAAGCTGCAACCCCACAACATCTCCCCCAACAGTGTCCTAGCCATCGCCAACCATGTCGCTCTGTGCGAGGGTCATCTCCGGGTAACACCTGACTTGGCCCTCTTTCAATATTTTTTCTCCGTCAAGAAGGGGACGGTCCCGCAGACTTCGTCGCTCGCCACCTGCGGGAGCATAACTTTCAAGATCCACCTCGGCCGCGTCTACCCTTACACGGATCATCATGAATCCGTGAGGTGTTGGTCTGGGGGTTTGATACGTCCAAAACGTATCTACTTTCCCGAACACTTTTGCTATTGTTTTGCCTCTAATTTGTGTATTTTGGATGCAACTAACACGGACTAACGCTGTTTTCAGCAGAACTATTCTGGTGTCTCGTTTTTGTGCGGAAATCCAACTTTCAGGAAAAACCTCGGGATTTTGACGAAAGGGCCTATTTTCCCAGAATACTGACGGAGCCAGAAGGACAATTGAAGTGGAGGCCCGAGGGCCCCACACCATATGGCGGTGCGGCCCAGGGGGGGCCCGCGCAGCCATGTGGTGTGGTCCCCTCGGCTGGCCTCCGACGCCCCCCTTCGGACTACTTATTCGCCTCGACCTAAAAACGCACAAGGAGAAGTCAAAGTCGCCAGAAACCCTCCAGAACGCCGCCACATCGCGAAACTCCGTCGCGGGAGCCAGAAGTCTCCGTTCTGGCACTCCGCCGGGACGGGCAATTGGAGGAGATCATCACCGCCATCACCGCCCACGCCTCTACATCAACCAGACAATGTTTCCCCCATCCATGTGTGAGTAATTCCCCCGCTGTAGGCCGAAGGGGATGGTAGGGATTGGATGAGATTGGTCATGTAATAGCATAAGATTGTTAGGGCATAGTGCCTAGTGTCCGTAGATGGTACTTTTATGATATTGTTGCAACTTGTTATGCTTAATGCTTGTCACTAGGGCCCGAGTGCCATGATCTCAGATCTGAACATGTTATTATTTCATCATGATATTCGTTGTTTATGATCTTACCCGCAAGTTGTATACACATGTCGCTGTCCGGAACCAATGGCCCCGAAGTGACGAAATCGGGACAACCGGAGGGAATGGCGGTGATGTGAGGATCACATGTGTTCACGGAGTGTTAATGCTTTGCTCCGGTACTCTATTAAAAGGAGTACCTTAATATCCAAGTAGTTTCCCTTGAGGCCCGGCTGCCACCGGCTGGTAGGACAAAAGATGTTGTGCAAGTTTCTCATTGCGAGCACGTACGACTATAATTGGAACACATGCCTATTGATTGATTAGTACTTGGATACCGTTTTATTATTATCCGCAAATGCCCTGCTATGATTGTTACATGAGTTTCTCTCATCCATGCAACGCCCGTCATCCGTCCCCGTGCCTACGGTATTTTAATCCTGCTCGTTTACTATAATCACTACTGCTGTCTTTGTTACTCTGCTGCTGTTATTTCACTACTGCTATCTGCTATAAAACTGTTACTACTCGATAAACTCTTGCGAGCAAGTCTGTTTCCAGTGCGGCTGAATTGACAACTCCGTTGTTAAGGCTTTCAAGTATTCTTTGTCTCCCCTTGTGTCGAATCAATAAATTGGGTAATACTTCCCTCGAAGACTGTTGCGATCCCCTATACTTGTGGGTCATCAAGACTATTTTCCGGCGCCGTTGCCGGGGAGCATAGCTTTATTTGGAAGTTCACTTGGATTGATATTGTTCGCTGCAAATTCTCCATCATGGGTAAAACTCGCGATACTAAGGTCGCCATATTACCATCCACTACAAGAAAAGGTACAACTCTGAGTACCTCCGCTGCTCTTGATTCACCATCTGTGATTGATAAACTTGTTTCACCGCCACATGCTTCAAATGCTGGTACTTCTGCTGAATCTGAAAATTCTCATAATACTGATAATATGTCTGCTGTGCTTGATGATAGTGGTTCGTTGGGAACTTTTCTAGATGCTAAAATTGCTAGGTCTAGACAAATTGAAAATGCTAAAACTCCTGATGTTACTACACCTGTTAATTCACCTGAACTTGAATACTCTAGTGATGATCTTGATGAAGATTATGTGGAACTTGATGATGATTTTATTGAAAAATGCCATGCTACTACTGATGCAAGAAAAATTAAAAAGTTGCTTGCGGAACATACTCGTTAGATATAAAGCTGTCTCCCGATCCTAAATTTGCCACATCTCCTATAAACATTAGGGATAAAGATTATGATTTTTCTCTTGATCTATCTCATATAGCTATTGTTGAGAAAACACCTTTTTGTGGTACTGAAAAAGAAAGTGCTTGTTGAACACATGACTGAGTTATCTACTTTGAGTAGCTTGTTTTCCGATGATGTTAAGAAGCGTACTTACTTTGTTGCTAAAATCTTTCCATTCTCATTAAAGGATGACGCTAAAACTTGGTATAATAGTTTGCCACCTAGTTCTATTAAAAGTCCAAAAGAATTGCTTGCTGTTTTCTTTCGGAAATACTTTCCTGCTAGTCCACCCGATAGAGAGATAGAATTCACAATCGACCTGATTCCAGGCACAGCACCAATAGCACAACCACCATATAAGATGGGGCCAAAGGAGTTAGTGGAACTGAAAGCTCAAATAGATGAGCTGGAACAGAAGGGATTTATTCAAGAAAGTGTGTCACCATGGGGTACACCAGTTATTTTTGTGGATAAAAGAGATGGAGGAAAGAGAATGTGTGGAGATTACAGAAATTTGAACAATGTAACTATCAAGAACAAGTATCCTTTACCTAGAATTCAAGACCTTTTTGATCAAGTTCAAGGAGCAGGAGTCTTCTCGAAGATAGATTTAAGGTCAGGATACCATCAAATCAAGATCAAGAAGGAGGATGTACCAAAAACAGCATTCGTATCAAGGTACGGACACCATGAATATTTGGTTGTACCATTTGGACTAACAAATGCACCAGCAATTTTCATGAATTTGATGAACAAGATATTCATGAAGTACTTGGACAAGTTTGTGATAGTGTTCATAGATGATATTCTAATCTATTCCAAAGATAAAGAAGAACATGCCAAGCATTTGAAGATAGTTCTGCAAACTTTGAGAGAACATCAGCTATATGCAAAGTTCAGCAAGTGCAAATTTTGGTTAGATAGTGTTGAATTTCTTGGACATGTCATAACCAAAGAAGGCACAGCGGTGAATCCAAGCAAGGTTCAGTCCGTATTGGAATGGAAATCACCTAAAAATGCTAAGGAGATACGAGGATTTCTTGGTATGGCAGGCTACTATCGGAGATTCATAGAGGGATTTTCGAAGATTGCGGGACCAATGACCAAGTTACTCAAGAAAAATACTCCATTTGTGTGGACAGATGAGTGTGAAGCCAGTTTCCAAACACTCAAAGATAAGTTAACCACAGCACCTGTGTTAGCAGTTCCTGAACCAGGAAAGGATTACACAGTGTATTGTGATGCTTCCAAGAATGGACTTGGATGTGTTCTTATGCAAGATCGGAAGGTAATAGCTTATGGATCAAGGCAGTTGAAACCACATGAACACAACTACCCAGTACATGATCTAGAGTTAGCGGCAGTTGTGTATGCTCTGAAGAGTTGGAGACAATTTCTATACGGATCCAAGTGTGAGTTATACACCGATCATAAAAGTTTGAAATACTTCTTCACCCAAAAGGAATTAAACATGAGGCAAAAGAGATGGTTAGAGTTGATTAAGGATTACGACCTTAAGATCAACTATACCCCGAGCAAGGCTAATGTAGTAGCGAGATGCCCTAAGTAGGAAGAGTACGGAGAATCAACCTACGGAATGGGAAATTCCAAAGGAACTTCGGAAAGAATTAGAGGATGCTCGGATTCTGTTTATTCAAGGTGATGCCAAAGGAAGTATAGCAACCATGAGGATTATGGATGAGATGTATTCAGATTTGAAATATGAGATTATCCGAAAGCAAGCGGATGATTTGTTCATCCAAGAGGAAATCAAGAGGATTGGAGAAGGAAAACCATCAGAATTCCATCTAGAGGATTTTGATTCATTATACTTCCAGAAAAGGATCTATATACCGGATGATCCAGAAGTGAAGTAAATCATATTAAAGGAAGCACATGAAACCCCTTATTCAATACATCCGGGAAGTACTAAAATGTATATGGATTTGAAGGAAATGTTCTGGTGGAATAACATGAAAAGAGAAATAGCACAATATGTTTCGGAATGTCATACATGTCAACGAGTGAAGGCAGAACATCAGAGTCTTGCGGGATTACTCAAACCACTAGAGATACCGGAATGGAAATGGGATGAAATCGGAATGGATTTTGTTACTTGGTCTACCCATGACTAGTAAGAAAAAGGATATGATATGGGTAATAGTAGACGAGGCTTACCAAGAGTGCCCACTTCATAGCCGTAAACACAAAAGATACTGCAGAAAAGCTTGTGGATATATATGTGAAGGAGATTGTGAGTAAGCATGGAGTACCAAAGAAGATAGTCTCAGATAGAGGTTCAATTTTCACATCAGCATTCTGGAAACAACTACAAGAATCTTTGGGATCCAAGCTGGATTTCAGTACAGCATATCATCCACAAACCGGAGGACAAACCGAAAGAACCAATCAGATACTTGAAGACATGCTTAGAGCTTGTGCTCTAAACTTTGGAGGCTCATGGGAGGATCATTTACCTTTAGCAGAGTTCTCATATAACAATAGTTATCAGAGTAGTATCCAGATGGCACCGTACGAAGCATTGTACGGAAGGAAGTGTAGATCACCAATTTGTTGGTTTGAAACCGGAGAAAACAAGGAATTTACACCAGACTACATCAAGGAGAGACAAGACGTCATCGAGGTAATCAGGGATAGACTCAAAATAGCTCAGAGTCGTCAGAAGAGTTACGCTGACTTAAAGAGAAGAGATTGGGAACCGAAAGTGGGAGACATGGTTTATCTGAAGGTTAGCCCAATGAAAGGACTTAAAAGGTTCGGAGTGAAAGGAAAGTTAAGCCCTCGATATATAGGACCATTTAAGATACTCAGTCAGAATCGAGGAACAGCATTTGAGTTGGAGTTACCGGCACAACTAAGTCAAGTTCATAATGTATTTCATGTATCACAACTCAGAAAATGTTTGAAAGCACCGGATGATCCTATCACATATGAGGAAATAGAATTGCAATCTGATTTAACTTATGTAGAAAGACCGGAAAAGATTTTGGAAGTACAGTGGAAGAAGTTAAGGAACCGGGCAATTAAATATTGTAAGGTGCAATGGCAACATCATCCTGAGCGAGAAGCAACTTGGGAGACGGAAGAAGAACTCGGGAAGTCTTACCCGAGATGTTCGAGTACCAATCTTAACTTCGGGACGAAGTTTCGTTAAGGGGAGAGGCTGTAATAACCCGGAACATAGGAACAACGAAGGGTAGATTTAGAAATGGGATGTGCATTTCATCGCAAAACGGGGGAAATTTTCGCGCTTTATTGCAACTAAACCTAAGAGGGATCGAGGTTCTATCTCATTTTGCACTTAGGGTTAGGCAATGTGAGTTAGGGAAATTTCGACATGATCTCTTTTGTATCTTGTTGATTTGGGAAATTGATTTCATTTGACAAGTGTTAATACATTTAACAATAAGCATTGAACAATATAAAATAGAACTCATAACTCAAACACAATTTATAAATTCAAATGACTTTGAATTTCAAACTGAATATTAAATACCATATTTAATTCAGAATTTAAACATTGCATAGATCAAAAGCTCATAAACAAAAACTTGAGCTTTATTGATATCACAACACAGATTACAAAGTCTTTACAATATTCTTGATACAAGAATTGATAAATAAGAAATAGAAATGAAAATGAAGATTACAATTTTATTCCTAAACCTAAAACCTAGACTATATGACTTGAAGAATATCTTCTGGCCATGTCCTACTTCATAAACCTGCAAAACAAAGCATCAAACTAGCCAAAATGTTAGAGTTAGCAAATGACACAATATTCGGTTTGGACGAGAACCAAGTCACGAGTACACTTGTGCTTGTCCAAAACCAGGGACGAGCACAAGATAAGGGCGACGACGAGACCAAACTCGAGCACACATCGGGGCTCAAGTTTCGGCATATGAGAGCACACAGCTCAAGTGTGCTGGGCAGCAACAAGCAAGGCCATGCAAGAGCATAGTCACCAAGCATGCCGGGCTTGTGTGTCAATGCGAGAGAGAGAAGTAGGGATCATATAAAAGGAGCACAAACCCTAGAAACCATAACCAGTCGACCAGATAGGATTCACCAGGTAAGGGTGATGCAAGAGCAAGCTCAGTTCATCCTGTTCTTGAGCAAGAACATAACCCACACACACAACCACTCAAACCACCAGAGATCATGGTGACCTAGAAGATCATCCAAGATCTGGAGGTGAAGGGCTGTGAACAAACCACAAGTCTGCATCAACACAAAATCTCATACTAGGAGCTGGAACAAGGTATACCTAGTTCTGGAAGAGATCCAATGGATCTAATCCATCATATGCATAAGCATGGGATGAGCGAGATGCTCATATGGGTAGATCATCACTTGGTTTTCACCAAGGATTACGCCGATCCAAAAGCTACTAAGACAGAAACCATCCGGATACAAATCATGTGCACGAAGCTAGAAAGCATGCACGAGATGCACACTAGCAAGATCACATGCACGAGATAGCACCAGTAGATAGCATAGATTAGCAGCTAAGACTATACAGAAGATCCTAAGCATACAACCATCAGAAACCCTAGATTTCTTCACAGGCAAGCATATTGGCATTCATAGTTACTATGATCCCCTAATATGCAAGCAAAGTTGAGTAGCCAACAAGATCCAATCAATTAGGTGAGCAACCAGTCAGTAGCAAGGCTACTGAGGTCACATCACACTTAGCACCAAATAAGAGCAAGACAAATAGATCACATCACTATCCAGAAATGGATTCAGAGTTTAAATGCTTGTAAAAGAATCATGAACAGCAAACTCATATACAAGCAAGACATTTAAATCATCACTGCCTAAGCAGTTCATCATAATCAAGTAATCCAAGCATGAATTTATTACAGATCCATGCTAAGCATGACAGCAGCATACTGTTAAGTAATACAATTTAATTCATAGCCACTAGAGCAAGTCTAGATAGCTAAAAGTAAGCAACAGCACAAGTAAGCAACAGTACAGTGATGCTTGAGCATCAGCATCACCAGACAAGTGATTCATATAGCCACAGTATTAGCCAGTAAACAATCACTGTCACTCAATTGATCAAATGGAGCAATTATAGCAAGCCAAGTTACACAGAGAGGTTAGCCAACAAGCAAGGAATGATCCAATGGATCATTGGCTTGCAGAGGTAGCACTGAAGCATATCACAGACACCACTGGCACACACACAAGTGTCACAGATGCAACACAAGTACACCTAGACAAGCATAGCATGGCATAGTTAGCTCTTGAGCAAGCACAGTAGAGCATGGCAAGTGTAGAGCATGCTAGGAGCGAGCGAGAGAAGCAAGCACGAGCATGAACGAGCAAGCAAAGCGAGCATGTGCCGGTACCGGTAAATGGTAATTGGGCCATGAACTTGCAATTAACGAAGCACAGGCAAATTGCATAGGAATAGCATGGCTCTGTGTGATCACGAGGATCACCGAGAGAGCGACGGAACATGAGGAGGAAGAAGAACGGAAGCATGGGAGGCGCACGAGAAGAGGTAGAGGTGAGACAGCACTTACTTGCGCACGGAAGCGAGAGGCTAGGGCATGGCGAGGCGGTGCTCGCGCGGCCCTAGCAGTCGCAAATCCAGGGTAGGCGCCGACGTTACACCGGCGAACCCGGACACGAACCGGCACCACCGTAGCGGCACGCGAGGCGACGGCACGAGTGCGCAAGCAGCACCCGCGCCAGGTCAACCCCAGGCATGTACTCATCGTCGGCGAGGGCGAGATCTCGCCGGAGTTCGTCGCGGCGATCCTCCACGAGATCCAGATCGGAGGCGATTCGCCAGAAGAGGACGAGAAGGGAGAAACTGCTCGGACAGATCGATAGATCTGCTCACGGCGGTTCAGGATCGGGTGGTGGCTACGGCGGAGAAGGCCGGCGATGGCCGGAGCAGGGCGGCGGCCATGGCGGCGACGCCATCGCCACGGGAGTCGCCGGACGGTTAGGGTTAGACGAGCGAGTGAGAGGGCCAAGTGAGAGTGAGTGAGGTGGGCCGCTCGGCGCCACCGAACCCAAAAGGGGGCCAGCCTTATTGGGCCGTCCCTGGGTTAAGTTATTGGGTCTGGGCCCAATAGGGGTCCGAGAGGGTATTTTGGTCTTTTACATTTAATAAAAGACCAAAACTTTACCAAATTTTAATAAATCATAAACAACTCTAAAAATCCAATAAAAATTGGATTTATGAATGAAAAATAAATCTTAACAAGAATAAAATATGAAATGGAATTTATGAAACAAGTTCAAAATTATGAATTTTAAGAATTTAAATAATAACTTGGAATTTAAAATTAATATTTCCTTGTATTTAAAATCCAAGGAAAAATCTCAAATAAGTTCAAATACTTATTTTCAAACCTTTCAAAATGAAATTCTATTATTCCAAGTCATTTCTTTTGTAAAAGGGCATTTTCCCAGAAAAATACTATATTCCTTTTTATTCCAAAAACTATAAAGGTAACTCTATAATTTTCAACTATTTTTGGAATGATTAAAGGAATCACCAAGTAAATAGTTTTACTTTGAATTGTTGTACTTTGTGTGAATTAAAATGGTTTATACTTTTAAATCAATTGTAAATTACCGTCAAAGACATAAATCTTAATACAACCCTAAATTGCTATAACTCAGCGGGGTAAAGGGATTCAACATAAAATAATACATCCATGATTGCATTATTTGGATTTTACAACATTGTCTTTACCGGACAATGATGCTTCTTACAGAACCCGAGGTCCAGGTTCCATCAACTGCATTGAACTGCACTATCTCGCAGTCCACAGGCAAGTTCACCCTTGCTCATGTCAACTTGATTATTTTCTACTACTTTAATGCAAAGCTATATACTTATCATTCCTGCATCGCAAATGAAATGTTATTTTCCAACTATGAATATGACTATGTGGATGGCAATGGAACCATGGTATGTGTTGATATGGTGGAGGTTCCATTGCAATGGGTTATATCACCCTAGGATTAAATTACCAATGCCGTCCGGTGATTCTAGCGCCGTACATATCGCGTTGACCATAAGATCTATAATGGCTGCGGGGAAGCCAGCTATATCTTTTCCCTCTCGCATGCCAACGGACTGGTAATAGGGGTTGCCCGTATCGGTCTATCTTTGGTAAAGGTGGGGACATGTGGTCCTGCACGGTCTACCATTAGATACAGGAGAGGGTAGACTTATTATTGGTCTATGAAGGATTTTAAGGGTTTTCCGGATCGGTCTATCTATGGTGTATAGGGCAGGGCATCATAATTGTTCGGAACGGTCTACCTTATTGGTAAAGGTAAGAACAAGAGCCTGTGTCGGTCTACCCATAGATATAGGAGAGGACAGACTTACAAAAGGGTGGGTCTGCGAGGTCGTGGAGAAGGTGGTGTGGGCTTGGATCCTTATACCTGGCCTCACACCAAAGGAAGTGTGAACGGGGGCAAGTCCTCGCGGATGGCAAAAAGGGTAAGATCTCTTGTGGGAAAAGTAACGCACCTCTGCAGAGTGTATCAAATTGTGGTCTGTCACTCCCTGTTCGGGAAGGGAAGCTGCGAACGCGGCAGGAAAGGAACTCCACGAAGTTCTAGTCAACCCTGTGAAGACTGACGGGCATAGTTTTCATAATAAAAGCAACCTTTTGAAGAAATGATTGCAAAACATGCATTGACCTGAGATTTCCTGATCAATGGTCGTAGCTAGTGCATCAAACACCTTTTTATTCTTTTAGAACTTGCTGAGTACCTCTGTACTCACTTTCTTTCGACACCCTTGCTAGACTGTGATCCGGAAGTGGAGGCTATCACCGATGGAGCACCAGAAGGAAGCTACGAGCTGGTCTACGAAGAACCTGATCTTACCGGCGGAGTGGAAGGCGTAGACTATGGGATAGTCTACGGACCAGATGACACGGAGGTGGAGGAGTAGTTACATACCCTAGCATCATAGAGCCGAGCAACGTAGAACTTACCTAAATAAGTTGTTGAGCTCTCTTTTATATTGTTATGAGTTGTAATCGTACTTAAGTAGTATCTTAGGGTGTTCTCATAGGACCTGTGAGAATACCAACTTGTTAAGACAATGTTTGTAATAAAGTATGGAGTGTTATGACCTGCAATGTTTCGTTGTACCACTCGAGGGATATGGCAATTTGTGAAGAAGTCCCTTCGCAAAGATCATATCAACGACTTGTATACTACAACATGCGGTGGTATGCTTGGGTCACCGCAGCTGGTATCAGAGCAAATGTTGCGACCTTAGGTTGGAAAGACCTAGTATAGGGAAGAAACCTGTAGGAGTCTAGTAGAAATAGTAAAGGATTCTCTAGAAGTATGGTGATTATTCACTTGAGAATAGCAAAACCATATATTTTAGTGCGATAATTCTTTATTATAGCTATTATGATGCATTATCACTACTAACATTCTGCTTTTGTATACAGCCATAATGGCGAATACTTTTCCTAAGAGGACTTTGAGGAAGGTTGAGGGTTGGCTTGGTGATTATGATGGACCAATAACAGCTCTCCTGTGTGGGATGCTGAAGGAACTTCATTGCGATCCACGGATACCTGTTATCAAGTATACTTACTATGATGGGGAAATCCTAGCCAAGTGCGAGTATCGGTCCAACTACGGAAAAGCTGGCGATGAGTCGTATAATGCCATACGGAGAAGCCAAAACTATCACCACAGCCTACCATATGGGCCTATTCAAGGCAATCCTTGAGATAAGGCAGCACAAGTCGATAGAACTCCTATGTTCGGAGTTTTCTCATATACCTCACGCCGAGGAAGATGAGGATCCCACTCTTAATCATTTGGTGTTAGCACACGAAGTCCCGAAGGCTGCAGCACAACACATGGATAGCCGTAAGTCTTTATTGACCACGATGTACCTTTTACACATGAAGATGAGAGGTGAGATTGACCACATGCTAGCTGAGTTCACGGACCACGATAAACTCCAAACTCGGATGCGTGATTTGAGGGCACAACCACAACATACTACACCCTTCTTTAACCCGGACAGTGATGTAGATTTGAGTGACCAGTGGTTCAAGAGAAATCTACCTACAAGAGATCCACTTACACCTAACTTTGTTCCGCACTATCCACACGTGTCAGCATCGTATGATACTGGATATGGGGGAGACCACTCCTGGAACATCAACTGCTCGGAGTCACCGATTGAAAACTCAACGGGTTGGCGTTTTGGGGAACCTTTCGGTGATGAGGAGGAGCCAATTCCATGTGATACAGGAGATGAGAGTGATGCGGTCAACCCGAATGTTAACCAACACTATGGGCAGGACGAGAAAGGTACTGATTCCATTTCTTTAGATTTGGAGATGGGATTATCTAAACCATCACAGTACGAAGTAGGTGAGAATTCTGGAACCAAGAAAAAGAAGAAGAAGAAGATGAGGGGTCAAGTAAATAGGAATCCTCCATGGATGACTGGAGAAGAGGCGCTGTATTCCACTGGGGATATGTATGAGTCTTTATCTAGTTACTTTGGAATGACAGATCTCTGTCTCGGCACTTTGTCCGATTCAGATTACATACCTACTGGAAGGACCTTTGTTCCGGACGGTGTCCGGAAGACCAGCCGCTGTACCGGATGGACCCCAGGGATGTATGCGGAGGCGAGCTATGATGATGAGGAGTAGAGCTCCCAGGAAGAATAAAGTAATCTAGGTGGTATTGTAATAGAACGTATTTTAAATTCCCGTTGGCTTGGGCTTTGAGCCAAACAAGTGGTTTATATATATACCACATGTAATATACGTTTGTGAGTGTGTTATGTATTATACGGTGTATATACATAATAAATGTTTATTTTGGATTTGCTTCTTGATTTTATTGTGTGACTAGTTCTGGGCAATGAGTTGAGCTCAGAAAACATTTGCATGGTGTAATTATGAGTAATCGCTCTTTGTTACAGGACTAGGGGGAAATGGCGTTAGTAGAAACCGAAGAGGCTCGCGAGAGAGCGGGAAGAAAGAGAGAAAGAGGAGGCGGATGTAGCAGCTAGAGCGAGAGAACGCACCACCACCACCACACCCAATGTTGCACCCGGACTTCCAACGATATATGAGGTCAATGGAGGAAGATAGGAGGCGTTACCAGGAAAGCCAGAACAAGAACATGCAAGATTTCTTTACCCATGTCATCAATGATAGGGGTAATGAAGGCAAGGGAGTAACCCTATCGGACTTCCAAAATGCAAGACCACTACCATTTACATCAGCTCCAGAACCAATGGACGCAGAAGATTGGCTCATGGATACGGAGCGGAAGTTGAAGACCGTTGGTTGCAACGATGAGGAGAAGATTAGATATACCACTTATCTGTTGTCAGGACCAGCAGCATCATGGTGGGAGAACCTTGTAGCAGTACACCCTCCAGATAAGGTATTTACATGGGAGGAGTTCAAGAAGAAGTTTCGGGATGCTCATGTTCCGGACAGCGTGGTGGAGCTGAAGAAGAGGGAGTTTGAAGAGCTGAGACAGAATACTGCACCAATCATGCAGTATGTTCGGGATTTCAATAGGTTATCCAGATATGCACCTGAGGATGTGGATACGGAGGAGAAGCGGAAGAAGCGGTTCATGAAAGGCATGAATCCATACATGAAGATGCAACTGAGGTTGGCACGAACTGCCGAATTCCAGGAACTGATTGACTCGGCAATCACTTTCGAGGATGACTACAGGCAGGTCCAAGAGGATAGGAGGAAGAGGGCTCGTATCGAGCCAAGGAAGTACCCAGTCAGTAAACCAATACCTGATCGGAGTTTCAAACCCCGATTCCGACCTACTGGTAATCAGTACAACCGGGGAGGTCAGAATCAGAACCCCAAGTCGCAGATCATCTGTAGCAACTGTGGGCAGAGGGGACACATCCGAAGGGAATGTCGGAAACCCAGGATCATCTGTTATGGTTGTGGACAGGATGGACACATGAAGCCTGATTGTCCTAATAAGGCTTCATGGGGTGGACAAAACTCCGAAGGACGAGGAGGAGGTGGCAAAGATAACAACAACAACCGCAACTACAACAACAACAACAACAAGAGGGGCAAGCCATATGGAAAGCTGAATTGCACAACTTTGGAGCAAGCGGAAGAGTCGGATCAAACAGGTCTTAGGTACGCTAAGCATTCTTACTCATCCTGGCAAAGTACTATTTGATACTTGGAGCAACCACATCATTTCTTGCATTGGAATTTGTGGAAAAATTCGGGCTTAGATGTTCTAAGTTAGAAACCCCTATAAGCTGTTCTATCCGCGGGGGAACGATCTTAGTAACCCACGTGAAAGAAGCACAAGTCATAACCATATGTGATCTGTGTGTATTTCGCGGACCTATTCATCATACCCATGAAGGACATATCGGTCATCCTAGGGATGGATTGGTTGACGAGAAAATGGAGCGGTGATTAAGCGTGGAGACAAAACAGTATCACTTCGCAACTCCATCGGAGGTTGAATAGTGTTCCAAGGAGATAAGTACAGTGAGTTGGAGATCGGATTGGAACTAAATAGTCTAAAGGAAGTGAGAATTGAAGATATTCCTGTAGTGAATGAGTTTAAGGATGTATTTCCTAAGGAACTACGGGAATGCCACCCGATAGAGAGATAGAATTCACAATCGACTCGATTCCGGGCACGAGCACCAATAGCACAACCACCATATAAGATGGGGCCAAAGGAGTTAGTGGAACTGAAAGCTCAAATAGATGAGCTGGAACAGAAGGGATTTATTCAAGAAAGTGTGTCACCATGGGGTACACCGATTATTTTTGTGGATAAAAGAGATGGAGGAAAGAGAATGTGTGGAGATTACGAAATTTGAACAATGTAACTATCAAGAACAAGTATCCTTTACCTAGAATTCAAGACCTTTTTGATCAAGTTCAAGGAGCAGGAGTCTTCTCGAAGATAGATTTAAGGTCAGGATACCATCAAATCAAGATCAAGAAGGAGGATGTACCAAAAACAGCATTCGTATCAAGGTACGGACACCATGAATATTTGGTTGTACCATTTGGACTAACAAATGCACCAGCAATTTTCATGAATTTGATGAACAAGATATTCATGAAGTACTTGGACAAGTTTGTGATAGTGTTCATAGATGATATTCTAATCTATTCCAAAGATAAAGAAGAACATGCCAAGCATTTGAAGATAGTTCTTCAAACTTTGAGAGAACATCAGCTATATGCAAAGTTCAGCAAGTGCAAATTTTGGTTAGATAGTGTTGAATTTCTTGGACATGTCATAACCAAAGAAGGCATAGCGGTGAATCCAAGCAAGGTTCAGTCCGTATTGGAATGGAAATCACCTAAAAATGCTAAGGAGATACGAGGATTTCTTGGTATGGCGAGGCTACTATCGGAGATTCATAGAGGGATTTTCGAAGATTGCGGGACCAATGACCAAGTTACTCAAGAAAAATACTCCATTTGTGTGGACGGATGAGTGTGAAGCCGGTTTCCAAACACTCAAAGATAAGTTAACCACGGCACATGTGTTAGCGGTTCTCGAACCAGGAAAGGATTACACGGTGTATTGTGATGCTTCCAAGAATGGACTTGGATGTGTTCTTATGCAAGATCGGAAGGTAATAGCTTATGGATCAAGGCAGTTGAAACCACATGAACACAACTACCCAGTACATGATCTAGAGTTAGCGGCGGTTGTGTATGCTACGAAGAGTTGGAGACAATTTCTATACGGATCCAAGTGTGAGTTATACACCGATCATAAAAGTTTGAAATACTTCTTCACCCAAAAGGAATTAAACATGAGGCAAAAGAGATGGTTAGAGTTGATTAAGGATTACGACCTTAAGATCAACTATACCCCAGGCAAGGCTAATGTAGTAGCAGATGCCCTAAGTAGGAAGAGTACGGAGAATCAACCTACGGAATGGGAAATTCCAAAGGAACTTCGGAAAGAGTTAGAGGATGCTCGGATTACTGTTTATTCAAGGTGATGCCAAAGGAAGTATAGCAACCATGAGGATTATGGATGAGATGTATTCAGATTTGAAATATGAGATTATCCGAAAGCAAGCGGATGATTTGTTCATCCAAGAGGAAATCAAGAGGATTGGAGAAGGAAAACCATCAGAATTCCATCTAGAGGATTTTGATTCATTATACTTCCAGAAAAGGATCTGTATACCGGATGATCCAGAAGTGAAGTAAATCATATTAAAGGAAGCACATGAAACCCCTTATTCAATACATCCGGGAAGTACTAAAATGTATATGGATTTGAAGGAAATGTTCTGGTGGAATAACATGAAAAGAGAAATAGCACAATATGTTTCGGAATGTCATACATGTCAACGAGTGAAGGCAGAACATCAGAGTCCTGCGGGATTACTCAAACCACTAGAGATACCGGAATGGAAATGGGATGAAATCGGAATGGATTTTGTTACTGGTCTACCCATGACTAGTAAGAAAAAGGATATGATATGGGTAATAGTAGACAGGCTTACCAAGAGTGCCCACTTCATAGCCGTAAACACAAAAGATACTGCAGAAAAGCTTGTGGATATATATGTGAAGGAGATTGTGAGTAAGCATGGAGTACCAAAGAAGATAGTCTCAGATAGAGGTTCAATTTTCACATCAGCATTCTGGAAACAACTACAAGAATCTTTGGGATCCAAGCTGGATTTCAGTACAGCATATCATCCACAAACCGGAGGACAAACCGAAAGAACCAATCAGATACTTGAAGACATGCTTAGAGCTTGTGCTCTAAACTTTGGAGGCTCATGGGAGGATCATTTACCTTTAGCGGAGTTCTCATATAACAATAGTTATCAGAGTAGTATCCAGATGGCACCGTACGAAGCATTGTACGGAAGGAAGTGTAGATCACCAATTTGTTGGTTTGAAACCGGAGAAAACAAGGAATTTACACCAGACTACATCAAGGAGAGACAAGACGTCATCGAGGTAATCAGGGATAGACTCAAAATAGCTCAGAGTCGTCAGAAGAGTTACGCTGACTTAAAGAGAAGAGATTGGGAACCGAAAGTGGGAGACATGGTTTATCTGAAGGTTAGCCCAATGAAAGGACTTAAAAGGTTCGGAGTGAAAGGAAAGTTAAGCCCTCGATATATAGGACCATTTAAGATACTCAGTCAGAATCGAGGAACAGCATTTGAGTTGGAGTTACCGACACAACTAAGTCAAGTTCATAATGTATTTCATGTATCACAACTCAGAAAATGTTTGAAAGCACCGGATGATCCTATCACATATGAGGAAATAGAATTGCAATCTGATTTAACTTATGTAGAAAGACCGGAAAAGATTTTGGAAGTACAGTGGAAGAAGTTAAGGAACAGGGCAATTAAATATTGTAAGGTGCAATGGCAACATCATCCTGAGCGAGAAGCAACTTGGGAGACGGAAGAAGAACTCAGGAAGTCTTACCCCGAGATGTTCAGGTACCAATCTTAACTTCGGGACGAAGTTTCTGTTAAGGGGGAGAGGCTGTAATAACCCAGAACATAGGAACAACGAAGGGTAGATTTAGAAATGGGATGTGCATTTCATCGCTAAACGGGGGAAATTTTCGCGCTTTATTGCAACTAAACCTAAGAGGGATCGAGGTTCTATCTCATTTTGCACTTAGGGTTAGGCAATGTGAGTTAGGGAAATTTCGACATGATCTCTTTTGTATCTTGTTGATTTGGGAAATTGATTTCATTTGACAAGTGTTAATACATTTAACAATAAGCATTGAACAATATAAAATAGAACTCATAACTCAAACACAATTTATAAATTCAAATGACTTTGAATTTCAAACTGAATATTAAATACCATATTTAATTCAGAATTTAAACATTGCATAGATCAAAAGCTCATAAACAAAAACTTGAGCTTTATTGATATCACAACACAGGTTACAAAGTCTTTACAATATTCTTGATACAAGAATTGATAAATAAGAAATAGAAATGAAAATGAAGATTACAATTTTATTCCTAAACCTAAAACCTAGACTATATGACTTGAAGAATATCTTCTGGCCATGTCCTACTTCATAAACCTGCAAAACAAAGCATCAAACTAGCCAAAATGTTAGAGTTAGCAAATGACACAATATTCAGTTTGGACAGAACCAAGTCACAGTACACTTGTGCTTGTCCAAAACCAGGGACATCACAAGATAAGGGCAGCAGCAGACCAAACCTGAGCACACATCAGGGCTCAAGTTTCAGCATATGAGAGCACACAGCTCAAGTGTGCTGGGCAGCAACAGCAAGGCCATGCAAGAGCATAGTCACCAAGCATGCCAGGCTTGTGTGTCAATGCAGAGAGAGAAGTAGGGATCATATAAAAGGAGCACAAACCCTAGAAACCATAACCGATCGACCGAGATAGGATTCACCGAGGTAAGGGTGAAGCAAGAGCAAGCTCAGTTCATCCTGTTCTTGAGCAAGAACATAACCCACACACACAACCACTCAAACCACCGAGAGATCATGGTGACCTAGAAGATCATCCAAGATCCGGAGGTGAAGGGCATGTGAACAAACCACAAGTCCGCATCAACACAAAATCTCATACTAGGAGGCTGGAACAAGGTATACCTAGTTCCTGGAAGAGATCCAATGGATCTAATCCATCATATGCATAAGCATGGGATGAGCGAGATGCTCATATGGGTAGATCATCACTTGGTTTTCACCAAGGATTACTTGCCGATCCAAAAGCTACTAAGACAGAAACCATCCGAGATACAAATCATGTGCACAGAAGCTAGAAAGCATGCACAGATGCACACTAGCAAGATCACATGCACAGATAGCACCAGTAGATAGCATAGATTAGCAGCTAAGACTATACAGAAGATCCTAAGCATACAACCATCAGAAACCCTAGATTTCTTCACAGGCAAGCATATTGGCATTCATAGTTACTATGATCCCCTAATATGCAAGCAAAGTTGAGTAGCCAACAAGATCCAATCAACTAGGTGAGCAACCAGTCAGTAGCAAGGCTACTGAGGTCACATCACACTTAGCACCAAATAAGAGCAAGACAAATAGATCACATCACTATCCAGAAATGGATTCAGAGTTTAAATGCTTGTAAAAGAATCATGAACAGCAAACTCATATACAAGCAAGACATTTAAATCATCACTCGCCTAAGCCAGTTCATCATAATCAAGTAATCCAAGCATGAATTTATTACAGATCCATGCTAAGCATGACAGCAGCATACTGTTAAGTAATACAATTTAATTCATAGCCACTAGAGCAAGTCTAGATAGCTAAAAGTAAGCAACAGCACAAGTAAGCAACAGTACAGTGATGCTTGAGCATCAGCATCACCAGACAAGTGATTCATATAGCCATAGTATTAGCCAGTAAACAATCACTGTCAGTCAATTGATCAAATGGAGCAATTATAGCAAGCCAAGTTACACAGAGAGGTTAGCCAACAAGCAAGGAATGATCCAATGGATCATTGGCTTGCAGAGGTAGCACTGAAGCATATCACAGACATCACTAGCACACACACAAGTGTCACAGATGCAACACAAGTACACCTAGACAAGCATAGCATGGCATAGTTAGCTCTTGAGCAAGCACAGTAGAGCATGGCAAGTGTAGAGCATGCTAGGAGCAGCGAGAGAAGCAAGCACGAGCATGAACAGCAAGCAAAGCGGCATGTGCCGGTACCGGTAAATGGTAATTGGGCCATGAACTTGCAATTAACAGAAGCACAGGAAAATTGCATAGGAATAGCATGGCTCTGTGTGATCACAGGATCACCAGAGAGCAGCAGAACATGAGGAGGAAGAAGAACAGAAGCATGGGAGGCGCACAGAAGAGGTAGAGGTGAGACAGCACTTACTTGCGCCCGGAAGCGAGAGGCTAGGGCATGGCGAGGCAGTGCTCGCGCGGCCCTAATAGCTGCAAATCCAGGGTAGGCGCCGACGTTACGCCGGCGAACCCAGACACGAACCAGCACCACCGTAGCAGCACCTGAGGCGACGGCACGAGTACTGCAAGCAGCACCCGCGCCAGGTCAACCCCAGGCATGTACTCATCGTCGGCGAGGGCGAGATCTCGCCGGAGTTCGTCGCGGCGATCCTCCACGAGATCCAGATCGGAGGCGATTCGCCAGAAGAGGACGAGAAGGGAGAAACCGCTCGGACGGATCGATAGATCTGCTCACGGCGGTTCGGGATCGGGTGGTGGCTACGGCGGAGAAGGCCGGCGATGGCCGGAGCGGGGCGGCGGCCATGGCGGCGACGCCATCGCCACGGGAGTCGCCAGACGGTTAGGGTTAGACGAGCGAGTGAGAGGGCCAAGTGAGAGTGAGTGAGGTGGGCCGCTTCGGCGCCACCGAACCCAAAAGGGGGCCAGCCTTATTGGGCCGTCCCTGGGTTAAGTGTAGCGCCCTACCTTTTAATAAAGGTAGAACACCTGTGTATAGTGCTATTCCCGGGATCACTGATAGCACACACATTACAAAATATAGTAATCATTGCAATAGTATCAAATTACTACATCGTTGATCCAGATGGTAAAGTAAAACTTTACAAATTGCATAGTCACATGGACTAGCTCAACAATGTTCAGAACAAACACAGCGGAAAGTATATTATCAATGAGCCTTCATCATCTTCATGTGCCACGAGCAGATCATGTTGGAATGTAGACTCGAGATCCTACCAAATACTTCTCCTTAGAAAAACCTGCACGTTTGAATATGCAGCCCCACGAATGGAGGTCAGTACAATGATGTACTGGCAAATGACACTTATATGGTGGCAGTTTTTAGGCATGACTATCTACATGATATTTGGCTAGTGGAGTTTAGGCTAATTTGCATAAAGCCAATTTTATCCTATATTTTATTTAAAACAAAACCTTTTGAAAATCTTTGAATGCCATTATGAAATCACACCATGGTTAAATCCTCCATGGGTTTTAGAATAATCACATGGTTACATCTCCCATGAGTTTTACAAGGTTGATCAAATTTTAAATACATTCAGAAAAGGTGATGAGATTCTTCCGTACATTCCTTGCCTAGGAGCTCAAATTGTCCGTAACCGGGGACACGGCTAAGATCTTAGGTTTAACTCTCGAGAGGTTGTGCACTTTCACCTTACGACCCACCCTTCCCAAGAGAAGAATGAGACAAGATCTTTCAGAAGAAGAATTCAACCATACAAACTAGACCCGTTCCCTTGGCCGTCGCCTCCACCCGCTGTCTAGCCACAAGTTGAACCCCCACAACTTACTTAATCCCGGCAGAGCCCATAATACCATAAGGCTGCACCGGAAGCTAACTAAAACATGGACGACATAGTAATCTCTTTAATCCTGGGTGGCCAACCACAAGTGGAACTCACAAGCTTAAAACCCCTCACAGGTAGTAAACCCCCACACGATCCCCTGGTGAAAACCAGGTGTGCAATCAAAAGCGACCACTCTACAACATGCGCACTCTCAGGGATTCACCACTTTAGCCAACTAGGGGCGTGGACTTCACCACTTCAGCCTACTAGGGGCGTGGACCTGAGCAGCCGCCCACCAATCAACCAATCCACCCAGGTGTTTCATTAAGGGTTGTTAATTTTCACTTTTCAAACCATCTCAATCGAAACAATGAAACAGTATTTGGCATTTGATGTTGCAGAGCAGAAATAAAGTATCCTATCAAAAGTGTTCAGGAGTAGCTACACACTACTAGGGTTTGCTAAGCATAGCATAATACTTTACTTTTGAAAACAAAATCCTACCATGCATACTAGTTTCAAAACACTAATGCATAATTTAAACAGTAGGATTTGAATGTCACTTGCCTTTTTGGTAAAACGAGGCCTTTCAACTCTCACAGCAACCACGTGTCTCTCCGTTCAAGCTAAAAAGACAAGAATAATAACGCAACATAACTACACATTCCAAGGCAACAAAATCAAGCATAACAAACAATGCAAGTTTTGGTTATTCAACATGTTTTACCCATTGTTGATTTTATAGATCATCAGGATAGGAGATGTGGCATGAGGCAAGGCTTGCAAGATATGTCTTTGAGATATTGAATGACATGATCAAATACTTAGAAAGAAAATGGATACTGGAAAGGAGTCGATGTGATACAAATAGATAGAATTTGGAAAGGCACATGTGATTAGATTCACATAAGTATCAAATGGTGCTTTTAGAATACTATCAAGTCAAGTGTGACAACACTTAACAAAATAGCACAATGTGGCACATAGGCTTTGGTAATGAACTAGTGATATGTAAAATTACTCAAATGACCCAAATTTTTATTTGAATAACAAGTACTAGGATAATATGATTAGGATAGATGTGATCTTGGATCAAGTTTTAATGTTGTTTGGATTATTCATCGGCACTTTGTCATTTTAGGAAGACCATACTACTCTTTTTGGTGATCTACAAGATCTATGATTAAAATATTGTGCAAAAGCAACATGCAAAGATGTTAGATTGATATACTCATCACACTGAGCCCAGGGGTACTTCATTTACAACATTTGGACGTGTAGAATTATTTTTGTGGTCAGTAGTCCAATTTATTGGTCTACAAAAAAAAACAATTTAAACAAAGTTGTTCAAACGTGACATGTGTTACGTCCAAAATAAACTACACATTTTTATGAACCCATGGATAATTTATTTATTAATTTTGAACTTATAAATCTTCGGATATAATTTTGGAGGTTCGCGGCATAATTGTCCGAAATGAGGAAATTTCGGAAATTTGGAAAACTAGTATCATCGGATAGGGAATTGGATTATGAACTCAAATCTCGAAGTATCAACTTAAACGGAGTTACGGATCTTAAAATATGCATTTTTGAACTTGCTGAAAATTATTGAGCTGGCTCATGTGGGGTTGATCGGATCTGAATAGATATGTTGATTGGGGTAACATGCACCCTTGGATTTAGATCTAATGACATATGGCTGATCCAAAAATTCTCAAGTAAAAATGAACATCACGATCAACATACCAGCATCAGTTCACGCCGGCGTTCGGGGAGACAAAGTGGGCGATGCTCCCGTGGGTTCTGGCGTTGGCGAAGAACTCAACGGGCACCTGCTCGACGCGGTGCCGTACTGAACCTCCTCGAGCGGCTCAAGGATGCAGCTGAAACTCGTCGCGACAGCGACGGTGCACGTGCGTCTTCCTAGAAAAGCTATGGCTGTGAAGCGAACGAAAAGAACTCATTAGGAGATTCACATGAGTATAGAGAACAAGAAGGAAGGAAGAACCAGGGCCTTAGTCCCGCTGTAGTCGGCGAAAGACAACGACGTCGTCGCCATGGTCGACAGAGTTACGGCGGCGCGACCAACATCGACTACACGATGCAGCAGCATGTCCTTGAGGTAGCCCTTGACGATAGAAATCTCTAGGTATGAGGAATTGGGAAGTTTCTCACCGTGGACGACAAGATGTGACGATGAACTCGAGTTTTGGGCTGCAATGGGTATGGTCGGCATGGGTTGTACAGATCTCCTCTCAAGAAACTTTGAGAACGAAAATGAGGGAGGAGGAGGAGAGACTCAAAGTGACGCGCTCAGATCATTCCGGTTTAGCGTGTGGAGAGAGATCAGGAGACGAATGCCGATGGGCGACATTCGGTGCACCGGGGCGGTTCGGAAAATTAAGGAATCTAAATGAGGTTTTAATTCCCTGAATTGATTCGTGGTTGAGTGGGCAGTAATTTTCGTATTGAAGCCAGTAGGAAACGCTGGCTATAATCAAGGAGAGAATTGAGGAAAGTTGGACTAGTTTCATGCTCGAGCTCCTTCTTCCTCTGTACGTGAACGAAGGGAGAAGAGGGAGGCTGGTCGGGCTGGCCAAATGGGCCTCTTGCGGCTGGATCAGCCCAAGTTGGTTCGTTTCCCTTTTTTTTCAGCGTTCTCTCTTTTTTTTATTGATTTAGACTTTCAATTTAATTAAAAATTGATTCAAATCTTGTCCGAAAAATAAAAAAATTACCAGTGCAAAGCTTGTTCAATATAGAACATTTTGGGACTACTTTTGTTTCGAAACCAAAATTTTGGAATACAATATAATCCACATACGCTACATGGCTTATTTATAAATGGATCTTTATGGCTTTTGTTATAATATATCTTTTAAACATATTTTGAACGCAAAATGCAAAATAATTTTTAAGACAACGAAGCAAATCTTTTATCTAATTAAACGAGACATAAAATAGTTTTGCGCACTTTGGCCTATAGGGCTACTTGGAAATTGTTTGTCAAAGTAGGGTTTTATTTTTCAAAGTAGGGTTTTATTTCTCAAATGAAAAATTTGAAGACAAAAGTTTAACCTTGGTTTCATAATAATTTAAAAACGAATTTTGGAAGCTCCATTTGAAGAGTTATTCTATATAATTTTCAAAAAGTTTTAATTCCTTATGAATTTTAAACCAAGACAAGCAACAAGGTTCCTATTTTATTTATTTTCACATTCCAAAATTTAGAAAATTTCGGGATGTGACAGACTACCACCCTTAAAAGAAATCTCGTCCTCGAGATTTGAGAAAGGATAGAAAGAAAAGGTTTTGGGTTCAAGTGTTCTAGAAGGTTCGTATTGATTATTGCTTCTCTTTCGAACTTCTCCAAGGATGTTTCTGACATTAACCTTGAGCTTCGAAAACTTCACACTAAACCATATGCGGTCATACCATCTAATGTATCCATTCATATGATGGTACTCATCCCATGGGTATTATCTTTACTTTAGTATACTCATGGGGAACTCCTTGTGATACCTTCTCCAAATACCATCTCCTGCGGCATCTGGTGTAAATCCATAACCCAAGGGTATGGCTTCTACCACCCTTAAAATAACTTTTGTAGGTAGTCTTAGGTCTTGGGTTTAGGCTAATATTATCTTGGATATGACTTGGCACTGGGTCATGCTTTGAAACACCTATGGCTTATGGCTTCTGAGTTAATGTCCACTAGGCGAATATTTATTCACATATAGTGAACAACATATCTCTTCAAGGTAACCTGAGTAGGTTTCCTCGTAGTTGGGCTTCTAATCCATATGGTTGGTTGTTAAACTACTTTTGATACTGATGGATCTCTCTTTGGGCCAATCGAAAAACCCATATGAGAGCACTTCAAGGCATCCTTATTCTTCTTACATGAAGTCCTCCACTATTTTTCATCTAGTGGTTGGGTCTTCAAACTCACCGTAGTCCTACGGTTGGCAGCACTTGCCTACTATAAGAGTATAATATTTATCCACCCTAGGGTTTTGGCTTAATCGCCGAAATCTCTTTGGTAGGTATGTCTCTCTAGATTCGCAAAGTCAACATTACGAAAGCGAATAATAAGAGTAGTAGGAATGGTGATCAATCCATCCTGCACCCAGATCATTACTTCGCATTTGATTAATTGAATCTCGTATCCTAACACTTGGTCAACCTCACATGTTTGATAAAAAAATCATGGACAATTGAATCAATGTTTCAATCCTCATTATTGAATTGTTTTGAAACATTTCTATCGATCCCCTAGCTAGGGTTTCGCGTTTCTCACATCTCTATGATTAATCATCTTGTTAGGAAACATCTGGCTTGGTTTCCCTAGTGTAGTGTTCATGGTGGGTTACCGAGAAAACATTCTCTGGATTGGGTATAGATGAGAATAGATAGAAAGATTCTAAAGAAGATTCCTACCCAAACACAACATATCAAAGCAATTCATCAAACAACAAGCATCTAACAAGCATCAAGCAACATGGTTCAAACAAAAACAAACTACTATGGTCATACCACAATTTGGTAAGATCATTACATTCTTATCCTATCGCTGGTTCAATAAAAAGAGAACTAATGGTGGTCTCATCTATTTCTATATTACTCCATCGCTGTATCTCCGTGTGTTGTACAGTCTACATCAAAATCTTTCTTCAAGTTCTTCATTGGTTTTCCATTAAATCTTCTTGCGGAGTCGAAGAATGTCTCATGAAGAACTATTGCCTCACTTTTGGGTCCAAGGTTATAATTTGTACTTCCTTGATGGTTTTCATGAGGTAGGTCATCTAAGGCATGATGAAAACATTTTTGAAGATGGAATAGATAAGAATACTAGAAGTTCACAAAGCAAACATCTTTTCAATTGAAATAGGATTAGAACTTTTTTTTTGGTCTTCCTATTTCTAATCCAAACCTAGGGTCTCGATTCTACAGGCAACACTATGCTCTGATACCATTCTGTAGCGCCCTACCTTTTAATAAAGGTAGAACACCTGTGTATAGTGCTATTCCCGGGATCACTGATAGCACACACATTACAAAATATAGTAATCATTGCAATAGTATCAAATTACTACATCGTTGATCCAGATGGTAAAGTAAAACTTTACAAATTGCATAGTCACATGGACTAGCTCAACAATGTTCGAGAACAAACACAGCGGAAAGTATATTATCAATGAGCCTTCATCATCTTCATGTGCCACGAGCAGTCATGTTGGAATGTAGACTCGAGATCCTACCAAATACTTCTCCTTAGAAAAACCCGCACGTTTGAATATGCAGCCCCACGAATGGAGGTCAGTACAATGATGTACTGGCAAATGACACTTATATGGTGGCAGTTTTTAGGCATGACTATCTACATGATATTTGGCTAGTGGAGTTTAGGCTAATTTGCATAAAGCCAATTTTATCCTATATTTTATTTAAAACAAAACCTTTTGAAAATCTTTGAATGCCATTATGAAATCACACCATGGTTAAATCCTCCATGGGTTTTAGAATAATCACATGGTTACATCTCCCATGAGTTTTACAAGGTTGATCAAATTTTAAATACATTCGGAAAAGGTGATGAGATTCTTCAGTACATTCCTTGCCTAGGAGCTCAAATTGTCCGTAACCGGGGACACGGCTAAGATCTTAGGTTTAACTCTCGAGAGGTTGTGCACTTTCACCTTACGACCCACCCTTCCCAAGAGAAGAATGAGACAAGATCTTTCAGAAGAAGAATTCAACCATACAAACTAGACCCGTTCCCTTGGCCGTCGCCTCCACCCATTGTCTAGCCACAAGTTGAACCCCCACAACTTACTTAATCCCGGCAGAGCCCATAATACCATAAGGCTGCCATCGGAAGCTAACTAAAACATGGACGACATAGTAATCTCTTTAATCCTGGGTGGCCAACCACAAGTGGAACTCACAAGCTTAAAACCCCTCACAGGTAGTAAACCCCCACACGATCCCCTGGTGAAAACCAGGTGTGCAGTCAAAAGCGACCACTCTACAACATGCGCACTCTCAGGGATTCACCACTTTAGCCAACTAGGGGCGTGGACTTCACCACTTCAGCCTACTAGGGGCGTGGACCTGAGCAGCCGCCCACCAATCAACCAATCCACCCAGGTGTTTCATTAAGGGTTGTTAATTTTCACTTTTCAAACCATCTCAATCGAAACAATGAAACGATATTTGGCATTTGATGTTGCGAGAGCAGAAATAAAGTATCCTATCAAAAGTGTTCGGGAGTAGCTACACACTACTAGGGTTTGCTAAGCATAGCATAATACTTTACTTTTGAAAACAAAATCCTACCATGCATACTAGTTTCAAAACACTAATGCATAATTTAAACAGTAGGATTTGAATGTCACTTGCCTTTTTGGTAAAACGAGGCCTTTCAACTCTCACAGCAACCACGTGTCTCTCCGTTCAAGCTAAAAAGACAAGAATAATAACGCAACATAACTACACATTCCAAGGCAACAAAATCAAGCATAACAAACAATGCAAGTTTTGGTTATTCAACATGTTTTACCCATTGTTGATTTTATAGATCATCAGGATAGGAGATGTGGCATGAGGCAAGGCTTGCAAGATATGTCTTTGAGATATTGAATGACATGATCAAATACTTAGAAAGAAAATGGATACTTGGAAAGGAGTCGATGTGATACAAATAGATAGAATTTGGAAAGGCACATGTGATTAGATTCACATAAGTATCAAATGGTGCTTTTAGAATACTATCAAGTCAAGTGTGACAACACTTAACAAAATAGCACAATGTGGCACATAGGCTTTGGTAATGAACTAGTGATATGTAAAATTACTCAAATGACCCAAATTTTTATTTGAATAACAAGTACTAGGATAATATGATTAGGATAGATGTGATCTTGGATCAAGTTTTAATGTTGTTTGGATTATTCATCGGCACTTTGTCATTTTAGGAAGACCATACTACTCTTTTTGGTGATCTACAAGATCTATGATTAAAATATTGTGCAAAAGCAACATGCAAAGATGTTAGATTGATATACTCATCACACTGAGCCCAGGGGTACTTCATTTACAACATTTGGACGTGTAGAATTATTTTTGTGGTCAGTAGTCCAATTTATTGGTCTACAAAAAAAAACAATTTAAACAAAGTTGTTCAAACGTGACATGTGTTACGTCCAAAATAAACTACACATTTTTATGAACCCAGGGATAATTTATTTATTAATTTTGAACTTATAAATCTTCGGATATAATTTTGGAGGTTCGCGGCATAATTGTCCGAAATGAGGAAATTTCGGAAATTTGGAAAACTAGTATCATCGGATAGGGAATTGGATTATGAACTCAAATCTCGAAGTATCAACTTAAACGGAGTTACGGATCTTAAAATATGCATTTTTGAACTTGCTGAAAATTATTGAGCTGGCTCATGTGGGGTTGATCGGATCTGAATAGATATGTTGATTGGGGTAACATGCACCCTTGGATTTAGATCTAATGACATATGGCTGATCCAAAAATTCTCAAGTAAAAATGAACATCACGATCAACATACCAGCATCAGTTCACGCCGGCGTTCGGGGAGACAAAGTGGGCGATGCTCCCGTGGGTTCTGGCGTTGGCGAAGAACTCAACGGGCACCTGCTCGACGCGGTGCCGTACTGAACCTCCTCGAGCGGCTCAAGGATGCAGCTGAAACTCGTCGCGACAGCGACGGTGCACGTGCGTCTTCCTAGAAAAGCTATGGCTGTGAAGCGAACGAAAAGAACTCATTAGGAGATTCACATGAGTATAGAGAACAAGAAGGAAGGAAGAACCAGGGCCTTAGTCCCGCTGTAGTCGGCGAAAGACAACGACGTCGTCGCCATGGTCGACAGAGTTACGGCGGCGCGACCAACATCGACTACACGATGCAGCAGCATGTCCTTGAGGTAGCCCTTGACGATAGAAATCTCTAGGTATGAGGAATTGGGAAGTTTCTCACCGTGGACGACAAGATGTGACGATGAACTCGAGTTTTGGGCTGCAATGGGTATGGTCGGCATGGGTTGTACAGATCTCCTCTCAAGAAACTTTGAGAACGAAAATGAGGGAGGAGGAGGAGAGACTCAAAGTGACGCGCTCAGATCATTCCGGTTTAGCGTGTGGAGAGAGATCAGGAGACGAATGCCGATGGGCGACATTCGGTGCACCGGGGCGGTTCGGAAAATTAAGGAATCTAAATGAGGTTTTAATTCCCTGAATTGATTCGTGGTTGAGTGGGCAGTAATTTTCGTATTGAAGCCAGTAGGAAACGCTGGCTATAATCAAGGAGAGAATTGAGGAAAGTTGGACTAGTTTCATGCTCGAGCTCCTTCTTCCTCTGTACGTGAACGAAGGGAGAAGAGGGAGGCTGGTCGGGCTGGCCAAATGGGCCTCTTGCGGCTGGATCAGCCCAAGTTGGTTCGTTTCCCTTTTTTTTCAGCGTTCTCTCTTTTTTTTTATTGATTTAGACTTTCAATTTAATTAAAAATTGATTCAAATCTTGTCCGAAAAATAAAAAAATTACCAGTGCAAAGCTTGTTCAATATAGAACATTTTGGGACTACTTTTGTTTCGAAACCAAAATTTTGGAATACAATATAATCCACATACGCTACATGGCTTATTTATAAATGGATCTTTATGGCTTTTGTTATAATATATCTTTTAAACATATTTTGAACGCAAAATGCAAAATAATTTTTAAGACAACGAAGCAAATCTTTTATCTAATTAAACGAGACATAAAATAGTTTTGCGCACTTTGGCCTATAGGGCTACTTGGAAATTGTTTGTCAAAGTAGGGTTTTATTTTTCAAAGTAGGGTTTTATTTCTCAAATGAAAAATTTGAAGACAAAAGTTTAACCTTGGTTTCATAATAATTTAAAAACGAATTTTGGAAGCTCCATTTGAAGAGTTATTCTATATAATTTTCAAAAAGTTTTAATTCCTTATGAATTTTAAACCAAGACAAGCAACAAGGTTCCTATTTTATTTATTTTCACATTCCAAAATTTAGAAAATTTCGGGATGTGACATTAAGTTATTGGGCTGGGCCCAATAGGGGTCCAGAGGGGTATTTTGGTCTTTTACATTTAATAAAAGACCAAAACTTTACCAAATTTTAATAAATCATAAACAACTCTAAAAATCCAATAAAAATTGGATTTATGAATGAAAAATAAATCTTAACAAGAATAAAATATGAAATGGAATTTATGAAACAAGTTCAAAATTATGAATTTTAAGAATTTAAATAATAACTTGGAATTTAAAATTAATATTTCCTTGTATTTAAAATTCAAGGAAAAATCTCAAATAAGTTCAAATACTTATTTTCAAACCTTTCAAAATGAAATTCTATTATTCCAAGTCATTTCTTTTGTAAAAGGGCATTTTCCCAGAAAAATACTATATTCCTTTTTATTCCAAAAACTATAAAGGTAACTCTATAATTTTCAACTATTTTTGGAATGATTAAAGGAATCACCAAGTAAATAGTTTTACTTTGAATTGTTGTACTTTGTGTGAATTAAAATGGTTTATACTTTTAAATCAATTGTAAATTACCGTCAAAGACATAAATCTTAATACAACCCTAAATTGCTATAACTCAACGGGGTAAAGGGATTCAACATAAAATAATACATCCATGATTGCATTATTTGGATTTTACAACATTGTCTTTACCGGACAATGATGCTTCTTACAGAACCCGAGGTCCAGGTTCCATCAACTGCATTGAACTGCACTATCTCGCAGTCCACAAGCAAGTTCACCCTTGCTCATGTCAACTTGATTATTTTCTACTACTTTAATGCAAAGCTATATACTTATCATTCCTGCATCGCAAATGAAATGTTATTTTCCAACTATGAATATGACTATGTGGATGGCAATGGAACCATGGTATGTGTTGATATGGTGGAGGTTCCATTGCAATGGGTTATATCACCCTAGGATTAAATTACCAATGCCGTCCAGTGATTCTAGCGCCGTACATATCGCGTTGACCATAAGATCTATAATGGCTGTGGGGAAGCCAGCTATATCTTTTCCCTCTCGCATGCCAACGGACTGGTAATAGGGGTTGCCCGTATCGGTCTATCTTTGGTAAAGGTGGGGACATGTGGTCCTGCACGGTCTACCATTAGATACAGGAGAGGGTAGACTTATTATTGGTCTATGAAGGATTGTAAGGGTTGTCCGGATCGGTCTATCTATGGTGTATAGGGCAGGGCATCATAATTGTTCGGAACGGTCTACCTTATTGGTAAAGGTAAGAATAAGAGCCTGTGTCGGTCTACCCATAGATATAGGAGAGGACAGACTTACAAAAGGGTGGGTCTGCGAGGTCGTGGAGAAGGTGGTGTGGGCTTGGATCCTTATACCTGGCCTCACACCAAAGGAAGTGTGAACGGGGGCAAGTCCCTGCGGATGGCAAAAAGGGTAAGATCTCTTGTGGGAAAAGTAACGCACCTCTGCAGAGTGTATCAAATTGTGGTCGTCACTCCTTGTTCGGGAAGGGAACTGCGAACGCGGCAGGAAAGGAACTCCACGAAGTTCTAGTCAACTCGTGAAGACCGACGGGCATAGTTTTCATAATAAAAGCAACCTTTTGAAGAAATGATTGCAAAACATGCATTGACTCGAGATTTCCCGATCAATGGTCGTAGCTAGTGCATCAAACACCTTTTTATTCTTTTAGAACTTGCTGAGTACCTCCGTACTCAATTTCTTTCGACACCCTTGCTAGACTCGTGATCCGGAAGTGGAGGCTATCACCGATGGAGCACCAGAAGGAAGCTACGAGCTGGTCTACGAAGAACCTGATCTTACCGGCGGAGTGGAAGGCGTAGACTATGGGATAGTCTACGGACCAGATGACACGGAGGTGGAGGAGTAGTTACATACCCTAGCATCATAGAGCCGAGCAACGTAGAACTTACCTAAATAAGTTGTTGAGCTCTCTTTTATATTGTTATGAGTTGTAATCGTACTTAAGTAGTATCTTAGGGTGTTCTCATAGGACTCGTGAGAATACCAACTTGTTAAGACAATGTTTGTAATAAAGTATGGAGTGTTATGACCTGCAATGTTTCTGTTGTACCACTCTGAGGGATATGGCAATTTGTGAAGAAGTCCCTTCGCAAAGATCATATCAACGACTTGTATACTACAACATGCAGTGGTATGCTGGGTCACCGCAGCCTGAACCAACTCCAACGCCAATAGTGAAGAAGAGGGGTTTAATTAAATTGAATGATGAAGATATGAGGGAAGCCAAGAAGTATCTCAAAGAGAAAGGTATTAAATCTGAAGATGTGAAGAATCTACCTCCTATAGAAGATATATGTGAGATGATTCCCCCTTCATCCATGATTGAGGTAAACTCCCTTCAACGCTTTACTAGAGAAGATATTCCGTATTCAAAACCTCCTCGCGCAATGCTTAGATGAGTTTGATAATTATATTGTTAAGCAAGAAAATTTTAATATGAGAATAGAGAATCATCTAATGGAAAATTCTCAAGCTATTAGTGAATTGCATGATATTGTGGAGAGAACCTCCAATGATGTTAAGATGCTTGTTAAACATTTTCATATGGTTCAAACTCAAATTGATCAACTCACTAAAGTGCAAAATGACTTGTTAGGAAATAATGCTAAAGAAAAACATGCTTATGAAGTAACAACTAGAGGTGGTGTCTCTACCCAGGATCCTCTATATCCTGAAGGGCATCCCAAAAGAATTGAACAAGATTCTCAACGCATTGAACCTAGAGCTCATTCTAAGAAAAAGAAAAAGAAACATAAAAATGTTGTAGAATCCTCCGAACCTGCTAATGATCCTAATAGTATTTCTATTTATGATGCTGAAACTGAAAGTGGTAATGAACATGATAATAGTGAAGATAATGATAAGATTGATACTCCTGATAAAGAAGAGGTTGAAAAAGAACCTGAAAAGCATGCTAAAAATAAAAAGTATACTAAAGAAGATTTTATTACTGAGAAACATGGTAATGAAAGAGAACCTTGGGTGCAAAAGCCAATGCCTTTTCCTGCTAAGAAATTAAAATCAAAGGAAGAGGAACACTATAATAAATTTTGTGATTGGATGAAACCTTTATTCTTGCAAATCCCTTTGATCGATGCTATTAAATTGCCTCCTTATTCAAAGTATATGAAAGATATTGTTACTAACAAAAGGAAAATCCCCAATGAGGAAATTTCCACTATGCTTGCTAATTACTCTTTCAATGGCAAAGTTCCAATGAAGTTGGGCGACCCGGTATACCTACTATTCCTTGTTCTATCAAGAATAATTATGTTAAAACTGCTCTATGTGACTTGGGAGCCGGTGTTAGTGTTATGCCTTTTTCTCTTTATAAGAGACTTTACTTAGATAAGTTGATACCTACTGATATATCTTTGCAAATGGCTGATAAATCTACTGCTATTCCTGTTGGTATATGTGAGGATGTTCATGTTCAAGTTACTAATAACTGCTTGATATTAACTGATTTTGTTGTGTTGGAAATGCCTGAAGATGATAATATGTCTATTATTCTTGGGAGACCTTTTCTTAACACCGCAGGGACTGTTATTGATTGCAATAAAGGAAAGGTTACTTTCAATGTTGATGATAAGGAACACACCGTCTATTTCCCCAAGAGGATTGAAAAAGCGTGCGGAGTTAATACTATTTCTCATGTGAGAACTATCAAAGTGGGAACTATTGATTGCCCTATATATGAGCCTAAAGAAGAATATCAAACTCTTGTGATTGGATCCATATCAATACAATTCAAGGTAACATGATTGATTTGAGGTTTATTTCTTCATATGCTATATAAAATTTATTTGGTGGCAAGACTTGATCAACCTTGTTAACAAATACCTTTTATATGCATAGAGGAGGTAAACAACATCTCTTTCTTTCTCCACTTGCTTTAGTTGCTGTAGCATTTTTAATTTGCAAAGTTTCTTAGTTGATTTGATATTTCAAAAAATTTCCCGGCCGAGTAATAATAAACTTAATACCCGGAAAATGTGCATTTTTCGAAGTTTTCAAAAATTCGCGAAAATTACACCGTTGGTCCTATTTTTCGACGAGGCACTCGGGAGCACCAGAGGATGACCTGTGGGGCACCACAGGGTGCCACACCACAGGCCGGCGCGGCCAAGGAGGTGGGCGCGCCACCATGTGGTGTGGGCCCCTCCTTGCCCCACTTTGTCATCTCTTTCTCCCAGCACCTTCTCTCTCCCGAAAAACTCGTACCAAGTTCCTCTCACTCGCGTTTTTGCTCAAGAACTCCAGCATTTCTCGATCTCTTTGCTCAGCTCAGATTTCCTGCTGAAATTTGGCACATTTGCTCCTTGGTATGTGACTCCTCCACCCATCCAAGTAGAATTTTGTTTGGTTGAGTATATCTTGAATATTTTGCTGCTGTAGGTAACATGTTTAGTGAGCTTGCATGCTTGTTCTAATTGGTAGAAATTAGTTTTGATGCATGATTAGTACTCTAGCAAGTTCCTATGGTAGTTTCCCTCAATTATATGTCACCAAATCAAGTTTTATATTGTTTGTTAAAAATTTCAGAAAATGGAAGGAGCTAGGTACCAACTCAACCAACATGAGTTGGAGGTGCCACAGGTCATGAGAGTTCACCGGGAAGAAGGAGTATATCCCACTTACTATCCGTGTGCGGATTTCATGAGAAGTGCGGGGATTTTGCAGGACGTCCAAAATTTAATCTCTCGTGCAGGATTGGATGATTTTGTTGATGGGGAACCATGCCAATATGTGAAGCTGACTATGTCGATAGTGCAAGATTTTAAAGTCAGTTGGTCACAATCTAACCCCATGGTTCAGTACAAAATTTATAATAAAACTGTCAACTTGCCCTTCAGTGATTTTTGTGCAGCAATCAAAGTGCCGCAATGGGGATCATGCGAGAAGATAAAGGGATCGCCGCAAGAGCTCTTGGACCTCTTCGAGATGATTTGTCATGGAAGGAGTTTCTCAGGAGATGATGGTAAAATCAGTAGTATTCATTTCCCAGCTATTCGTTATTTCGCCTATTTCATTACCAAGTGCGTTCTAGCGAGAAAGAATGGAGGTAAAATAACTATCCCGGATCTAGCCTTTCTAGCTGCTGCATTACAAAGTAATAGGACTTATAACTTGGGGGCTTTGATAGCCAACAGACTTGCCACTAATCGTGAGAAGGGAGGAATTTGTGGAGGTCTCATCGCCTCTCGTTTATTAGCTATGCATAATGTGAGACCTCACGAGTCTTGATATTCCGCTCCCTATGGAGAAACTTGACATAGCTTCCATGATTAAGCATGAATTTCTTTCTAATTCGTCTAATTTAGGGAACCTGTCTTATAGAATAACATTTTACAAGAAATCTTGGACAAGGACTAAGAAAGTTGAAAAATTAGTAGGATTGCCTGCACCTTCTCTGTTTAACCTTGATTCCGGGGGGATTGGTCGGTCACGGAAAGTGCAGTTAATGCATACATCGAGGGAGGAAGCCATCGTGCACGAGACAACACGGATGAGGTCGAGGAACACCTCGACTCGTCATCCGATGCAGCAAGCTCTTCGCATCCACAAGCTGGGTATGAGGAACCCCCGCGCTTTTCTTCTCGCATCGGCACCTTATTATGACTACTCCACATATGATCCACCGGCGTGGAACCCAGGCCCTCGATGGGATTGAACTCCACTTAGGCCAAAAGCCTAAGCTTGGGGGAGGTATACCGGCATCACTCATTCTTTGCATATTATGATTGCTGGATACTTGTATATACTTGTTTAGTCTCTTTGAGTGGTTTTCTAATGAGAGGAAGATGATATTTGGGGAAGTGCTGCCTGAAAACAGATTCTGGGCTGTTACCGTAAAAATTCGTGCGCCCAGCCAGAACAGTATTTTGAGTTGAAAATTTTCGTGCATGTTCCCCAGGTTGTTATCTAACTTTCATTAGTTGAACACTTTTCGAACTGAGCAACGTAAGATTTTTGTAAAAATCGATTTCTGTACTGCTGTCAGGTTTTGGCAGATTTCTGCCATCTCGCTTTTCCGTGTTTCTTTTAGTTTGCTATTCCTTGTTTCCACTTTGTTTCTTTCCCAAAACACAAAAAGACCAAAAATATTTCTGTTGTTTCTCTTCACCATTTGTTTATCTTAGTTTCTTGCATTTGTTTCGCTTTATTTGCTATTGCTAGTTTGCTATAAGAAAACCCAAAAAGATTTTGCTTTGTTTGCTTGTTTCCTTTCGTTCTTGTTCTTAAATTCGAAAACACCAAAAATATTTGCTGTTCTTCTTTGGTTTGTAAAGTTCATCATGAGTTCAATGGTCTTCGGTGGCTGGAGCGTGGTTTTCATTTCATATTATCCAAGCTACACAAGTGAAAGGCAATAATGACGATCTACGACAATCCGATTGTGGTGAGAGGCTGGTATGAACTCTATTTGTTTTCATTTTTGTACATATACTCATCCATGTGAGCATGCTTAGTTGGTTCATGTGAGGTATATGTTATTTGAGAAAGTCTAGTAGTTCATGATCTCTCATGCTTAGCTCCAATTTATTAATATGAGTAGCATGTCATGGATGTTTGCTTGCATTTGTTTTATTCATAAGTAAGTATGGCATTGTGGTATCCTCCTCTGAATAATTCATTTATATCGACTTGGCACATTCTCACGCATGCATATGACTGAACAAAATTCAATTAAGCCTCAATGATTTACATTGCTTCAGAGTTCTTGTATCACTTTTATGCCTCAATTAATTTATTTTGCCGCAAGCATGATTATGACGATTCTTGCTCTCTTGAATTGTCGCTCCCTAGTCTTTTGCTAGCCTTCACTTGTACTGAGCGGGAACGCTGCTCGTGCCTCCAAACACATGAAAACCAAGTTATTCCGGAGTGTCCACCATAAATACCTATGCATGGCATTTCAAACCATTCCAAGTAAATTCTCATGCGCTACCTTTAAAATCTTCAAAATACTTCTCAATTTGTGTTTATGTTTCATAGCTCATGAGGAAGTATGTGGTGTTTAGCTTTCAACCTTGTCATTTACTTTTGACGGACTCTCATATGGAATAGTGGCACATCCGCTTATCCAATAATTTTGCAAAAAGAGCTGGCAATGGGATTCCCAGTCCCAAATTAATTAACTTAAATAGACACTCCTCCATGGTTTGTGATTGTTGGACGGCACCCGAAGATTCGGTTAGCCATGGCTTGTGTAAGCAAAGGTTGAGGGGAGTGTCATCATCATAATAAAACTAAAGTAAAAAGGCACTCCTTCATGATATGTGATTGTTGGCAGGCACCCGAGGATTCGGTTAGCCATGGTTTGTGTAAGAAAGGTTGGAAGGAGTGCCACATAAACATGCAAATAATTCATGGGAGCCGCTCTTGAAAGTCCGGTTGGCGAGGTAGTTGGTGTACCCATTACCATTCGTTGACAACAACAAACACCTCTCAAAATAATTTTACTCCTCGTTTTACAAATGAAAAGCTCTAGCGCATGCTAATCCTCGCTTCCCTCTGCGAAGGGTCAATCTTTTACTTTTATGTTGTGTCTCCATCCTTTCTTTAAGCACTTTCTTGAGAGCACAACTGTCATTCTTAGTATAATATGCTTGTCTCAAAATATGATTGATTGTGGTATAACTTTGATGCTTTTATCTTTGACAATCACTACCTCTAGTCTTTGTATGAACTCCAGAGGTGCCCGGGCATTTATGTTTTGCCAATCAAATACAGGCAAGCGAGATACCACTTTATCATACTCTCTTATGAACATTGCAATCCTGCTTATATACATGATTCATGATGCTTATTATTAATTGTTGGTACATCTTCATGATTGACATAGCTGTTAGATGATCTTATTTGAATGTACCTTATTATGAACTGCTCAAGTATTAGCCATATCATGAGAATATATACATCATATGAACAAATGTGTTCGTGAAAGTTCTTTTATCGCTCAGTTGTTAACTGAATTGCTTGAGGACAAGCAATAAGCTAAGCTTGGGGGAGTTGATACGTCCAAAACGTATCTACTTTCCCGAACACTTTTGCTATTGTTTTGCCTCTAATTTGTGTATTTTGGATGCAACTAACACGGACTAACGCTGTTTTCGAGCAGAACCGTTCCGGTGTCTCGTTTTTGTGCAGAAATCCAACTTTCGGGAAAAACCTCGGGATTTTGACGAAAGGGCCTATTTTCCCGAATGCCGACGGAGCCGGAAGGACAATTGAAGTGGAGGCCCGAGGGCCCCACACCATATGGCGGCGCGGCCTAGGGGGGCCCGCGCGGCCATGTGGTGTGGCCCCCTCGGCTGGCCTCCGACGCCCCCCTTCGGACTACTTATTCGCCTCGACCTAAAAACGCACAAGGAGAAGTCAAAGTCGCCAGAAACCCTCCAGAACGCCGCCACATCGCGAAACTCCGTCGCGGGAGCCGAAGTCTCCGTTACGGCACTCCGCGGGACGGGGAATTGGAGGAGATCATCACCGCCATCACCGCCAACGCCTCTCCATCAACCAGCAATGTTTCCCCCATCCATGTGTGAGTAATTCCCCGCTGTAGGCCGAAGGGGATGGTAGGGATTGGATGAGATTGGTCATGTAATAGCATAAGATTGTTAGGGCATAGTGCCTAGTGTCCGTAGATGGTACTTTTATGATATTGTTGCAACTTGTTATGCTTAATGCTTGTCACTAGGGCCCGAGTGCCATGATCTCAGATCTGAACATGTTATTATTTCATCATGATATTCGTTGTTTATGATCTTACCTGCAAGTTGTATACACATGTCGCTGTCCGGAACCAATGGCCCCGAAGTGACGAAATCGGGACAACCGGAGGGAATGGCAGTGATGTGAGGATCACATGTGTTCACGGAGTGTTAATGCTTTGCTCCGGTACTCTATTAAAAGGAGTACCTTAATATCCGAGTAGTTTCCCTTGAGGCCCGGCTGCCACCGGCTGGTAGGACAAAAGATGTTGTGCAAGTTTCTCATTGCGAGCACGTACGACTATAATTGGAACACATGCCTATTGATTGATTAGTACTTGGATACCATTTTATTATTATCTCGCAAATGCCCCGCTATGATTGTTACATGAGTTTCTCTCATCCATGCAACGCCCGTCATCCGTCCCCGTGCCTATAGTATTTTAATCCTGCTCGTTTACTATAATCACTACTGCTGTCTTTGTTACTCTGCTCGTTGTTATTTCACTACTGCTATCGCTATAAAACTGTTACTACTCGATAAACTCTTGCGAGCAAGTCTCGTTTCCAGTGCAGCTGAATTGACAACTCCGCTGTTAAGGCTTTCAAGTATTCTTTGTCTCCCCTTGTGTCGAATCAATAAATTGGGTAATACTTCCCTCGAAGACTGTTGCGATCCCCTATACTTGTGGGTCATCAGGGTTCTTCTATGTGAAGGACATCTCGGATCTGGCCAGCCCGAAGACATTGCCGACGTTCAAGGATGGTCCCGCCAGCGAGACCCCAGCCTGGACTAACTGCCCGCACATCTCCGAGTCACCTACGCTGACAAGGATGGTAAGGCGGATCTGGAAGCTGGCAGAGTCCGGCTTGAAGGACCTGACGCTCTCCTGGTTCACCAAGCGGATCCAACCTCTCCAACATCGTGATCGTATGATGTATGCATACAGTGGCCACGATGACACCATGCGCGGCACCAAGGACAACCTTTCTCCGACGCCCTGGAAAAGCGGCTCCGGGTTATGATCAAAATTCCGTGTGACGTTCATTCTCACGTGTGTCATTTTGACATATTCACGGATGGTGCAGGAACCGCGGTAAGTCTATCAACTAATCATCATTTCCTTTTTATGCCTGAGAATTCGTCTAAGGACTTTATCTTGTGTACACAGCTCGAAGCCCTCGAGGAAAAGGATCTTGGGAACCTGACCCGGGTCCCGCACACTGGCACCACGAACCCGGAAGCCGCGTCTGATGCGGAAATTCCTGAGGGGCCTCTTCCCGCAAAGCGGAAGAGAGGCGCAGCCTCAGGGTCGGCGCCCAAACGTGTGCGTGAGACTGCTAGCGCCGCGGCCACCAAAAAGCTCGAAAAGGAGAAAGAACGCCTCAAGGAGATCGACACCGGCAAAGGCTCGCAGACCAGCCTCGAGTGGTTCTTCACCAAGCCTGGGTAATAACTCAAATTCCGATTTACTCCTTGCGCAACTCATCTCAAAATCTGCTAAGTGTCATGCTCTTTTCATCATGCAGCAAAGTTTCCGAAAGCAAGCCCCAGAATAAGAAGATCAAGCCCTCGCCTGCCTCTATGCCAGTTACCCGGAAGTGGAGGTTCTGCCTAAGCCCTCCTCCCCTGCCGCTCCAGATCTGAAGAATGTCATCAATCTTGATGATATTCCGGAGCCTACTGCAGATTCCGGCAAAGATGCCTCCTCGTCCAAATCTTCGCCTGAAGAGCCCAAAACCACCTCGGCCGAAGCTACGACTAATGATGCCACAAAGAAATTGTTGCTAAGTGGTGCCACTGGTACACCCCAAATGCACCCACATTTTTTCCGGTACTTCGAAAAGCTCCCCCCCCCATCAGCGTCATACGGAAATGACCAACTTGATGAATGAAGTGTGGGGGTCGGCGGAGACGGAGCAACAAGACCTAGCAACCCTCGAGGACAATCTCCAGGTCTTCTTTGCCAAGCACAAAGCCATGCACCAGGTAACACTAGCCCCCAAGCATCGTTTAGATATTCTCCGAGTGAAATTTGTGAACCGATGCTTCAACTGTATTATCTTGGTTGGATCTTGGCGGAAACTTAAAATTTCCTAGCACAAGAAGAACTTTAACTTCGCGTCCAGCCCCCCAGATTTTAAATTTCCGGCTAACCATTCCAACTTGCTTCACAGAACACCCGTCAACTGCACGAGGCCCTGCGGACGTAACTGCTGGAGCAGAAGGCGAAGATCGAGCGACCGAACAAGAAGGAGGCGGAGGACCGGCAGGCCATCATACTCCTTGAAACTCGTTTGAAAAACAACGAGGGTATGTTTTCGTCCTTACTAGAGGTTCCTCAACGCGCTCTTTTGTTATTTGAATATATCTATGATGAGGACATCCCTACCACACTACTACCTCCGTCATTGCAAGATGAAGATGAAGCTTCTGTGAAGCTCAAGTCCAATTAAGTTAGGATTGGACCTATTACAAGGGCTCGTGCGAAGCTACTTAAAAAACAGGTGAATTTGTTCCTAAATGATACTTTGATTGATGAGATCATTATACTTCCTAAGTCCTGTTACTTATGTATGATCAGGTATGAAGAGGGAGCAAGCATCGCACGAGGAGAAGAGGAGCAGCTGGACGTGAAGATGGACGTGAAGCTGGACATGGAGCTGGACATGAAGATACCCCATGGACGTGTGAGGGAGGAGCGGGAGGCATGCGCGAGAGGAGACGTCATAGTCCAGGCCGGCCCAGCATCCGGTCAGACCGGCCGCCACGCCGGCGCGCCCGGTCTCTGGCCCGGTCCAACCGGGCGGTACGCCGGATCCGTCCCGGCGCCGATGGGGCGCTACGGTGATGCCAACCGGGGGTTACTGCAGGACACTTCCCTCACCCGTTCAGCACCCGGTCCCAGGCCCTGTTTGAACCGGCCTGACCCGGTCCCAGGCCCGGTCGACCGGCCCCTAGGCCGGCCGAGTCCGAGTCTGTCTCGACCAGATCTATTCTGTGTCGGTTATTTTTGTATCTTTTCGACCTGAGGTCGTCCCAGACGCCTATATAAGTGCCCAGGACGCCCCCATAATAGCTTTACACCATGTTTAAGATAAACCCTAGTTCTTAGTTGTTTGCTACTGAAAGTTTGTGTGATCTGCTGTTCCATTGGGGATTATAAGATTGCAATCTACCGCTTCGTGGTCGGCGGCTACGTGCGAGAGTGTGTGGAGTTGCGAATATCTTGCAGGCTTGAGAGCTGTTGCATTGGCGATAGGAATCAATCGAGAGAGGCGTCATACAAGTTATACTCCTCATATCATCGATTCCATCCGGTGTGTTCATCGTGTGTTCATCACCACCCCGTCGCTTACTGAGAAGATCGGGCAACCCCTTATCATCTTGGTATCAGTTTTCAGCGTTTCCTCGTTAAGCCATCCACAATCCACCCCATAGTTGAGTTGTGAGTGTTTCCTATCCAGAAAAAGCCATAAAAAGTTAGGGTTAGGGTTTGCCATAGCCTTAGATTACACTAATTTCGAGTTTTAGTTGCTTTTCGTAGTTGTTTTTGCGTATCTTTTTCTTCCATCTAGTATTGTTAAGGTTTGTGTTTCCGCTATCATCTAGTTTTCGTATTTGTTTCTCCGAGTCCACATAGCGTATAGTGTTCTTGTTCCCAACCATAGACACAGCCTTTCGATATACGTGACTAGGAACTTTCCCAAAAGAGACTAGTTTTACCGCTCGACAGGCTACTCGTTAAGTTTTCGGTGCTTTGCAATTTCTGTTGGCCGTGTTCCAAGGAGAAGAGTCGTAAAATTAAAAAAAAAAGAGTTAAAAAAATGAAGAAAAGTGTAGTGTTAGTAGAATCAAGTGAAGGCCTAAGTTTTTCTTTAACTGCACCCGTAGTTGAGCAATCTTGTGCCTGTCTCGTTGAGCTTTGCTAGCGTCTCTCGAGTGCATTGCAACCTTTCATCCATATAGTTGCATTGCCACATTTATCGCCTTGTGTGAGTATCTTTGGTTGTCTACGGTCAGCGCTAGAGCTTGTTATTGGTGCAAAAAGGTAGCCTACCTACAACCCCACATATATCCTGCTTTGTCGTGTGATTGTTCTTATACCCTTGATATTCGCTTCGCTACATCCGTGCACTAGTCCGTCAATCCAAGTTGGTAAGCAATACTAATTCACTTTGGAGCGGTAAGATTTACCTTTCTTATCAGTTTTGAGTGAGTTGTGAGAGTACCACCAAAGATTTTTATTTAGTGCACTAACCTACTAATCATGTCTTCTTCTGAGGATGTTGATGTGATGCACAGAAAGGATCCAACTTCAACAGTTACTTGGCTAGAATATGAAGCACTTCGTGATCATCTACAACGTGAAATCCGTGGTGCTACTGAAGCATTGGACAAGGATATTCAGGGTGTCCACTTGAAGGTCGATAAGGCTACTACGGCTGTTACCATCGTTCAAACATCAATGACGACTCTTCAAGCATCTATACAAAATTTGACTCAAGCCGTTGGTGAGATACGTATAATGGTACAACCACAACAACCACCACCTAATGAAGATGGCAGTGTGCAAGGTGACAATGCGGAAGCTGCTGCTGCTCAAGGACGTGGTATTGGTCGTGGTCTTGGACGTGGCGTTGGTGATGGTCTACGTGGGCGTGGTTTTGTCGAACTTGGAGCCCGCCGTGTTCCTCCACAGCTGCAAGACGATGGTTTGGGTAAGCCCAAGTTCTCAATTCCCAGATTTGAAGGAGATACTGATGTTGAAGAATATCTCACATGGGAGCTGAAAATTGAGAGATTATGGCATGTACATGACTATGCTGAAGATAGGAAGATCAAGCTTGCTTCCTCTGAATTTGATGGCTATGCATTGCGTTGGTGGGATGGACTTGTTCGTGCTCGAGAAGATGATGCCGAGCTGCCTATTATCACATGGCGTGCTATGAAGGCGGCAATGAGAGCTCGTTTTGTTCCTACCAATTACTTGCGTTCAGTTTTTGACAAGTTGACCCAATTAAAGCAAGGTGTTATGACGGTTGATGCTTACTACATGGAGATGGAGATGCTTATGCAGCGTGCCCGTGTCCGTGAGTCTCTTGAGATGACACTACAATGTTTTCTGAATGGCCTCAAGTTTAACATCAAAAGCATTGTGCGTCATCACAATTACACTACAATGAATGAGCTACTACATCATGCAAGAGAAGCTGAGTCACAGTTGGATGAAGAAGCACAAATGAGGGGTCGTGCTACGGGAGCTGGGCGCTACACGCCTAGGACGCCACCCTCCACGGCGCCATCTTCGTGCCCTGCGGATGTTTCTACTTCGTCTAGCAAGCCGGTCTCCAATGTGTCCAACACAAAGAAGCCCGTTCCCGCAGCAAGTGGAACTAGTTCTAACATGTCAACGGCTCGCAACCGCGATATGGCTTGTCATACATGTGGTGGCAAGGGTCACTTCAAGAGAGATTGTCCTAACCGGAAAGTTATGATTATTAATGAGGACAATGAGTATGAAACTGGAGACGATGTTGATCCAAATGCTCCGGAAGATGATGATTATGACAGTGATGGTTTCGATGCTTATCCTTCTGAAGCTCAAACTATTGTCGTGTCACAGAGTGTTCTCAATGTGCAGTCTAGTGCATCTACGCAGCGCTGCAATTTGTTCCAGACAAAGGCTCTTGTTGGTCCTGATAAAGGTTGCAAGGTCATTATTGATGGTGGGAGTTGTCACAATTTAGCAAGCAAAGAGTTATGTGCCAAGCTGAAACTGGAGTATCTACCGCACCCGCATCCATATTATATTCAGTGGTTGAGCAATAATGGTGAGATGAAGGTGAGCCACATGGTGCGTGTTGATTTTGAGATTGGACCGTATAAGGATTCCATTGATTTTGATGTGGTTCCTATGACGGTGTGTCACCTATTGTTGGGCCTGCCATGGCTCTATGATCGTTCTGTACAACACAATGGCCGCGCCAATACATATCACTTGGAGTTCAAGGGCAAGAAAATCAACTTACAACCTATGTCCCCACAGCAAATTGTCAATGAATCTCGTCAGAAAGTTGAAGTAAACTTGGAGGATGCACCTATAGATAGGCGAGAGAATTGTAATGCCGTGAGTGATATAACGAAAAGTGAGAGAGTGAATTCCTTCGTGCTTTTAGCCATCAAAGAAGATATGATAGAATTTAGTGAGGATCCTACAACCATGCCTCTTGTGCTCATGTACAGGGGTACGGTTTTGGTTTCTAACGACATGACCCTTATTCCTCTTGGTGTTTCTAATGTGTTGCAGGAATTCAGCGATGTGTTTCCGGAGGAGGTGCCCGTAGGATTGCCACCATTGCGTGGTATTGAGCATCAAATAGACTTGATCCCCGGCGCCTCGCTGCCCAATAGGGCGCCATATAGGACGAATCCCGAAGAGACGAAGGAGATACAGAAGCAAGTACAAGCGCTACTCGACAAAGGTTATATCCGCATAAGCCTTAGTCCTTGTGATGTTCCTGTTATTTTAGTTCCTAAGAAAGATGGTACATGGCGCATGTGTGTAGATTGTAGAGCGATAATCAACATTACTATTCGATATCGTCATCCTATTCCCCGTTTAGAGGATATGCTAGATGAATTGAGTGGTGCTGCCGTTTTCTCTAAAATTGATTTGCGTAGTGGTTATCATCAAATTAGGATGAAAGAAGGGGATGGGTGGAAAATAGCCTTTAAAACAAAATTTGGTTTATATGAGTGGTTAGTAATGCCTTTTGGTTTAACTAATGCACCTAGCACTTTCATGAGACTAATGAACCATGTTTTGCGTGAATTTATTGGCAAGTTTGTGGTTGTGTACTTTGATGACATCTTAATCTACAGCCGCAATGAATCTGATCATACTATACATATTCGACATGTTTTGCAAGTGTTGCGTGATAATAAACTCTATGGTAATCTTGAGAAGTGCACATTTTGCAAAGATAAGGTCATATTTCTGGGTTATGTTGTCTCTAAGCATGGAGTAGAAGTAGATGTGTCTAAAATTGAAGCAATTCAAAATTGATCTACTCCCATGAATGTGAGTCAAGTACGAAGTTTTCATGGTCTTGCTGGGTTCTATACAAGATTTGTGCCCAATTTTAGTACTATTGCTGCACCTTTGAATGAATTGACTAAAAAGGGTGTTGCATTTGAGTGGGGCGTCACCCAAGATCATGCTTTTGATGAACTAAAGAGATTGTTGACTTCTGCACCGTTGCTTGCACTTCCTGATTTCAATAAGCAAATTGAGATTGAATGTGATGCTAGTGGTATTGGAATTGGTGGTGTGTTGATGCAAGAGGGTTGCCCAATTGCTTATTTTTATGAGAAACTTTCTGGTGCTAAGTTGAACTATCCTATATATGATAAAGAATTATATGCTTTAATTAGAGTTCTTGAGGTTTGGCAACATTATTTGTGGCCAAAAGAATTTATCATACATTCTGATCATGAAGCTTTGACATATCTGAAAGCCCAATCTACTTTGCATAGGCGTCTTGCTAAGTGGGTTGAGTTCATATAGTCTTTTCCATACATTATTAAGCATAAGAAAGGAAAAGATAATATTGTTGCTGATGGTCTATCTAGGAAAACTATGCTATTAACTCATCTTGATGTTAAAATTCCTGGATTAGAAGTGCTATGTGATTTGTATGCCACTGATCATGATTTTGTTGAACCATATCGCTTGTGTGCTATTGGTAAAGCATGGGAAAAATATCACATACATGATGGGTTCTTGTTTAGAGCTAACAAACTATGTGTTCCAGAATCGTCTGTGCGTTTGCTCTTATTGCAGGAATCACATGCTGGAGGTTTGATGGGTCACTTTGGGCGTGAGAAGACGCTACTCATGCTCGCTGATCACTTCTATTGGCCAAAGATGAGGCGGGATGTGGACAAGTATGTGAAGAGGTGCATTACTTGCAACAAGTCCAAGTCCAAGCTGATGCCTCACGGTTTGTATACTCCTTTACCAGCACCTACTACACCATGGGAGGATATAAGTATGGATTTTGTGTTGGGTTTGCCGCGTACTAAGAGAGGCCATGATTCTATATTTGTGGTAATGGACAGATTTTCTAAAATGTCACACTTTATTGCGTGCCACAAGAGCGACGATGCATCGCATATTGCTAACCTGTTTTTCAGGGAGATTGTACGTCTACATGGAGTTCCGAAGACTATTGTTTCTGATCGTGACGTGAAGTTTATGAGCTACTTCTGGAAGAAACTTTGGGGAAAGCTGGGGACAAAGCTACTTTTCATCACTACTTGTCATCCCCAAACTGATGGTCAAACTGAGGTGGTGAATAGAACCTTGTCACAACTGTTGAGATCCATGATCAAGAAGAACTTGAAGGAGTGGGAAGATTGTTTGCCACATGTGGAGTTTGCTTACAACAGGGTGGTACATTATACCACGGAGCTGTGTCCCTTTGAGGTGGTGTATGGTTTCAAACCCATTACTCCACTTGACTTGTTGCCTTTGCCTATACATGAGAGAGTCAATATGGAGGCATCAAAGAGGGCAGATTTTGTGCGAAAGATTCATGTGAGGACTAAAGAGTTGATAGAAAAGAAAGGCAAGAGCAATGCTGCAATGATGAACAAGAAGCTCAAGGAGATGTTGTTCAAGCCTGGTGATATGGTCTGGGTACATTTTCGCAAGGATAGGTTCCCGAAGCTGCGGAAGTCCAAGTTGCTTCCTGATGGCGTGTATTTCACACGTTCGTTGGGCAACCCCAAGAGGAAGGTATGATGCGCACAGCAGCAAGTTTTCCCTCGGAAAGAAACCAAGGTTTATCGAACCAGGAGGAGCCAAGAAGCACGTTGAAGGTTGATGGCGGCGGGATGTAGTGCGGCGCAACACCAGAGATTCCGGCGCCAACGTGGAACCTGCACAACACAACCAAAGTACTTTGCCCCAATGAAACAGTGAGGTTGTCAATCTCACCGGCTTGCTGTAACAAAGGATTAACCGTATTGTGTGGAAGATGATTGTTTGCAGAGAAAATAGTAAAAACAAGTATTGCAGCAGATTTGTATTTCAGTATTAAAGAATGGACCGGGGTCCACAGTTCACTAGAGGTGTCTCTCCCATAAGATAAAAGCATGTTGGGTGAACAAATTATAGTCGGGCAATTGACAAATAGAGAGAGCATAACAATGCACATACATGACATGATAAGTATAGTGAGATTTTATTGGGCATTATGACAAAGTACATAGACCGCCATCCAACTGCATCTATGCCTAAAAAGTCCACCTTCAGGTTATCATCCGAACCCCCTCCAGTATTAAGTTGCAAAGCAACAGACAATTGCATTAAGTATGGTGCGTAATGTAATCAACAACTACATCCTCGGACATAGCGCCAATGTTTTATCCCTAGTGGCAACAAGCACAACACAACCTTAGAACTTTCCGTCACTCGTCCCAGGTGTCAATGCGGGCATGAACCCACTATCGAGCATAAATACTCCCTCTTGGAGTTAAGAGTAAAAACTTGGCCGAGCCTCTACTAGTAACGGAGAGCATGCAAGATCATAAACAACACATATGTAATAACTTGATAATTAACATGACATGGTATTCTCTATCCATCGGATCCCGACAAACACAACATAGAGAATTACGGATAGATGATCTTGATCATGTTAGGCAGCTCACAAGATCCAACAATGAAGCACAATGAGGAGAAGACAACCATCTAGCTACTGCTATGGACCCATAGTCCAGGGGTGAACTACTCACTCATCACTCCGGAGGCGACCGTGGCGGTGTAGAGTCCTCCGGGAGATGAATCCCCTCTCCGGCAGGGTGCCGGAGGAGATCTCCAGAATCCCCCGAGATGGGATCGGCGGCGGCGGCGTCTCATTAAGGTTTTCCGTATCGTGGTTTTTCGCATCAGGGGTTTCGCGACGGAGGCTTTAAGTAGGCGGAAGGGCGAGTCGGGGCCCGACGAGGGGGCCACACCATAGGGCGGCGCGGGCCCCCCGGGCCGCGCCGCCTTGTGGTGTCGCCACCTCGTGGCCCCACTTCGTATGTTCTTCGGTCTTCTGGAAGCTCCGTGGAAAAATAGGCCCCTGGGTCTTTGTTTCGTCCAATTCCGAGAATATTTCGTTACTAGGATTTCGGAAACCAAAAACAGCAGAAAACAGAACCGGCACTTCGGCATCTTGTTAATAGGTTAGTTCCGGAAAATGCACGAATATGACATAAAGTGTGCATAAAACATGTAGGTATCATCAATAATATGGCATAGAACATAAGAAATTATCGATACGTCGGAGACGTATCAAGCATCCCCAAGCTTAGTTCTCGCTCGTCCCGAGCGAGGTAAAACGATAACAAAGATAATTTCGAAGTGATATGCCATCATAACTTTGATCATACTATTTGTAAACATATGTAGTGGATGCAGCGATCAAAACAATGGTAATGACATGAGTAAACAGGTGAATCATATAGCAAAGACTTTTCATGAATAGTACTTTGAGACAAGTATTAATAAGTCTTGCATAAGAGTTAACTCATAAAGCAATAAATCAAAGTAAAGGTATTGAAGCAACACAAAGGAAGATTAAGTTTCAGCGGTTGCTTTCAACTTGTAACATGTATATCTCATGGATAATAGTCAACATAGAGTAATATAACAAGTACAATATGCAAGTATGTAGGAATCAATGCACAGTTCACACAAGTGTTTGCTTCTTGAGGTGGAGAGAAATAGGTGAACTGACTCAACATAAAAGTAAAGAGAATGGTCCTTCAAAGAGGAAAGCATCGATTGCTATATTTGTGCTAGAGCTTTTATTTTGAAAACATGAAATAATTTTGTCAACGGTAGTAATAAAGCATATGAGTTATGTACATTATATCTTACAAGTTGCAAGTCTCATGCATAGTATACTAATAGTGCCCGCACCTTGTCCTAATTAACTTGGACTACCGGATCTTTGCAATGCATATGTTTTGACCAAGTGTCACAATGGGGTACCTCCATGTCGCCTGTACAAAGGTCTAAGGAGAAAGCTCGCATTTTGGATTTCTCGCTTTTGATTATTCTCAACTTAGACATCCATACCGGGACAACATGGACAACGAGATAATGGACTCCTCTTTAATGCATAAGCATGTGGCAACAATTATTATTCTCATATGAGATTGAGGATATGTGTCCAAACTGAAACTTCCACCATGAATCATGGCTTTAGTTAGCGGCCCAAAGTTCTTCTCTAACAATATGCATGCTCCAACCATGAAGGTGGTAGATCTCTCTTGCTTCGGACAAGACGGACATGCATAGCAACTCACATGATATCCAACAAAGAATAGTTGATGGCGTCCCCGAAACATGGTTATCGCTCAACAAGCAACTTAATAAGAGATAAAGTGCATAAGTACATATTCAATACCACAATAGTTTTTAAGCTATTTGTCCCATGAGCTATATATTGCAAAGGTGAATGATGGAATTTTAAAGGTAGCACTCAAGCAATTTACTTTGGAATGGCGGATAAATACCATGTAGTAGGTAGGTATGGTGGACACAAATGGCATAGTGGTTGGCTCAAGGATTTTGGATGCATGAGAAGTATTCCCTCTCGATACAAGGTTTAGGCTAGAAAGGTTATTTGAAACAAACACAAGGATGAACGGTACAGCAAAACTCACATAAAAGACATATGGTAAACATTATAAGACTCCATACCGTCTTCCTTGTTGTTCAAAACTCAATACTAGATGTTATCTAGACTCTAGAGAAACCAAATATGCAAACCAAATTAGCAAGCTCTAAGTATTTCTTCATTAATGGGTGCAAAGTATATGATGCAAGAGCTTAAACATGAGCACAACAATTGCCAAGTATCAAATTATCCAAGACATTTTAGAGTTACTACATGTAGCATTTTCCAATTCCAACCATATAACAATTTAACGAAGAAGAACTTCGCCATGAATACTATGAGTAGAGCCTAAGGACATATTTGTCCATATGCTACAGCGGAGCGTGTCTCTCTCCCATAAAGTGAATGCTAGGATCCATTTTATTCAAACAAAACAAAAAACAAAAACAAACCGACGCTCCAAGCAAAGTGCATAAGATGTGACGGAATAAAAATATAGTTTCAGGGGAGGAACCCGATAATGTTGTCGATGAAGAAGGGGATGCCTTGGGCATCCCCAAGCTTAGACGCTTGAGTCTTCTTAGAATATGCAGGGGTGAACCACCGGGGCATCCCCAAGCTTAGAGCTTTCACTCTCCTTGATCATATTGCATCATACTCCTCTCTTGATCCTTGAAAACTTCCTCCACACCAAACTCGAAACAACTCATTAGAGGGTTAGTGCATAATAAAAATTCACATGTTCAGAGGTGACACAATCATTCTTAACACTTCTGAACATTGCATAAAGCTACTGGACATTAGTGGATCAAAGAAATTCATCCAACATAGCAAAAGAGGCAATGCTAAATAAAAGACAGAATCTGTCAAAACAGAACAGTCCGTAAAGATGGATTTTATTAGGCCACCAGACTTGCTCAAACGAAAATGCTCAAATTGAATGAAAGTTGCGTACATATCTGAGGATCATGCTCGTAAATTGGCTTAATTTTCTGAGCTACCTACAGGGAGATAGACCCAGATTCGTGACAGCAAAGAAATCTGGAACTGCGCAGTAATCCAAATCTAGTACTTACTTTTCTATCAAAGACTTTACTTGGCACAACAAAACTCAAAACTAAGATAAGGAGAGGTTGCTACAGTAGTAAACAACTTCGAAGACACAAATATAGAACAAAAATACTGTAGTAAAAACATGGGTTGTCTCCCATAAGCGCTTTTCTTTAACGCCTTTCAGCTAGGCGCAGAAAGTGTAACTCAAGTAACATCGAGAGATGAAGCATCAACATCATAATTTGTTCTAATAATAGAATCATAAGGTACCTTCATTCTCTTTCTAGGGAAGTGTTCCATACCTTTCTTGAGAGGAAATTGATATTTAATATTACCTTCCTTCATATCAATAGTGGCACCAACGATTCGAAGAAAAGGTCTTCCCAATATAATGGGGCAAGATGCATTGCATTCAATATCCAAGACAACAAAATCAACGGGGACAAGGTTATTGTTAACCATAATATGAACATTATCAACTTTCCCCAAAGGTTTCTTTTTAGCATTATCAGCGAGATTAACATCCAAATAACAATTCTTCAATGGTGGCAAGTCAAGCATATCATAGACTTTTTTAGGCATAACAGAAATACTTGCACCAAGATCACATAAGGCATTACAATCAAAATCTTTGACTCTCATTTTAATGATGGGCTCCCAACCATCTTCTAGCTTTCTAGGAATAGAAGTTTCAAGTTTTAGTTTCTCTTCTCTAGCTTTTATGAGAGCATTTGTAATATGTTTTGTGAAAGCCAAATTTATAGCACTAGCATTGGGATTTTTAGCAAGTTTTTGTAAGAACTTTATAACTTCAGAGATGTGGCAATCATCAAAATCTAAATCATTACAATCTAAAGCAATGGGATTATCATCCCCAAGGTTGGAAAAAATTTCAGCAGTTTTATCACAAGCGGTTTCAGGTAATTTTGCGCGCTTTGCACTAGGAGTAGAAGCATTGCCAACACCAATTATTTTACCATTGATAGTAGGAGGTGCAGCAACATATGAATCATTAGCATTGCTAGTGGTGGTAATAGTCCAAACTTTAGCTACATTTTCCTTTTTAGCTAGTTTTTCATTTTCTTCTCTATCCCACCTAGCACGCAGTTCAGCCATTAATCTTATATTCTCATTAATTCTAACTTGGATGGCATTTGCTGTAGTAACAATTTTATTTTCAATATCCCTATTAGGCATAACTTTCGATTTCAAAAGATCAACATCAGCGGCAAGACTATCAACTCTAGAAACAAGAATATCAATTTTATTGAGCTTTTCCTCAACAGATTTGTTAAAGGCAGTTTGTGTACTAATAAATTCTTTAAGCATGGCTTCAAGTCCAGGGGGTGTATTCCTATTATTGTTGTAAGAATTCCCATAAGAATTAGCATAACCGTTACCATTATTATAAGGATATGGCCTATAGTTATTACTAGAATTGTTCCGATAAGTATTGTTGTTGAAATTATTATTTTTAATGAAGTTTACATCAACATGTTCTTCTTGGGCAACCAATGAAGCTAATGGAACATTATTAGGATCAACATTAGTCCTATCATTTGCAAGCATAGACATAATAGCATCAACCTTATCATTCAAGGAAGAGGATTCTTCAACGAATTTACCTTCTTACCTTGTGGAGCTCTTTCCGTGTGCCATTCAGAGTAATTAACCATCATATTATCAAGAAGCTTTGTTGCTTCACCAAGAGTGATGGACATAAAGGTACCTCCAGCAACTGAATCCAATAAATTCCGCGAAGAAAAATTTAGTCCTGCATAGAAGGTTTGGATGATCATCCAAGTAGTCAGTCCATGGGTTGGGCAATTTTTAACCAGAGATTTCATTCTTTCCCAAGCTTGAGCAACATGTTCATTATCCAATTGTTTAAAATTCATTATGCTACTCCTCAAAGATATAATTTTAGCAGGGGGATAATATCTACCAATAAAAGCATCCTTGCATTTAGTCCATGAATCAATACTATTCTTAGGCAGAGATAGCAACCAATCTTTAGCTCTTCCTCTTAATGAGAAAGGAAACAATTTTAATTTTATAATGTCACCCTCTACATATTTATACTTTTGCATTTCACATAGTTCAACAAAATTATTGAGATGGGCAGCATCATCATCAGAACTAACACCAGAAAATTGCTCTCGCATAACAAGATTTAGTAAAGCAGGTTTAATTTCAAAGAATTCCGCTGTAGTAGCAGGTGGAGCAATAGGTGTGCATAAGAAATCATTATTATTTGTGCTAGTGAAGTCACACAACTTAGTATTTTCAGGGTTGGCCATTTTAGCAGTAGTAAATAAAGCAAACTAGATAAAGTAAATGCAAGTAAACTAATTTTTTTTGTGTTTTTGATATAGCAAACAAGACAGCAAATAAAGTAAAGCTAGCAACTAAATTTTTTTGTGTTTTGATATAATGCAGCAAACAAAGTAGTAAATAAAATAAAGCAAGACAAAAACAAAGTAAAGAGATTGAGAAGTGGAGACTCCCCTTGCAGCGTGTCTTGATCTCCCCGGCAACGGCGCCGGAAAATATGCTTGATGGCGTGTATTTCACACGTTCGTTGGGCAACCCCAAGAGGAAGGTATGATGCGCACAGCAGCAAGTTTTCCCTCGGAAAGAAACCAAGGTTTATCGAACCAGGAGGAGCCAAGAAGCACGTTGAAGGTTGATGGCGGCGGGATGTAGTGCGGCGCAACACCAGGGATTCCGGCGCCAACGTGGAACCCGCACAACACAACCAAAGTACTTTGCCCCAACGAAACAGGTGAGGTTGTCAATCTCACCGGCTTGCTGTAACAAAGGATTAACCGTATTGTGTGGAAGATGATTGTTTGCAGAGAAAATAGTAAAAACAAGTATTGCAGCAGATTTGTATTTCAAGTATTAAAGAATGGACCGGGGTCCACAGTTCACTAGAGGTGTCTCTCCCATAAGATAAAAGCATGTTGGGTGAACAAATTACGGTCGAGCAATTGACAAATAGAGAGAGCATAACAATGCACATACATGACATGATAAGTATAGTGAGATTTAATTGGGCATTACGACAAAGTACATAGACCGCCATCCAACTGCATCTATGCCTAAAAAGTCCACCTTCGAGGTTATCATCCGAACCCCCTCCGAGTATTAAGTTGCAAAGCAACGGACAATTGCATTAAGTATGGTGCGTAATGTAATCAACAACTACATCCTCGGACATAGCGCCAATGTTTTATCCCTAGTGGCAACAGCACAACACAACCTTAGAACTTTCTCGTCACTCGTCCCGGTGTCAATGCGGGCATGAACCCACTATCGAGCATAAATACTCCCTCTTGGAGTTAAGAGTAAAAACTTGGCCAGAGCCTCTACTAGTAACGGAGAGCATGCAAGATCATAAACAACACATATGTAATAACTTGATAATTAACATGACATGGTATTCTCTATCCATCGGATCCCGACAAACACAACATAGAGAATTACGGATAGATGATCTTGATCATGTTAGGCAGCTCACAAGATCCAACAATGAAGCACAATGAGGAGAAGACAACCATCTAGCTACTGCTATGGACCCATAGTCCAGGGGTGAACTACTCACTCATCACTCCGGAGGCGACCATGGCGGTGTAGAGTCCTCCGGGAGATGAATCCCCTCTCCGGCAGGGTGCCGAAGGAGATCTCTAGAATCCCCCGAGATGGGATCGGCGGCGGCGGCGTCTCGTAAGGTTTTCCGTATCGTGGTTTTTCGCATCGGGGGTTTCGCGACGGAGGCTTTAAGTAGGCGGAAGGGCAGAGTCGGGGTCCCAGACGAGGGGGCCACACCATAGGGCGGCGCAGGCCCCCCCTGGGCCGCGCCGCCTTGTGGTGTCGCCACCTCGTGGCCCCACTTCGTATGTTCTTCGGTCTTCTGGAAGCTCCGTGGAAAAATAGGCCCCTGGGTCTTTGTTTCGTCCAATTCCGAGAATATTTCGTTACTAGGATTTCGAAACCAAAAACAGCAGAAAACAGGAACCGGCACTTCGGCATCTTGTTAATAGGTTAGTTCCAGAAAATGCACGAATATGACATAAAGTGTGCATAAAACATGTAGGTATCATCAATAATATGGCATAGAACATAAGAAATTATCGATACGTCGGAGACGTATCACTTCCTCGTGGTGCCGGTCCTTACAAAGTGCTTTCCAATATCAATGATAATGCATACTCGATAGATCTTCCACTTGATGAGTTTGGTGTCAGCAATTCTTTCAATGTGGCTGATTTGACACCATATGACGGAGAAGACCTTGGAGCATCGAGGACGACGCCTTTTGAAGGGGGGGAGATGATGAGGACATCCCTACCACACTACTACCTCCGTCATTGCAAGATGAAGATGAAGCTGTTGTGAAGCTCAAGTCCAATGAAGTTAGGATTGGACCTATTACAAGGGCTCGTGCGAAGCTACTTAAACAACAGGTGAATTTGTTCCTAAATGATACTTTGATTGATGAGAACTTTATACTGCCTAAGTCCTATTACTTATGTATGATCAGGTATGAAGAGGGAGCAAGCATCGCACGAGGAGAAGAGGAGCAGTTGGACGTGAAGATGGACGTGAAGCTGGACATGGAGCTGGACATGAAGATACCCCATGGACGCGCGAGGGAGGAGCGGGAGGCATGCGCGAGAGGAGACATCACTGTCCACGCCGGCCCAGCATCCGGTGAGACCGGCCGCCACGCCGGCGCGCCCGGTCTCTGGCCCGGTCCAACCGGGCGGTACGCCGGATCCGTCCCGACGCCGACCGGGCGCTACGCTGATGCCAACCGGGGGTTACTGCAGGACACTTCCCTCACCCGATCAGCACCCGGTCCCAGGCCCGGTTTGAACCGGCCTGACCCGGTCCCAGGCCCGATCGACCGGCCCCCAGGCCGGCCGAGTCCGAGTCTGTCTTGACCAGATCTATTCTGGGTCGGTTATTTTTGTATCTTTTCGACCTGAGGTCGTCCCATACGCCTATATAAGTGCCCAGGACGCCCCCATAATAGCTTTACACCACGTTTAAGATAAACCCTAGTTCTTAGTTGTTTGCTACGCAAAACTATTGATTCCCAACTCTCCAATTCATTTCGATCTGGAGTTTTATGCTACTGAAAGTTTGTGTGATCTGTTGTTCCATTGGGGATTAGAAGATTGCAATCTACCGCTTCGTGGTCGGCGGCTACGTGCGCAAGTGTGTGGAGTTGCGAATATCTTGCAGGGTTGAGAGCTGTTGCATTGGCGACAGGAATCAATCGAGAGACTTCATCAGCGTCATACAAGCTATCCTCCTCATATCATCGATTCCATCCGCTGTGTTCATCGTGTGTTCATCACCACCCCGTCGCTTACTGAGAAGATCGGGCAACCCCTTATCAATCTGTTTACTTTGAACTTGCTTTCCGCCTTACAGAACAACTTTCCAAGCGTCCCTCCATCGACGCCATCTCCACCAAGCTCGAAGTTCTGGAATCCGAGCATGCATCCCTCCAGCAATCCCTCAAGGAGTCTCACGAACGTGAGACTAAAACCAAAAAGGAGCTGGAGGAAAAACATGCGCATGCGATGGCGCAGTTAGCCAAGAAGCTTAAGACTAGCAACAATAGAGTTAAAACTCTGGCGTCTAAGATCAAGACTTATGAGGCGGAGGCGGCGGATGTCGACGAGTTGATTTTCCATAAGGACTTCACGTTTCCGGCATATTTTTTTGTACTCTTATCTTCCCAACCCGGAATCTGATCGCATGATACTTTGTGTATCTCAACGTGTCTGGGATTTGAATGGAAGCAAGATATCGGAATCTCCAGGACTGAAGCCTACGAGGAAGCCATGAATTCAATTGACGACCTCATTGAAGCTTGCCGTGGCATTGCCCAGAAGCTTTCCCTGAAGAAGGCCCGCACGACTGTCCTCGATACGATGAAGCAGCTAATGAAGATAGTGCCGGATCTGATCGGGTACTGGCAAGAGTCCTCAGCTCGCGGAGCTGCCTCGATTTCCTTAGCCATGTGCAAAGCATACTTTCCCGCCATGGACTTCGCGATGATCGCACGTGTAGTCCCCAAGGGCACCAACGTCAAGCAAGCCCTCGCGGAGACTCAAGGTTTTGACACGCTCTTTGCCCAGCGAGTGGATCATTCGTCGTGTTACAAGAAGCATGACATTCTGGCTAGTTTCTCCGACGATGAGGAAGATGATGAGGCGGAAGGATCCGGATCCAGCGCGCATCAGTCAGACGATGACTCAGGCGATGCTTTCGGCAAGGACAGCACCTACCAAGAATCCGAAGACAAGCCAGAATCCTCGGAGTGATTCCTGAAACACAATGAGACGCATCATTTTTGTGGGGACCCCAGACCAGCCATCCGAAATACCCGTTATGCATTCAACTCACGATCCCATGATCAGTGCGCCGTGAGCACACAACCGAACTAATATCCAGAGTTACATCTTCCATTACATAATACGAATAAATAAGTCTTACAAATGGTCACATGACCAAGTCTTACATAAATGCCACTTCGGGCTGAGTTCATCACACACATGCAGCGGATAAAAAATCAACGGCGTCGGGCCCAAGTCATGCCTTAAACACTGCATGCAGCTGACTGGGAGATCGTCCTAGGTCGCATAGTCGTCCTGATAACCTCCATCATCTTTGAACTTGTTGTGGGTATGCTTTATGGGTATATCAACGGCATGGCCTAGATCCGGCAAGCCCGGGTGGCCCATAGATGGTGATGTGGCATGTGGCCCATCGGGCGGCCCAGTTGCTGTAGATCCTGAAGGATGAAGTCCGGCCCAGGAACAGGAAGCCGGATCCCAACCGACCTACGAAGGAGGCCGGGTCCGTGAAGGCCCATGAAGTATCCGGATCCAGCAGTTCTTAGAGGAAGGCGGATCCTTGACGTACACGGCAAGACATTGTACCGTAGTTAGGAAACTTGTATTCCGGCTAGGACTCTCCATGTAAACCCTAGATCCGTGCGCCTTTATAAGCCGGATCCCAGGAGCCCTAGAGGCATAACCACAACTCATTGTAACAACGCGAAAGCGCCCAGATAATTCCAGACAAGCAGCAGTAGGCCCTGTCATCGTGTAGGTGTTCTGAAGCTGGGTAAATCGCGTACCACCGTCCCGTGTGCACTCCGCCCTACGGCCCCTACTTCTTCTCCCCCTCGTGAGGATCCCTCCTCCGAGGCACCGTCGAATAGGCAACGACAGTTGGCGCCCACCGTGGGGCCCGCGGCGGCTGGAGGCCGGAACCGGGAGGGTTCCGCCATGGGAAGCTACGACGACACCACCGCTGTGGGGCGCGTCCTTTACGCCGGAAACCTTCCGATCGTCCCTCCGGATGAGTGTTGGATTCCGGCTAAGACTAACCCTGTCAAGGTCTCCATCGTCCCAGTTGGCGGCATACACATCTTCATCGGCGAAACCGTCGATTCCGACGGGAACGCACTGGTAAGTAATGCGGACGCGACCGCCGCTGAGCAGGACGCAGTCGCGAAGAGCCGATCTGAGATGCTGGAACTTCCCAAGGAAGATTCCGCCTTAGATCTGGAAAAATCAAAACCCACCCAATCCGCCCCTGAGCAGGAAACAAAGGTGGAAGACCAATGCAGATCCGCCTAGGTCTCCCAGGTGTTAGAGAAGCAAAGGTGTCACTTCGTGCACTTCTTAGCCCATACCGTAGGAGCCGCCCCTCAAGAAGTCGGAGCAGGCCCCATGCAGGTCGAGGAACCGGAAAATAACGCTGCTCCGGATCAGCGGGAGGCTGTCGGAGAAAGCAGTGCTCCGGATGAAGAATCGATCCTGGGTAACCTAAGCCCAATTTTCAGGGATGCCCCCTCCATGGATACTGAAGAGTTCGATCGCAAGGTGAAGGAATACGGATACGGTGATCAGCCCGAAGTTGAATCCGCCCAGCCTAAACAGGTTCTCGCAACCTTGGCGGCGCTGGATCAACGGGAATCAGAGGATGAAAACACCCACTCCGATCCACAGCCACCCCATGCACGATCTCCGCTCTCGCGGGAACGACCGCGTAAGGAAGTCTTGTCCCCAGAAGAACTGGTTGAGCAAGGAGGCATGGATGCAATCGTACATTCAGATATCCTCAACAAACCCATCACCCCCGAAGACGCAGCAAATGCAGAGGCTCTAGAAGCCAAAAGGCAGGAGATGTTGGCCACAGTCAAAAAGTTTGCCACCATCGCAGCCGCAATGATTGACGAGAGGAAGGAGGCCGCGAATTTCATGGACAATTTTCTCAAGCGCGAGTGTGAGGTGGACGAATCACTGGTGAAAGTCAAGCAACTCCGGAAGCATTGGGAGGACAAGATCACTGAGGCTCAGCAGGAGGCTGATAGGATCAGGCGAGAAGCTGTAACTCCCCGCAAGATCACCTTCGCAACTCCGACCGAGCAGCGAGCCGCTCGCCACTCCAAAGGATAATAAGAAGAAGGCTGCAGAGATCTTGAAGAAAAAGACCGAGGAGATTGACATCGACTACGTCCGTACGCTCGTGGCTTCAGCAATGAAGCAACAGAGCAAGGCAGATACTTCGCGCAGGTTGGAATCCAACCCGGATCACTGCATCTTTACCGCGCAGAAGGACGCCTACGACAATCGCCATCGCGATGATGAATCGCGAACCGGATCCTCGGAACGCAAAAGGAAAACCAGAGAGCACCCAAATCCAATCCCTGTACCATCAAGGACACCTCCGTCAGATCTGAAGATGGGAAATGATGCGATGTACACTGGTAGGAACAAGTACCGGAATCCCTCACCTCCACCCAACGGATACCCGCGTCCTCCACTTCCTCGCCGCCGCAGTCCAGTCGGAAACACCAGGCCTCATGGTCCAGGTGGAATCAACATCCGCGACAGTGCGCCGCCTCCGAGGAACAGAGAGCGTACGCCAGAACCCCGCCGAAGCCGGAACAACGATCGAGAGCCCGAGCCTAGGAGGAGTCGGAACGAGGAGCGTGACCCGGAGCCTCGCAGAAGCCGGAACGACGAAGGCAGCCAGCACCATGGTGAAGGCAGCCATCGAAGCCGGAGTCAACATCGCGAAGGGCGGGGAGAGTCAGAAGGCGGAAGCAAAAGGTCGCATCGGCTCCCTCGCAGATCTCCCTCACCACCACCTAGCGGTGGAGGCGAAGGTGGAGGCGGAGGCGCCGGCCGGAGATCTCGCTCTCGCTCAAAATCCCCCCGCCACGGCTCGCGTGATGCGCGGGAACGTCTCAATGAATACAAAACTGACTACATCGGCCCAAAGTGCTTTGGCAGGATGATTCGAGAGGAACCAACGCCAAGGATGAACCTCAAGCTACCCGGAAACCTGAAGACTTATGATGGCACGGAGAGGCCGGATACCTGGATTGAGGATTACTATAATGCAGTAACCTTTGCGGGAGGAACCCCTAATATTGCCTGCCGCATGCTTTAGCTGTACCTTGTGGGTCCAGCCCAGATCTGGCTGAGCGACCTCGAGAAGAATTCCATCTTTTGCTGGTTTGACCTGAAGACCGCCTTCGAAAAGCACTTCAGGGGCACCTACAAGAGACCTGCCACGACAAGTGACTTACATGCATGTATCCAGAAGAAGGGTGAAACATCAAGGAACTTCCTCACCCGATGGCTAGCAACAAGGAACGAGTGTGAAAATGTCGATCACACCACAGCTATGCACGCCTTTATAAGTGGACTGCAGAGGGGAGGATTGCTGCGACACAAGCTCACTTGCTTGGCTAACGCAAACAAACTGACTTTGGATGACATGATCTACATTGTCAGCGATCATACTGCCGCCGATGACGACGCAGGAGGAGATCTAGCAGCTACAGCAATTCCCCTGCATCAGCAGAAGAAGAACCGTGATAACGCAACAGCAGCGGCACTAAGCGGAAAAATCCCCCTGACGACCAGAAGAACGGCGGATCCGAGATGGTCGCCATAGCCTTTCAGCGCGGAGGTCAAGGAGGTGGAAGAGGCCGTGGTCGCGGAGGTGGAGCCGGCAGGGGCCAGCAGCATAGTGACGAGGTCACCGCTTCCGGATCCCGTGCTCCCCAAACTTACGAAGAGTACAGAGACATGCCCTGCCTGGCCCATCTGGATCCGGCTACGGGGAAGTCCACTCACACTAACCGCAATTGCAAATGGGTCAACGATTTGAAAAATGACCCGGAAGTAGGATACAAACGAGCCCGGAAGCACCGCCCACGCGGCAAAGGAGGCAAGGGCAAGAACAAGGACAAAGAGGAAGACAGTTCCGAGGCGATGGATGAGGATGATGCTTCGCCGGACCTCAAAGAGGGATCCGCAGCTAAACCCAACCCCTTCGGAAAAAAGAGTGTTGGCGCGTACCACACCTTCCTCGGAACCCCAACAGTCCGCGCAAGCAAGTTAGCTTTCCGGATCCTGAACGCCACAGTTACGGCTGTGCCGCAGTATGTCAGGTGGTCGGAACTTCCGTGCACGTTTGATAGGCAGGATCATCCTACCATCGTGCCAAAAGAGTGCTACGCCTTGGTTGTAAGTCCCCGCATCGACGACTATGACTTCTCCAAGTGCCTCATGGATGGCAGAGCCAGCTTGAACATCATGTACCTGGAGACTCTGGAGCGGATGAACCTTACCAAGGAACAACTTAAACACAACAACACTGAGTTTCATGGCGTGGTTCCGGGTAAAAAGGCAAATTCCCTCGGCAGCATCAGACTTCCCGTGGCATTCGGCGATATTAATAATTTCCGCGAAGAGATGATCACGTTTGAGGTCGTGCCCTTCAAGAGCTCCTACCACGTCATCTTCGGCAGGCCCACTTACCACAAGTTCCATGCAAGAGCATGCTACATCTACAACAAGCTCAAGATTTCGGGTCCCAATGGTATGATTACCGTATCCGGAGACTACAAAAAGGCTCATGAGTGCGAGTTGGGCGAAGCCGCCTTCGCAGAGTCTGTGATATCTGGAGAGGAGGTGAAAGGCTACAGAGCCGCGGTGGATCCGACAAGGATGCAGACCACCAAGAAACAGATCTCCGAACAGAAAAACTCCTTCAAGGCCGCGATAGAGACCTAGAAGATCAACTTCAAGGAAGGCGATGCCACCAAGCAGGTCTCGGTCGGAGCCAACATGGACCCAAAATAGGAAGACGCGCTCGTCGAGTTCCTCCGCGCTAACATTGACATCTTCGCATGGCAGCCTTCTGACATGTCCGGAGTACCTAGGGAACTCGCCGAGCACTACCTCAACATAAACCCGGGGGCTAAACCGGTGAAGCAAGCTATGCGATGCTTTGGAGATAAGAAGCGCCACGCCATAGGAATGGAATTAGCAAAGTTACTAGAGGCAGGTTTTGTAGTAGAAGTTATCCATACTGATTGGGTCGCAAATCCCATCCTTGTACCCAAAAAGAATTCTGAAATACTAAGAATGGGCATCGATTACTCCGGCTTTAATAAGCATTGTCCGAAGGATCCGTTTCCCCTGCCGCGCATTGACCAAGTCATTGTTTCGACGGCAGGGGCGGAACTTCTGTGTTTTCTTGACGCATATTCCGGGTATCACCAGATCCGGATGAAGAAGTCCGACCAAAAGGCGACCTCGTTCATCACCCCGTTTGGCACTTACTGCTATGTTACCATGCCTTTTGGTTTGAAAAACGCCGGTGCCACCTACCAACGTATGATGCAGCGGTGCCTGAAGGACCAAATTGGCCGGAATGTACACGCCTACGTCGACGACATCGCGGTCATGACCCGGAAAGGATCTGACTTGATCAGCGACCTCACAGAAACCTTTGAGAATCTCCGACGGTACAAGATGATGTTGAAACCGCTGAAGTGCGTCTTTGGCGTTCCAGCCGAAAAACTCCTTGGCTTCATTGTCTCTAACAGGGGCATTGAAGTTAACCCGGAGAAAATCAAGGCAATCATGTGTATCAAAACGCCAACTTGTCTCAAAGATGTGCAGCGACTAACTGGTTGTGTTGCAGCAATCAGCAGGTTCGTTAGCCGTCTTGGCGAGAAGGCGCTACCCCTGTACAAGTTGTTGAAGAAGACAAACAAATTTGTCTGGGACGATGCATCGGATGCAGCGCTTCAAGGGTTGAAGGAAATACTCACCTCCCCACCTATCCTAGCAGCACCAGAAGAGTCAGAGCCCATGCTCCTTTATCTGGCAGCTACCAACAGAGTCATCAGCCTCGTCATCGTGGTGGAGCGACAGGAAGAAGGACACGAGTATGGAGTCCAAAGGCCAGTCTACTACATTAGCGAAGTGCTTACGGAATCCAAACAAAGATATCCTCTCTTTCAAAAGCTAGCCTATGGAGTGTTCCTAGGTAGCAGGAAGCTGAGGCACTACTTCCGAGAGCATCCAAGAATGATCGTGAGCAAAGCTCCGCTGTCAACAATTCTCAACAACGCTGATGCAACAGGACGCACAACAAAATGGGGCATCGAATTATCTGCCTTCGACATCAACTACAAAGCCAGGACTGCGGTTTAATCCCAGATCTGGGCAGATTTTGTTGCAGATTGGACAGAAGCTCCAGATATAAATCTAGAGCCGGAACCAGAAAAATGGGTCATGCACTTCGATGGATCCAAGCAGCATCAAGGCTCGGGAGCTGGAGTCACCCTGAAGTCCCCTACCGGAGAAGAACTGCAGTACGTCCTGTAGATCCACTTCGAAGCTACAAACAACATGGCGGAATACGAGGCTCTACTACACGGACTGCGCATCGCTAAGGAGATAGGGATCAAGCACATTATTTGCTGCGGAGATTCCGACCTGGTGGCACAGCAAGTAGCTGGAACCTGGAACGCCAGAAACTCCGTCATGGCGGCTTACAAAGACGAAGTTGACGAGATCGCAAAATGCTTCCTCGGATACGAAGTCAAGTACGTCAGGAGAGACGACAACGCAGCGGCAGATATGCTGTCCAAGCTCGGATCCGGCAGGAAACCAATTCCGCCTGGTATTTTCCTGGAGCATTTACGGATACCCTCGGTAAAGGGCGCTAACCCGGAAAATCTAGAGGTGGCAGTATCTCCGGCTAGGGAAGTGATGGTCATCACTCCGGCCTGGACACAGCCTTTCCTGGACTACCTCATTGATCAGAAGTTGCCAGAGGACGAGGTCCTCGCACGACAAATCATCAGACGAGCAAGATCCTACACAATCGTTGACGGACAGCTCTACAAACGAAGCACAACAGGAGTGTTTCTCAAATGCGTCTCCAATCAAGATGGCATTGAAATCCTCAGAGAGATCCACGCAGGGGATTGCGGGCATCATGCAGCCCCCAGGTCACTCGTTGCAAAAGCTTATCGGCTTGGGTTTTACTGGCTCACAGCTAAAGAAGATGCTGACAAGCTGGTGAAAACCTGCCGAGGTTGCCAGTACTACGCTACTCAACCAAACGCTCCAGCCCAAGAGCTGAAGACCATCTCTATCACCTGGCCATTTGCGGTCTGGGGCCTCGATATGGTTGGTAAACTAAAGAAATCATCTCCTGGCGGTTTTGAGTACCTCCTGGTCGTTGTTGATAAATTTAGCAAGTGGGTCGAGGCAAAGCCTGTGAGAAAAGCCGACGGTGCTACGACACTAAAATTCGTCTGCAGCCTCATTGTGAGATACGGCATCCTACACAGCATAATCACAGATAATGGCACAAACTTCGCGCAAGGAGAATTAAAGGATTATTGTGAGGACGTAGGAATACGGCTTGACCTCGCTTCTGTGGCTCATCCACAATCCAATGGTCAGGTTGAAAGGGCTAACGGTCTCATATTATCAGGAATTAAGCCACGCCTTGAAGAACCGCTGCGGCGCGCAGCTGGGGCTTGGGCCGATGAGTTAGATTCTGTCTTGTGGAGTTTACGAACTACCCCTAACAGGTCAACTGGATTTACTCCGTTCTTCCTGGTATACGGATCCGAAGCCGTGCTCCCCTCCGACATCATCCATGATTCACCGCGAGTCTCCGCCTACAATGAAGAAACTGCTGACGAGGCCAGACAGCTATCTGTGGACCTGATAGAAGAAGCTCGGAATTTAGCTGACCAACGCTCCACCATATACCAGCAGAAACTCCGACGCTATCATAGCCGTCGAGTTCGGAATCGCTCATTCATGGCCGGAGAATTGGTCCTCCGCCTTCGTCAGGTGAAAGACCATAAGCTGCAATCTCCATGGGAAGGACCCTTTGTCGTTAGCAAAGTGCTCCACAATGGATCGTACTACCTTGTCGATTTCCGAGAGCTCAAGGATAGACCTGCTAACTGGCACCGGAAACGCAAGCGAGAGGATCCGGTTGACATATACGATGAAACAGAACGCCCTTGGAATATTGCACAGCTACGTCCTTTTCACACTTAGCACAATTTTAGAATTACATACCTTGTAATAGTTATACATGATCGATGAAATAAAGCTTTTGGTTCACTCTTTGAGTCTTCTACCTCCTTTACTTGTTCATTTTTAGATCGTGTATGTTTTCCGACCAAAACCGCAGAGCTGGATATTTCCGCCTAGGCGTGTATGAAAGTTGTGATTTTCAAAAATCGTCCTTTAGGACGTAAGCTTAAGTCTTCTGGTGGAAATATCTTCTTTTGCAAACTCATGGATTCCTGGTAGTGATTTCCGGCACCTTGGCTGGGGGCTTGTTTCCGCGGTTATTGACGGATTGCCATTGGGCTTCGTCGCCGCTGGCGAGCGTTTCCGGCTAGAGGTTTTCCGGCTCGTGGAAGGTCAAATGGGCAAGCCGGAAATATAAAAGCCAGCACTTGCTTTTCAACAAACGAAACATGCAAATAAAATTCATACGGATAGCAGGATAAGTTTTTCCGCCCATGCATACATTTTTCGTCCCTAGCTACTTAAAAATTTAAGTTATATTACAAACCCTCTTGGGGCCAAAATGATGCATTGTTTTTCCATCTTCCCGCAGGAATAAGTTTTTCACTTCTCCTTCGCCGGAGAAGTTTCCGCATCGACATCAGTAGCCGGAGCATCTTTCTGTTCACCCTTGGCAGGAGAGGAGACATCCTCATCGTTGTCTTCCTCATCTACAGCCGGAGACGCAGCGCCAGCTTGATCCTTGGAACCTGTCCAGGTGTATTGGCTTCCGGATTGGGCAGGACGGGACTCCGCCTCACGTTGCTTGTAGAGCTCTGCTTCAAGAGGCTCGTCGGCTGGGAGAACCACCTTGTCATAGAATTCATCGTGGCAAATTCTCCGGGCGATGCGGGTGTCATAGCCGCTGACTGCATTCAGTAGCGCGTCAACATTTGCATCCGGAGGAACACCAGAAGTCACTCTATCTATATCCAGATCCGGGTTGTGCGCCATGCACATGGCCAGGGACATGGCAGCTGCACCTCGAGCTGAAGACGCTTGCAGATCCACCACCAACTCCGGAAGAATGTCCATCCTCTTGATAAGCTTGCGCACGTCGCAGGTTCGGCTCTTCTTGATGGATAAGTTGTGGCAGATTTTCCGGGAGGCGCAGATGAGATCTTTGCAGTCCTCTCCGGTGAGCTAAAGCAAATCATTGTGTGGGAACTGGCTCCGACGTTCTTCGTTATATCCAAGCGGATCTGGAAGACGCAATTTTTGCTAAGTATAAAAAAATTAAGCGCAACACATGCACTACTCTATGAGCTTTGAGGACATACCCATGAAGTCGGAGTTCAGCAAATCCCAGCATTGCTCTGCTGTCTCCATATATTTCCGGAGTCCACCAAACTCTTTTTGTTGCTTCCGGATGGTGTCCCTGTCAGTTTTTCTTTTTAACTCGAACTCTCCTTCCTTTCGGATAAGCTCCGAGTTCTTTTCAGCAAGCTTTTTCTCCGCCTCTGCGAGTTTCGCCTCAAGATTTTTCTGGGAGGCGCGCCGAGTTTCCAGCTCGGAGGAGGCTTCAGCGAGGGACGAGGATGCACCTATACAAATATGTAAACATCAAATTTGAGATGCGGAACATAACCTATAGGCAAAGGAAAATCGGAAACCAACCTTGGGCTTCTGACAGCTGCTTTTTTTAGATCCGCGTTCTCTTGCTTGAACAGCTGAATCTTTTCTGCCTGACTGAGGGTAACGCGGCGCTGTAGAGCAATGTTTTTGTGCAACTCGTAATGCAGAGCTTGTTGTTCCTGAAAATCCAGTCTGAGCCGGAGTAAGGTCCACAAGTATTTTATGGTTAAGTCTTTCTAAAGCATTGTTGCCGGAAATCTTTCCGCCATAAAGCTTGGGGGCTACCACGACATTTAAATATTTCTTCAGTTTGAGTTTTCTCTAAGTATCTAGACGCTAACTACACTAGTTTCCGCCTAAATACTTGGGGGCTACTAGGGAGTTACCTTTTGCTTGCAGATGAGCTTGTCGAAGAACTGGCCAACTTCCTTTTTAAAACCCTGGATCTCCGACGTCTCGGCGTCAGGTTTACCCCAGGCGTTGTTCAGCATGGAGTTGAGCAGATCTTGCTCCAGCTCCCATTTTTCCGCCTCTGTGAGCTTGTTGAATTTTTTGTGGCATAGGCTTGGGGGGTGGAGGTAAGGTCGGCCGGATCTCCAAAGTTCTTTGGGAAAACGACCATGTCACTCGCTGCAGCTTCAGCTTTGCCGGAGGAATTGACTTCCGCTTCTTCTCGGCCTTGTACTTCAGTTTCTTCAGGGGCAGGGCCCTTGCCTCCGGAGCTTTCTCCGCCCACTTTCTTGCTACTAACCGGAATTATTTCCGGTGGAGTGGTTGTAGCAGGAGAGGGAGATTGATCTGCGGGAGGAGAAGATGACTGAGGAGTAGCTTGGGGAGCGCTTGGCGGAGCTGGTGTCGCGGGACCAACCGCAGGGGATTTCTTCTGCATATACTTTGTAATGGGCTCCTGAACGTTGGTCCACGCGGTGGTGGAACTCGGAATCCTACAAAGCAGGCAAAGGAAAAATATAAGTAACAAAGCTTACCAAGATAAAAGACGCACGGTACTCGGAAACTTACGTCGCGCCCGGAATGTTGGGATGTGAGCGCTTTCCTGCTGTCGCCAGCAGTTTGAGATGCTCGCGTTCCGCCTTCTTGGAATCGAGCGGATGCGGCTTGGTCACCTTGGACTTCTTGGCGGAGGCCTCGCCGCTAGCTCCGGCTTCAGAACCGGAAGCTTTGGCGCGGGGACGCTTCGAAGGTCGAGGGGCAGCCTTTCGGGGCACTCGCTCCTCTTCATCCTCAGGGTCCTCCGGATCCTCCTCCGCCGCGTCGCCGCTGACAGGGACTCGAAGTATGTTGCGCAAATCCTCCTCCGCCAAAGTAGCGAGCTGAGAAGAGGATTAAAAGAACAAGTTAAAACACTTTGAAGATATGAGAAGTTAAAGAACAGCGAAGGAACAAGTGCTTACCGGAGGACACTGGTCGTGCGTGTTGATGTCCTTGATCAGTTCCGGGACCGGTTGGCCCCGGCCTATCTTCACCAGCGTCTTGAATCTCCTTTTGAGAGAGTCAGCCGGAAGATCGTGGCGCGTTACCCAGAGAAGATCGTCCGCCCCAGTATATGCGCACATCAGACGTGCGTTGTAGCGCATAGACTGGATTCTCCGGGAAAACCAGCTACGGGTTAGCTGGCCTCCGGTTAGTCCGTCGTGGACCAACCAAGAAATCCTCCGAGCGTCCTTCTCCAATATCAGAGTTTGGGCAAGCGTGGGGATGAAGCTCCAGCTAGCCAGTTCTTCTGGAGGCTTGTTGCTGAAGGGGGGGAGTCTGTCGTGGACATTTGGAACTGGTGCGTTCTTCACGTAGAACCATCCGGCGTTCCAGTACCGGACGGACTCGTGGGAATCGTGAGACGGATACATGCGGCCGGATCGAAGCATAAACGTCATGCTCCCGCAGTTCAGCATGGCCTTGTCCTTCGTCTCTTTCTTCACTCGGAAGAAAAACTGCCACAATGTGACATTTGGTCGGATCCCAAGATGCCCTTCGCAGAGAGTTGCGAAGTTGGAGAGAAGGAGGTACGAGTTTGGGCAGATGTTGTGGGGTTGGAGCTCGTACGTGTCAAGGATGGAGAGGAAAAACTCCGAACAGGGGAGCGACAATCCGCGCTCAACCCAAGCCTTGGTCATAACTCTTTCGTCCGCGTCTGGTTTGGGGACGTTGGAGTCGCGCATGAAACTCCAGTGCTCGGAGATCATGCCCTCGTTCTGGAGCTCTCTAAGCTCCGCGTCGGTGGTCTCACAGGGCCACCATTGACCCCTCACGCCTTCGCGGATCCGGGCCTTGGAAGACTTCTTATTTTCCGTTTCCTGAACCATGGCTGCCATTCTAGCTTGACCTTGAAGTTCTTCTTGAATTTCTTGGGCAGTAGGAATCCGGCCTAGTATGGTACTGGAAGAGGCGGAGAATGGTTGAGCAAGCCTAATGTCGGAAACGAATGGTGGTAGATATTCAATGGGATCCGGGCAGATTGGTTCTACAGTGCTGGGTTCCGGGCTACTCGGAGAACTACCAGTACAATGCGGTGAACCATGCGACATGCTTCCGGCTGCACCCATCCAAACTAAGTTGAGTATCCGGAATCTACACTAATCTACTTCTTCTTCTACAAGGCCGGTGCACTTACAGTTAATGGCGCGGTGGTCCGTCGAGACTCCGGCGAGGATGAGGTCGCCGGACTTGCAGCGTTGAGCTTCCGATGACCACGGATCGGCGGCGGAGATGATTTCCCAAACAAACGTGCAGATCTTGGGTCAAAAGGGACCTTGGAGCGACGGTGGTTGAAGCTCTCTGATGACCCACAAGTATAGGGGATCGCAACAGTCTTCGAGGGAAGTAAAACCCAATTTATTGATTCGACACAAGGGGAGCCAAAGAATATTTGTAAGCCTTAACAGCGGAGTTGTCAATTCAGCTGCACACTGGAAACAGACTTGCTCGCAAGAGTTTATCGGTAGCAACAGTTTTATAGCGATAGCGAGTAGTTAAATATAAGCGGCAGAGTAACAAAGACAGCGAGTAGTGATTATAGTAAACGAGCAGGATTAAAATATCGTAGGCACAGGGATGGATGAACGGGCGTTGCATGGATAAGAGAACTCATGTAACAATCAAGGCAGGGCATTTGCAGTTAATAATAAAACGGTATCCAAGTACTAAACAACCATAGGCATGTGTTCCGTATATATTCGTACGTGCTCGCAATGAGAAACTTGCACACCATCTTTTGTCCTACCAGCCGGTGGCAGCCGGGCCTCTAGGGAATCTACTGGTAATTAAGGTACTCCTTTTAATAGAGCACCGGAGCAAAGCATTAAACTCCATGAACACATGTGATCCTCACATCACAGCCTTCCCCTCCGGTTGTCCCAATTTCTGTCACTTTGGGGCCTCGGGTTCCGGACAGCAACATGTGTATACAACTTGCGGGTAAGATCATAAAACAATGAATATCATCATGAAACAATAACATGTTCAGATCTGAAATCATGGCACTCGGGCCCTAGTGACAAGCATTAAGCATAACAAGTTGCAACAATATCATAAAAGTACCAACTACGGATACTAGGCACTATGCCCTAACAATCTTATGACTATTACATGATCAATCTCATCCAATCCCTACCATCCCCTTCATCCTACAGCGGGGGAATTACTCACACATGGATGGGGGAAACATGGATGGTCGATGGAGAGGCGTCGGTGGTGATGATGGCGATGATCTCCTCCAATTCCCCGTCCCGGCAGGGTGCCAGAACGGAGTTTCTGGTCCCGAGACGGAGTTTCGCGATGGCGGCGGAGTTCTGGATGTCTTCTGGCATATTGGTCGAACTCTCGTGCGTTTTTAGGTCGAAACCCTTAAGTAGTCCAGAGGGGAGCGTCGGAGGCTGACCGAGGCGCCGCCACCATAGGCCGGCGCAGCCTAGGGGCCCACCGCGCTGCCTTGTGGGGTGGGCGCCTCGTGGCCCCCCTCCATCTCGTCTTCTGGCTCCGTCAATCTTCTGTAAAAATAGGCCCATTGCAATTATTTCCGGGGATTTTCCTGAAAGTTGAGTTTCTGCACAAAAATAAGACACCAGGGCAATTCTCTCGAAAACAGCGTTAGTCCGTGTTAGTTGTATCCAAAATACACAAATTAGAGGTAAAACAATAGCAAAAGTGTTCGGGAAAGTAGATACGTTTTGGACATATCAACTCCCCCCAAGCTTAGCTTATTGCTTGTCCTCAAGCAATTCAGTTAACAACTGAGTGCGATAAAAGAACTTTCACGAACACATTTGCTCATATGATGTAAATATTCTCATGATATGGACAAGTACTTAGGCAATTCATAATAAGATACATGCAAATAAAGTCATCTAATAGTTATGTCAATCATGAAAAGGATACCAACAAACTAATAGTAAGCATCATGAATCATGTCTATCAGCAGGATTGCAATGTTCATAAAAAAATATGATAAAGTGGTATCTCGCTTGCCCGTATTTGTACAACAAAACATAAATGCCCAGGAACCTCTGAATTTCATGGAAAGGCTAGAAGTAAAGATTATCAAAGATAAAAGCATCAAAGTTATAGCACAGCTAATAATATTTTGGGACAAGCATATTACACTAAGAGTGACAATTATGCTCTCAAGAAGGTGCTCAAAGAAAGGATGGAGACTCAATGTAAAAGTAAAAGATTGCCCCTTCGCAGAGGGAAGCAGGGATTAACATGTGCTAGAGCTTTTCATTTGTAAAACAAGAGTAAAATTATTTTGAGAGGTGTTTGTTGTTGTCAACGACTGATAGTGGGTACTCTAACTACCTCGTCAACCGGACTTCCAAGAGCGGCTCCCATGAAGGACGTTATCTCTACCAGCAAGGTAAATCATCCCTCTTCTCTTTTGGTTACACATATACTTTAGTTTCATTATGGATGACACTCCCCACAACCCATGGCTAACCGAATCCTCGGTGCCTTCCAACATTCACATACCATGGAGGAGTGTCTATTTGCAATTTAAGTTGCTTACTGATAAATCAGGGCAAAACATGTGAAGAGAATTATCGATGAAAGTTGATTAATTGGGGCTGGGTACCCCGTTGCCAGCTCTTTTTGCAAAATTATTGGATAAGCGGATGTGCCACTAGTCCATTGGTGAAAGTCCGTCAGGAGTAAATGACAAGGTTGAAAGATAAAACACCACATACTTCCTCATGAGCTATAAAACATTAACACAAATTGAGAAGTACTTTGAAGGTTTAAAGGTAGCACATGAGAATTTACTTGGAATGGTTTGAAATGCCATGCATAGGTATTTATGGTGGACACTTTGGAATAACTTGGTTTTCAGGGGTTTGGAAGCACGAGCAGCATTCCCGCTCAGTACAAGTGAAGGCTAGCAATAGACTGGGAAGCGACAATCGAGAGAGCAATAACTGTCATAATCATGCTTGCGACAAAATAAAATAAACGGAGGCATAAAAGTGATACAAGAACTCTGAAGCAAAGTAAATCACCGAGGCTTAATTGACTTTTGTTTCAGTCATATGCATGTGTGAGCATGTGCCAAGTCGATTCAAATGAATTATTTAGAGGAGGATACCACAATGTCATACCTATCTATGAATAAAACAATACAAGTAAATATTCATGACATGCTACTCATATTAATAAATTGGAACTAAACACGAGAGATCATGAACTACTAGACTTCATTAAATGACATATACCTCACATGAACCAACTAAGCATGCTCACATGGATGAGTATATGTACAAAAATGAAAACAAATAGAGTTCATACCAGCCTCTCACCACGGTCGAATTGTCGTAGATCGTCATTATTGCCTTTCACTTGTGTAGCTTGAATAATATGAAATGAAAACCAAGCTCCAACCACCGAAGACCGCTGAACTCCATAGTGAACTTTAAAAAACCAAAGAAGAACAGCAAATATTTTTGGTGTTTTCGAATTAGAAACAAGGACAAAAGAAAATAGGCAAACAAAGCAAAATCTTTTTGGATTTTCTCATAGCGGACTAACAATAGCAAATAAAGCAAAATAGGAACAAGAAACCAAAATAAACAAATGGTGAAGAGAAAAAACAGAAATATTTTTGGTTTTTTTGTGTTTTAGGAAAGAAACAAAGCAAAAACAAGAGAATGAAAACTAAAAGATTCACATAGACACAAAGTGGCAGAAATCCGTCAAACTTGACAGCAGTACAGTAATCATTTTTTACGAAAATCTTGCGCTGTTCAACTCGAAAAGTGCTCAACTAATGAAAGTTAGATAATAACCTGGGGAACATGCACAAAAATTGGCTTCTCAAATTAACGTTCTGGGTGTTTTTAGGAATTTTTTTAGTATCAGCCCAGAATCTGTTTTTAGACAGCACTTCCCCAAATATCATCTTCCTCATATTAGAGGCAACCATAAGAAGTGAAACAAGTATATACACATATCCGGCAATTGTAATATGCAATGAATGAGTGATGCTGGCATACCTCCCCCAAGCTTAGGCTTTTGGCCTAAGTGGAGATCAACCCCAGCGAGGGTCAGGGTTCCACGCCGGTGGATCATACATGGCATGGTCATAGTAAGGTCCCTGTGCAGAAGAGTAGGAGGAAGGCTCCACATGCCCGAAATTCTGATGTGAAGAACTCGCTGCGTCAGATGACAAGTCGAGGGGTTCCTCGGCCTCCTCCGTACCGTCTCATGCATGATGGCCGCCCCCCTCTATGTATGCATCAAGTTCCTCTTCTGTGACCGACCAATTTTCCCTGGAAGCAAGGTTAAACAAAGCAGGTGCAGGCAATCCAACTAGCCTTTCAGTTTTAGTTGTTCTCCACTTTTTCTTGAAAAAGGTTATCTCATAGGACAGGTTACTCAAATTAGACCAATTAGAAACAAAGTCATGTTTTATCATGGAAAATATATCGAGTTTCTCTATAGAGAGCTGAACATCAAGAGGGTGAGGTTCTACACCAAGCATGGCTAGCAAACGAGAGGCAATGAGACCTCCACAAATTCCTCCTTTATCACGGTTAGTAGCAAGCCTAAAAGCTATCAAAGCACCCAAATTGTAAGTTCTATCACGTTGCAATGCAGGATCTAAGAAAACCAATCATGGATGGATAACTTATTTGCATTCTTTCTAGCAAGAACGCACTTGGTGATAAAGTAAGCAAAATAGCGAATAGCTGGGAGTTGAATACTCCAAATTTTACCACTCTCCTCTGAGAAGCTTCTCCCTTGATAGATCATCTTGTATAGACTCAAGAGTTCCTGCGGCAGCCCCTAATCTTCTCACAAGATCCCAATTGTGGCACTTTAATAGCTGCACAAAAATCATCAAAGGGCAAGTTGATAGTTTTGTTGTAGATTTTATATCGCACCATGGGGTTAGGTTGGGACCAATGGAATTCAAAATCCTGCACTACTGACATGGTTAGTTTTGCATATGGGTAAGGTTCATCAACAACATAACCTTCCAACCCTGCATTAGAAATCAGATTTTGAACATCATGAAAGATCCCTGCACTCCTCATGAAATCGATGCATGGGTAGTAGGAGGGGTATACTCCCTCTTCACGGTGGACTCTCATAACTTCATGCACTTCCAATTCATGTTGGTTGAGTTGGTGTCTATTCCACTCCATTTTCTGAAATTTTTCAACAATCATTATAAAAGTTGATTTCGAGACATATCATCGAGGGAAACTACTATAGGAACTTGGTAGAGTACTAAACATGCATCAAAACTAATTTTTACAACTTAGAACAAGCATGCAAGCTCACTTAACATGTCACCTACAGCAGCAAAATACTCAAGATATACTCAACCAAACAAAATTCTATTTGGATAATCGGAGGAGTCACATACCGGAGAGCAAATGTGCCAAATTTCAGACTGAAATCTGGGCTGAGCAAAGAGATCGAAAAATCCTGAGCTCTTGGGCGAAAACGCGAGTGAGGATGAACTGGTACGAGTTTTTTCGGGAGAGAGAGTGAAATGAGTGGAAGAGATGACAAAGTGGGGCCAGGTGGGGCCCTCACCACATGGTGGCGCGCCCCCCTTGCTGGCCGCGCCGGCCCATCGGGGCCAGCCCTGGGGTGTCCCACTGGTCAGCCCCAGGCACTCCCAGGTTGCATTTCGAAAAATAAGACCAACGGTGTAATTTTTGTAAATTTTTGGAAACTTTGAAAAATGCACATTTCTGGGTGTTAAAATTACTATTTCAGGGCAGAAAAATATTTTCAAACTTCTAACAACTAAAGCATCTTGCAAAACAAGTGGTACTACAACAAGTAAAACAAGTGGAGAAAGAAAGAAATGTTGCTTAGCTCTTCTATGCATATAAAATGTACTTGTTAACAAGGTTGATCAAGTCTTGCCACCAAATAAATTTTACATGTCATAAGAAGAAATAAACCTCAAATCAATCATGTTACCTTATATTTTATTGATATGGATCCAATCATAATACTTTGATATCCTTGTTTAGGCTCATATATAGGACAATCAATAACTCCCACTTTGATGGTTCTCAAATTAGAAATTGTATTAACTCCACATACTTTATCAATCCTCTTGGGGAAATAAATAGTATGCTCCTTGTCATCGACATTGAAAGTAACTTTTCCTTTATTGCAATCAATAACAGCCCCTGCAGTGTTAAGAAAAGGTCTCCCAAGAATAATAGACATATTATCATCTTCAGGCATTTCCAACACAACAAAATCAGTTAATATTAAGCAATTATTAGTAACTTGAACAGGAACATCCTCACATATACCAACAGGAATAGCAGTAGATTTATCAGCCATTTGCAAAGATATATCGGTTGGTATCAACTTATCTAAATAAAGTCTCTTGTAAAGAGAAAAAGGCATAACACTAACTCCTGCTCCCAAATCACATAGAGCAGTTCTAACATAATTATTCTTGATGGAACAAGGGATAGTCGGTATACCTGGGTCTCCCAGCTTCTTTGGAACCTTCCCATTGAAAGAGTAATTAGCAAGCATAGTGGAAATCTCCTCATTAGGAATTTTACTTTTGTTAGAGACAATATCCTTCATATACTTTGAATAAGGAGGCAATTTAATAGCATCAGTTAGAGGGATTTGCAGGAACAAAGGTTTCATCCAATCACAAAATTTATTATAGTGTTCTTCCTCCTTTGATTTTGGTTTCTTAGCAGGAAAAGGCATTTGCTTTTGAACCCAAGGTTCTCTTTCATTACCATGTTTCTTAGCAATAAAATCTTCTTTAGTGTACTTTTTATTTTTAGCATGCTTTTCAGGTTCTTCTTCAACCTCTTCTTTATCAGAAATATCATTCTTATCATTATCTTTATCATGTTCATTACCACTTTCAGTTTCAGCATCAGAAATAGAAATACTATTAGGATCCTTAACAGGCTCAGAGGATTCTACAACAGTTTTATGTTTCTTTTTCTTTTTCTTAGAAGGAGCACTAATTTCTTTAGTTCGTTGAGAATCTTGTTCAACTCTTTTGGGATGCCCCTCGGGATATATAGGATCCTGAGTAGAAACACCACCTCTAGTTCTTACTTCATAAGCATGTTTCTCCTTAGAAGTATTTTTTAACAAGTCATTTTGCACTTTAGTGAGTTGATCAATTTGAGTTTGAACCGGATGAAAATGTTTAACAAGCATCTTAACATCATTGGAGGTTCTCTCCACAATATCATGCAATTCACTAATTGCTCGAGAATTTTCCATTAAATGATTCTCTACTCTCATATTAAAATTATTTTGCTTAACAACATAATTATCAAACTCATCTAAACATTGATCAGGAGGTTTCGAGTAAGGAATATCTTCTCTATGAAAGCGTTGGAGAGAGTGTACCTCAATCGTGGATGAAGGGGGAGTTATCTTATATAAATATTCTAGGGGGGGGGTAAATTCTTCACATCTTCGGATTTAATACCCTTCTCTTTAAGAGATTTCTTGGCTTCCCTCATATCTTCATCATTTAATTTAATCATACCCCTCTTCTTCAATATTGGTGTCGGGGTTGGTTGATACGTCTCAAACGTATCTATAATTTCTTATGTTCCATGCTAGTTTTATGACAATACCTACATGTTTTGCTCACACTTTATAATGATTTTATGCATTTTCCGGAACTAACCTATTAACAAGATGCCACAGTGCCAGTTCCTGTTTTCTGTTGTTTTTGGTTCCAGAAAGGTTGTTCGGGCAATATTCTCGGAATTCGACGAAACAAAGGCCAAACATCATATTTCACCGAGACGGACCAGGACACCGAAGGGGAGCCGTAGAGGAGGCCCAGGGCCCCCAGACCATAGGGCGGCGCGGCCTGGAGGGGGGGCCGGCCTATGAGGAGGAGCCCCTGGCCCCTCCGACTCCGCCTCTTCGCCTATTTAACCCCTCGTGACCTAAAAACTTGACACCAATTGACGAAACTCCAGAAAGACTCCAGGGACGCTGTCGTCATCGCGAAACTCCGTTTCGGGGGACAGAAGTCTCTGTTCCGGCACGCCGCCGGGACGGGGAATTGCCCCCGGAGTCATCTCCATCGACACCACCGCCATCTTCATCGCAATCGCTGTCTCCCATGATGAGGAGGGAGTAGTTCTCCCCCGAAGCTATGTGGTTCATCTCTCTCTCCCATGGTGTGATCTTTATGTGATCATGAGCTTTGTATCACTATTAATCTATGTGCTACTCTAGTGATGTTATTAAAGTAGTCTATTCCTCATCCATGATGTAAAGTTGACAGTGTGTGCATCATGTAGTACTTGGCGTAGGTTATGATTGTAATCTCTTGTAGATTATGAAGTTAACTATTACTATGCACTCTAGAGGTTACTTTAATATGAACTCCGGAATTACTCTCCACGGTGTGACGGTGACGAGTGTGCGCATCGTGTGTGATTCCTTTATGAAGTTGTGGAGCTTGTTTACTCCGGCTTGAGGGTGCTCTTGTAGCCCTACACAATGAATGGTGTTTGTTATCCAACAAGAGAGTGTTTGAAGTAGCACAAAGGAAGAGAAGTTATTTATTTATGTGATCATTGTTGAGAGTGTCCACTAGTGAAAGTATGATCCCTAGGCCTTGTTTCCAAATATCGAATCACCGTTTATTAAGCTGTTCTACTGCATGTTTACTTGCTGCCATATTTATTTCTGATTGTTATTACCACTCATATTCATCCATATCACTTGCATCTTACTATCTCTTCGCCGAACTAGTGCACCTATACATCTGACAAGTGTATTAGGTGTGTTGGGGACACAAGAGACTTCTTGTATCGTAATTGCGGGGTTGCTTGAGAGGGATATCTTTGACCTCTACCTCCCCGAGTTTGATAAACCTTGGGTGATTCACTTAAGGGAAACTTGCTGCTGTTCTACAAACCTCTGCTCTTGGAGGCCCAACACTGTCTACGGGAATAGAAGCGTGCGTAGACATCAAGCTATTTTCTAGCGCCGTTGCCGGGGAGGTAAGGTAAAAGGTATTCACATCCTCCGACTACTAAGCTATTTCCTAGCACTCGTTGCCGGTGTGTGAGTGCTCGAAGCTATTTCCTTTAGATCCTGCAATTGCATCTTTTTGTTTCCTGTTTTTATTTTCACTAGTTAGGCTTAATGGAAAACAACAAAAAAAATTAGAGATCTTTATGAACTTTATATTGAATTAGGACATGATGTGTTTGAAGAGAGAATTAAAAAACCCATGGAACTTTGTTTGCAAAATAGTTGTAGCAATGTTATTAGCATGAACTCTTTGAACACTATTATTGCTAATGCTATGGAAGAATTTAAGCTTGGGGAAGCAGGTTGTGATATTTTTAGTCCCCCAAGCATGGAGGAGAAAATTTACTTTGATGATACTTTGCCTCCCATTTATGATGATTATAATGATAGTGGTATTTTGGTGCCACCTACTATGGAGGATAAAGTTTATTATGAGTATACCATGCTGCAATTTATGATGATTACAATGATGGTTGTGATAGTTTTACTCCCACTATTACTAATAAAATTGATTATGCTTATGTGGAGAGTAATGATACTTTTATGCATGTGAATAAGAATGCTTTATGTGATAGTTATATTGTTGAGTTTGTTCATGATGCTACTGAAAGTTATTATGAGAGAGGGAAACATGGTTATATGCATCTTAATAATATTAAGTTTCCCCTCTTTATGTCGAGAATCTTGAAGTTGCGCTTGTGTTGCCTTTCTATGCTTATTGCATTATGCTTACATGACTTGTTTATTTACAAGATTCCTTTTCATAAGAAGTGGGTTAGACTTAAAAGTGTTTCATATTTACTTTTGATGCCCTCTTTTGCTTCAACTCTTATTTCTTGCGAGTGCATCATTAAAATTGCTGAGCCCATCTTAATGGCTATAAAGAAAGCACTTCTTGGGAGATAACTCATGTTTTTATTTTGCTACTGTTTTGTTATGTCTTGGAAGTTGTTACTACTGTAGCAACCTCTCCTTATCTTTATTTTATTGCATTGTTGTGCCAAGTAAAGTCTTTGATAGTAAGGTTGATACTAGATTTGGATTTCTGCGCAGAAACAGATTTATAGCTGTCACGAATTTGAGTAGAACTCTCTGTAGGTAACTCATAAAAATCTGCCAGTTTTCGTGTGTGATCCTCAGATATGTACGCAACTTTCATTCAATTTGAGCTTTTTCATCTGAGCAAGTTAAGTGCCTCTAAAAATTCGTCTTTACGAAGTGTTATGTTTTGACAGATTCTGCCTTTTATTTCGCATTGCCTCTTTTGCTATGTTGAATGGATTTCTTTGTTCCATTAACTTTCAGTAGCTTTGTGCAATGTCCATAAGTGTTAAGAATGATTATGTCACCTCTGAATATGTGAATTTTTGATTATGCACTAACCCTCTAATGAGTTTGTTTTGAGTTTGGTGTGGAGGAAGTTTTCAAGGATCAAGAGAGGAGGATGATACAATATGATCAAGAAGAGTGAAAAGTCTAAGCTTGGGGATGCCCCGGTGGTTCATCCCTGCATATTTCAAGAAGACTCAAGCATCTAAGCTTGGGGATGCCCAAGGCATCCCCTTCTTCATCGACAACTTATCAGGTCACCTCTAGTGAAACTATATTTTTATTCTGTCACACCTTATGTACTTTACTTGGAGCTTCTGTATGTTTTTATTTTTGTTTTTGTTAGAATAAACTCGGATCCTAGCAATCCATGTGTGGGAGAGAGACACGCTCCGCTTTTTCATTTGAACACTTGTGTTCTTAGTTTTACTTTTAATGTTCATGGCAAAAGTTAAAAGCTGCTGCATTCATTGCTATTTGGTTGGAAACAAAAAATGCTTCATGTGGTAATTGGTATATTGTCTTGAATAATGTGATACTTGGCAATTGTTTTGAGCTCTCTAGTAGATCATGTTTAAGCTCTTGCATCATGTAGTTTAAACCTATTAGTGGAGAACTACCGTAGAGCTTGTTGAAATTTGGTTTGCATGATTGGTCTCTCTAAAGTCTAGACTATCCATAGAATCAGGAGGCAAACTATTATACCAAGTTTTAGCGTCATCCTTTAATGAGAAAGAAAAAAAATAGCAACAAAATAAGTACGCTTCTTGATATCATCAGAAAAGAAGCTACTCAAAGTAGAAAGCTCGTTCATGTGTTCTACAGCACTTTCTTTTTCAGTACCACAAAAAGGTGTTTTCTCAACAATAGATATATGAGATAAATCAAGAGAAAAATCATAATCCTTATCCTTAATGTTTATAGGAGATGTGGCAAATTTAGGATCAGGAGACAGTTTATATCTAACAGCATGTTGTGCAAGAAGTTTTTTAATGTTACTTGCACCAGTAGTAGCATTACATTTATCAATAAAATCATCATCAAGTTCCACATAATCTTCATCAAGATCATCACTAGAGTGTTCAACAGACTCAGGTGAATTAACATGTGTAGCAGTATTTTCATTAGGAATTTCAGTATTTTCAGTTTGTCTAGACCTAGCAATTGTAGTATCTAGAAAAGAACCTAATGAACCATTATCATCAAGCACATCAGAATCATCATCAAATTTATAAGAGGAATTTTCAGATTCAGCAGAAGTACCAGCATGTGAAGCTTGTGGTGGTGAAACTAGTTTACTTAGCACAGATGGTGAGTCAAGAGCAGCAGAGGTACTCAGAGTTGTACATTTTCTTGTAGTGGATGGTAATATGGTGACTTTAGCATCGCGAGGTTTACCCATGATGGAGGATTTGCAACGAACAATATCAATTCAGGTGAACTTGCAAATAAAGCTATGCTCCCCGGCAACGGCGCCAGAAAATAGTCTTGATGACCCACAAGTATAGGGGATCGCAACAGTCTTCGAGGGAAGTAAAACCCAATTTATTGATTCGACACAAGGGGAGCCAAAGAATATTTGTAAGCCTTAACAGCGGAGTTGTCAATTCAGCTGCACCTGAAAATAGACTTGCTCGCAAGAGTTTATCAGTAGCAACAGTTTTATAGCAGTAGCAGTAGTTAAACATAAGCGGCAAAGTAACAAAGACAGCAGTAGTGATTATAGTAAACAACAGGATTAAAATACTGTAGGCGCAGGGATGGATGAACGGGTGTTGCATGGATAAGAGAACTCATGTAACAATCAAGGCAGGGCATTTGCAGATAATAATAAAACGGTATCCAAGTACTAAACAACCATAGGCATGTGTTCCGTATATAGTCGTACATGCTCGCAATGATAAACTTGCACAACATCTTTTGTCCTACCAGCCGGTGGCAGCCGGGCCTCTAGGGAATCTACTGGTAATTAAGGTACTCCTTTTAATAGAGCACCGGAGCAAAGCATTAAAACTCCGTGAACACATGTGATCCTCACATCACAGCCTTCCCCTCCGGTTGTCCCAATTTCGTCACTTTGGGGCCTCGGGTTCTGGACAGCAACATGTGTATACAACTTGCAGGTAAGATCATAAAACAATGAATATTATCATGAAACAATAACATGTTCAGATCTGAAATCATGGCACTCGGGCCCTAGTGACAAGCATTAAGCATAACAAGTTGCAACAATATCATAAAAGTACCAACTATGGATACTAGGAACTATGCCCTAACAATCTTATGACTATTACATGATCAATCTCATCCAATCCCTACCATCCCCTCAGCCTACAGCGGGGGAATTACTCACACATGGATGGGGGAAACATGGATGGTCGATGGAGAGGCGTCGGTGGTGATGATGGCGATGATCTCCTCCAATTCCCCGTCCCGGTAGGGTGCCAGAACGGAGTTTCTGGTCCCGAGACGGAGTTTCGCGATGGCGGCGGAGTTCTGGATGTCTTCTGGCAGATTGGTCGAACTCTCGTGCGTTTTTAGGTCGATGAAAGTTGATTAATTGGGGCTGGGTACCCCGTTGCCAGCTCTTTTTGCAAAATTATTGGATAAGCGGATGTGCCACTAGTCCATTGGTGAAAGTCACGTCAGGAGTAAATGACAAGGTTGAAAGATAAAACACCACATACTTCCTCATGAGCTATAAAACATTAACACAAATTGAGAAGTACTTTGAAGGTTTAAAGGTAGCACATGAGAATTTACTTGGAATGGTTTGAAATGCCATGCATAGGTATTTATGGTGGACACTTTGGAATAACTTGGTTTTCAGGGGTTTGGAAGCACGAGCAGCATTCCCGCTCAGTACAAGTGAAGGCTAGAAATAGACTGGGAAGCGACAATCGAGAGAGCAATAACTGTCATAATCATGCTTGCGACAAAATAAAATAAACGGAGGCGTAAAAGTGATACAAGAACTCTGAAGCAAAGTAAATCACCGAGGCTTAATTGACTTTTGTTTCGAGTCATATGCATGTGTGAGCATGTGCCAAGTCGATTCAAATGAATTATTTAGAGGAGGATACCACAATGTCATACCTATCTATGAATAAAACAATACAAGTAAATATTCATGACATGCTACTCATATTAATAAATTGGAACTAAACACGAGAGATCATGAACTACTAGACTTCATTAAATGACATATACCTCACATGAACCAACTAAGCATGCTCACATGGATGAGTATATGTACAAAAATGAAAACAAATAGAGTTCATACCAGCCTCTCACCACGATCGAATTGTCGTAGATCGTCATTATTGCCTTTCACTTGTGTAGCTTGAATAATATGAAATGAAAACCAAGCTCCAACCACCGAAGACCGCTGAACTCCATAGTGAACTTTAAAAAACCAAAGAAGAACAGCAAATATTTTTGGTGTTTTCGAATTAGAAACAAGGACAAAAGAAAATAGGCAAACAAAGCAAAATCTTTTTGGATTTTCTCATAGCAGACTAACAATAGCAAATAAAGCAAAATAGGAACAAGAAACCAAAATAAACAAATGGTGAAGAGAAAAAACAGAAATATTTTTGGTTTTTTTGTGTTTTAGGAAAGAAACAAAGCAAAAACAAGAGAATGAAAACTAAAAGATTCACATAGACACAAAGTGGCAGAAATCCGATCAAACTTGACAGCGAGTACCAGTAATCATTTTTTACGAAAATCTTGCGCTGTTCAACTCGAAAAGTGCTCAACTAATGAAAGTTAGATAATAACCTGGGGAACATGCACAAAAATTGGCTTCTCAAAATAACGTTCTGGATGTTTTTAGGAATTTTTTTAGTATCAGCCCAGAATCTGTTTTTAGACAGCACTTCCCCAAATATCATCTTCCTCATATTAGAGGCAACCATAAGAAGTGAAACAAGTATATACACATATCCGGCAATTGTAATATGCAATGAATGAGTGATGCTGGCATACCTCCCCCAAGCTTAGGCTTTTGGCCTAAGTGGAGATCAACCCCAGCGAGGGTCAGGGTTCCACGCCGGTGGATCATACATGGCATGGTCATAGTAAGGTCCCTGTGCAGAAGAGTAGGAGGAAGGCTCCACATGCCCGAAATTCTGATGTGAAGAACTCGCTGCGTCAGATGACAAGTCGAGGGGTTCCTCGGCCTCCTCCGTACCGTCTCATGCATGATGGCCGCCCCCCTCTATGTATGCATCAAGTTCCTCTTCTGTGACCGACCAATTTTCCCTGGAAGCAAGGTTAAACAAAGCAGGTGCAGGCAATCCAACTAGCCTTTCAGTTTTAGTTGTTCTCCACTTTTTCTTGAAAAAGGTTATCTCATAGGACAGGTTACTCAAATTAGACCAATTAGAAACAAAGTCATGTTTTATCATGGAAAATATATCGAGTTTCTCTATAGAGAGCTGAACATCAAGAGGGTGAGGTTCTACACCAAGCATGGCTAGCAAACGAGAGGCAATGAGACCTCCACAAATTCCTCCTTTATCACGGTTAGTAGCAAGCCTAAAAGCTATCAAAGCACCCAAATTGTAAGTTCTATCACGTTGCAATGCGGGATCTAAGAAAACCAATCATGGATGGATAACTTATTTGCATTCTTTCTAGCAAGAACGCACTTGGTGATAAAGTAAGCAAAATAGCGAATAGCTGGGAGTTGAATACTCCAAATTTTACCACTCTCCTCTGAGAAGCTTCTCCCTTGATAGATCATCTTGTATAGACTCAAGAGTTCCTGCGGCAGCCCCCTAATCTTCTCACAAGATCCCAATTGTGGCACTTTAATAGCTGCACAAAAATCATCAAAGGGCAAGTTGATAGTTTTGTTGTAGATTTTATATCGCACCATGGGGTTAGGTTGGGACCAATGGAATTCAAAATCCTGCACTACTGACATGGTTAGTTTTGCATATGGGTAAGGTTCATCAACAACATAACCTTCCAACCCTGCATTAGAAATCAGATTTTGAACATCATGAAAGATCCCTGCACTCCTCATGAAATCGATGCATGGGTAGTAGGAGGGGTATACTCCCTCTTCACGGTGGACTCTCATAACTTCATGCACTTCCAATTCATGTTGGTTGAGTTGGTGTCTATTCCACTCCATTTTCTGAAATTTTTCAACAATCATTATAAAAGTTGATTTCGAGACATATCATCGAGGGAAACTACTATAGGAACTTGGTAGAGTACTAAACATGCATCAAAACTAATTTTTACAACTTAGAACAAGCATGCAAGCTCACTTAACATGTCACCTACAGCAGCAAAATACTCAAGATATACTCAACCAAACAAAATTCTATTTGGATAATCGGAGGAGTCACATACCGGAGAGCAAATGTGCCAAATTTCAGACCGAAATCTGGGCTGAGCAAAGAGATCGAAAAATCCTGAGCTCTTGGGCGAAAACGCGAGTGAGGATGAACTGGTACGAGTTTTTTCGGGAGAGAGAGTGAAATGAGTGGAAGAGATGACAAAGTGGGGCCAGGTGGGGCCCTCACCACATGGTGGCGCGCCCCCCTTGCTGGCCGCGCCGGCCCATCGGGGCCAGCCACTGGGTGTCCCACTGGTCAGCCCCGGGCACTCCCAGGTTGCATTTCGAAAAATAAGACCAACGGTGTAATTTTTGTAAATGTTTGGAAACTTTGAAAAATGCACATTTCTGGGTGTTAAAATTACTATTTCAGGGCAGAAAAATATTTTCAAACTTCTAACAACTAAAGCATCTTGCAAAACAAGTGGTACTACAACAAGTAAAACAAGTGGAGAAAGAAAGAAATGTTGCTTAGCTCTTCTATGCATATAAAATGTACTTGTTAACAAGGTTGATCAAGTCTTGCCACCAAATAAATTTTACATGTCATAAGAAGAAATAAACCTCAAATCAATCATGTTACCTTATATTTTATTGATATGGATCCAATCATAATACTTTGATATCCTTGTTTAGGCTCATATATAGGACAATCAATAACTCCCACTTTGATGGTTCTCAAATTAGAAATTGTATTAACTCCACATACTTTATCAATCCTCTTGGGGAAATAAATAGTATGCTCCTTGTCATCGACATTGAAAGTAACTTCTCCTTTATTGCAATCAATAACAGCCCCTGCAGTGTTAAGAAAAGGTCTCCCAAGAATAATAGACATATTATCATCTTCGGGCATTTCCAACACAACAAAATCAGTTAATATTAAGCAATTATTAGTAACTTGAACAGGAACATCCTCACATATACCAACAGGAATAGCAGTAGATTTATCAGCCATTTGCAAAGATATATCGGTTGGTATCAACTTATCTAAATAAAGTCTCTTGTAAAGAGAAAAAGGCATAACACTAACTCCTGCTCCCAAATCACATAGAGCAGTTCTAACATAATTATTCTTGATGGAACAAGGGATAGTCGGTATACCTGGGTCTCCCAGCTTCTTTGGAACCTTCCCATTGAAAGAGTAATTAGCAAGCATAGTGGAAATCTCCTCATTAGGAATTTTACTTTTGTTAGAGACAATATCCTTCATATACTTTGAATAAGGAGGCAATTTAATAGCATCGGTTAGAGGGATTTGCAGGAACAAAGGTTTCATCCAATCACAAAATTTATTATAGTGTTCTTCCTCCTTTGATTTTGGTTTCTTAGCAGGAAAAGGCATTTGCTTTTGAACCCAAGGTTCTCTTTCATTACCATGTTTCTTAGCAATAAAATCTTCTTTAGTGTACTTTTTATTTTTAGCATGCTTTTCAGGTTCTTCTTCAACCTCTTCTTTATCGAAATATCATTCTTATCATTATCTTTATCATGTTCATTACCACTTTCGGTTTCAGCATCGAAATAGAAATACTATTAGGATCCTTAACGAGCTCAGAGGATTCTACAACAGTTTTATGTTTCTTTTTCTTTTTCTTAGAAGGAGCACTAATTTCTTTAGTTCGTTGAGAATCTTGTTCAACTCTTTTGGGATGCCCCTCAGGATATATAGGATCCTGAGTAGAAACACCACCTCTAGTTCTTACTTCATAAGCATGTTTCTCCTTAGAAGTATTTTTTAACAAGTCATTTTGCACTTTAGTGAGTTGATCAATTTGAGTTTGAACCAGATGAAAATGTTTAACAAGCATCTTAACATCATTGGAGGTTCTCTCCACAATATCATGCAATTCACTAATTGCTCGAGAATTTTCCATTAAATGATTCTCTACTCTCATATTAAAATTATTTTGCTTAACAACATAATTATCAAACTCATCTAAACATTGATCAGGAGGTTTCGAGTAAGGAATATCTTCTCTATGAAAGCGTTGGAGAGAGTGTACCTCAATCGTGGATGAAGGGGGAGTTATCTTATATAAATATTCTAGGGGGGGGGTAAATTCTTCACATCTTCGGATTTAATACCCTTCTCTTTAAGAGATTTCTTGGCTTCCCTCATATCTTCATCATTTAATTTAATCATACCCCTCTTCTTCAATATTGGTGTCGGGGTTGGTTGATACGTCTCAAACGTATCTATAATTTCTTATGTTCCATGCTAGTTTTATGACAATACCTACATGTTTTGCTCACACTTTATAATGATTTTATGCATTTTCCGGAACTAACCTATTAACAAGATGCCACAGTGCCAGTTCCTGTTTTCTGTTGTTTTTGGTTCCAGAAAGGTTGTTCGGGCAATATTCTCAGAGAATTCGACGAAACAAAGGCCAAACATCATATTTCACCGAGACGGACCAGGACACCGAAGGGGAGCCGGAGAGGAGGCCCAGGGCCCCCAGACCATAGGGCGGGGCGGCCTGGAGGGGGGGCGCCAGCCTATGAGGAGGGAGCCCCTGGCCCCTCCGACTCCGCCTCTTCGCCTATTTAACCCCTCGTGACCTAAAAACTTGACACCAATTGACGAAACTCCAGAAAGACTCCAGGGACGCTGTCGTCATCGCGAAACTCCGTTTCGGGGGACAGAAGTCTCTGTTCCGGCACGCCGCCGGGACGGGGAATTGCCCCCGGAGTCATCTCCATCGACACCACCGCCATCTTCATCGCAATCGCTGTCTCCCATGATGAGGAGGGAGTAGTTCTCCCCCGAAGCTATGTGGTTCATCTCTCTCTCCCATGGTGTGATCTTTATGTGATCATGAGCTTTGTATCACTATTAATCTATGTGCTACTCTAGTGATGTTATTAAAGTAGTCTATTCCTCCTCCATGTTGTAAAGTTGATAGTGTGTGCATCATGTAGTACTTGGCGTAGGTTATGATTGTAATCTCTTGTAGATTATGAAGTTAACTATTACTATGCACTCTAGAGGTTACTTTAATATGAACTCCGGAATTACTCTCCACGGTGTGACGGTGACGAGTGTGCGCATCGTGTGTGATTCCTTTATGAAGTTGTGGAGCTTGTTTACTCCGGCTTGAGGGTGCTCTTGTAGCCCTACACAATGAATGGTGTTTGTTATCCAACAAGAGAGTGTTTGAAGTAGCACAAAGGAAGAGAAGTTATTTATTTATGTGATCATTGTTGAGAGTGTCCACTAGTGAAAGTATGATCCCTAGGCCTTGTTTCCAAATATCGAATCACCGTTTATTAAGCTGTTCTACTTGCATGTTTACTTGCTGCCATATTTATTTCTGATTGTTATTACCACTCATATTCATCCATATCACTTGCATCTTACTATCTCTTCGCCGAACTAGTGCACCTATACATCTGACAAGTGTATTAGGTGTGTTGGGGACACAAGAGACTTCTTGTATCGTAATTGCAGGGTTGCTTGAGAGGGATATCTTTGACCTCTACCTCCCTGAGTTTGATAAACCTTGGGTGATTCACTTAAGGGAAACTTGCTGCTGTTCTACAAACCTCTGCTCTTGGAGGCCCAACACTATCTACAGGAATAGAAGCGTGCGTAGACATCAAGCTATTTTCTAGCGCCGTTGCCGGGGAGGTAAGGTAAAAGGTATTCACATCCTCCGACTACTAAGCTATTTCCTAGCACTGTTGCCGGTGTGTGAGTGCTCGAAGCTATTTCCTTTAGATCCTGCAATTGCATCTTTTTGTTTCCTGTTTTTATTTTCACTAGTTAGGCTTAATGGAAAACAACAAAAAAAATTAGAGATCTTTATGAACTTTATATTGAATTAGGACATGATGTGTTTGAAGAGAGAATTAAAAAACCCATGGAACTTTGTTTGCAAAATAGTTGTAGCAATGTTATTAGCATGAACTCTTTGAACACTATTATTGCTAATGCTATGGAAGAATTTAAGCTTGGGGAAGCAGGTTGTGATATTTTTAGTCCCCCAAGCATGGAGGAGAAAATTTACTTTGATGATACTTTGCCTCCCATTTATGATGATTATAATGATAGTGGTATTTTGGTGCCACCTACTATGGAGGATAAAGTTTATTATGAGTATACCATGCTGCAATTTATGATGATTACAATGATGGTTGTGATAGTTTTACTCCCACTATTACTAATAAAATTGATTATGCTTATGTGGAGAGTAATGATACTTTTATGCATGTGAATAAGAATGCTTTATGTGATAGTTATATTGTTGAGTTTGTTCATGATGCTACTGAAAGTTATTATGAGAGAGGGAAACATGGTTATATGCATCTTAATAATATTAAGTTTCCCCTCTTTATGTCGAGAATCTTGAAGTTGCGCTTGTGTTGCCTTTCTATGCTTATTGCATTATGCTTACATGACTTGTTTATTTACAAGATTCCTTTTCATAAGAAGTGGGTTAGACTTAAAAGTGTTTCATATTTACTTTTGATGCCCTCTTTTGCTTCAACTCTTATTTCTTGCGAGTGCATCATTAAAATTGCTGAGCCCATCTTAATGGCTATAAAGAAAGCACTTCTTGGGAGATAACTCATGTTTTTATTTTGCTACTGTTTTGTTATGTCTTGGAAGTTGTTACTACTGTAGCAACCTCTCCTTATCTTTATTTTATTGCATTGTTGTGCCAAGTAAAGTCTTTGATAGTAAGGTTGATACTAGATTTGGATTTCTGCGCAGAAACAGATTTATAGCTGTCACGAATTTGAGTAGAACTCTCTGTAGGTAACTCATAAAAATCTGCCAGTTTTCGTGTGTGATCCTCAGATATGTACGCAACTTTCATTCAATTTGAGCTTTTTCATCTGAGCAAGTTAAGTGCCTCTAAAAAATTCGTCTTTACGGACTGTTCTGTTTTGACAGATTCTGCCTTTTATTTCTCATTGCCTCTTTTGCTATGTTGAATGGATTTCTTTGTTCCATTAACTTTCAGTAGCTTTGTGCAATGTCCATAAGTGTTAAGAATGATTATGTCACCTCTGAATATGTGAATTTTTGATTATGCACTAACCCTCTAATGAGTTTGTTTTGAGTTTGGTGTGGAGGAAGTTTTCAAGGATCAAGAGAGGAGGATGATACAATATGATCAAGAAGAGTGAAAAGTCTAAGCTTGGGGATGCCCCGGTGGTTCATCCCTGCATATTTCAAGAAGACTCAAGCATCTAAGCTTGGGGATGCCCAAGGCATCCCCTTCTTCATCGACAACTTATCAGGTCACCTCTAGTGAAACTATATTTTTATTCCGTCACACCTTATGTACTTTACTTGGAGCTTCTGTATGTTTTTATTTTTGTTTTTGTTAGAATAAACTCGGATCCTAGCAATCCATGTGTGGGAGAGAGACACGCTCCGCTTTTTCATTTGAACACTTGTGTTCTTAGTTTTACTTTTAATGTTCATGGCAAAAGTTAAAAGCTGCTGCATTCATTGCTATTTGGTTGGAAACAAAAAATGCTTCATGTGGTAATTGGTATATTGTCTTGAATAATGTGATACTTGGCAATTGTTTTGAGCTCTCGAGTAGATCATGTTTAAGCTCTTGCATCATGTAGTTTAAACCTATTAGTGGAGAACTACCGTAGAGCTTGTTGAAATTTGGTTTGCATGATTGGTCTCTCTAAAGTCTAGACTATCCATAGAATCAGGAGGCAAACTATTATACCAAGTTTTAGCGTCATCCTTTAATGAGAAAGAAAAAAAAAATAGCAACAAAATAAGTACGCTTCTTGATATCATCAGAAAAGAAGCTACTCAAAGTAGAAAGCTCATTCATGTGTTCTACAGCACTTTCTTTTTCAGTACCACAAAAAGGTGTTTTCTCAACAATAGATATATGAGATAAATCAAGAGAAAAATCATAATCCTTATCCTTAATGTTTATAGGAGATGTGGCAAATTTAGGATCGGGAGACAGTTTATATCTAACGAGCATGTTGTGCAAGAAGTTTTTTAATGTTACTTGCACCAGTAGTAGCATTACATTTATCAATAAAATCATCATCAAGTTCCACATAATCTTCATCAAGATCATCACTAGAGTGTTCAACGAGACTCGGGTGAATTAACATGTGTAGCAGTATTTTCATTAGGAATTTCAGTATTTTCAGTTTGTCTAGACCTAGCAATTGTAGTATCTAGAAAAGAACCTAATGAACCATTATCATCAAGCACATCAGAATCATCATCAAATTTATAAGAGGAATTTTCAGATTCAGCAGAAGTACCAGCATGTGAAGCTTGTGGTGGTGAAACTAGTTTACTTAGCACAGATGGTGAGTCAAGAGCAGCAGAGGTACTCAGAGTTGTACATTTTCTTGTAGTGGATGGTAATATGGTGACTTTAGCATCGCGAGGTTTACCCATGATGGAGGATTTGCAACGAACAATATCAATTCAGGTGAACTTGCAAATAAAGCTATGCTCCCCGGCAACGGCGCCGTGAAAATAGTCTTGATGACCCACAAGTATAGGGGATCGCAACAGTCTTCGAGGGAAGTAAAACCCAATTTATTGATTCGACACAAGGGGAGCCAAAGAATATTTGTAAGCCTTAACAGCGGAGTTGTCAATTCAGCTGCACCTGAAAATAGACTTGCTCGCAAGAGTTTATCAGTAGCAACAGTTTTATAGCAGTAGCAGTAGTTAAACATAAGCGGCAAAGTAACAAAGACAGCAGTAGTGATTATAGTAAACAACAGGATTAAAATACTGTAGGCGCAGGATGGATGAACGGGTGTTGCATGGATAAGAGAACTCATGTAACAATCAAGGCAGGGCATTTGCAGATAATAATAAAACGGTATCCAAGTACTAAACAACCATAGGCATGTGTTCCGTATATAGTCGTACGTGCTCGCAATGATAAACTTGGACAACATCTTTTGTCCTACCAGCCGGTGGCAGCCGGGCCTCTAGGGAATCTACTGGTAATTAAGGTACTCCTTTTAATAGAGCACCGGAGCAAAGCATTAAAACTCCGTGAACACATGTGATCCTCACATCACAGCCTTCCCCTCCGGTTGTCCCAATTTCTGTCACTTTGGGGCCTCGGGTTCTGGACAGCAACATGTGTATACAACTTGCAGGTAAGATCATAAAACAATGAATATTATCATGAAACAATAACATGTTCAGATCTGAAATCATGGCACTCGGGCCCTAGTGACAAGCATTAAGCATAACAAGTTGCAACAATATCATAAAAGTACCAACTATGGATACTAGGAACTATGCCCTAACAATCTTATGACTATTACATGATCAATCTCATCCAATCCCTACCATCCCCTTCAGCCTACAGCGGGGGAATTACTCACACATGGATGGGGGAAACATGGATGGTCGATGGAGAGGCGTCGGTGGTGATGATGGCGATGATCTCCTCCAATTCCCCGTCCCGGTAGGGTGCCAGAACGGAGTTTCTGTCCCGAGACGGAGTTTCGCGATGGCGGCGGAGTTCGGATGTCTTCTCGGCAGATTGGTCGAACTCTCGTGCGTTTTTAGGTCGATGAAAGTTGATTAATTGGGGCTGGGTACCCCGTTGCCAGCTCTTTTTGCAAAATTATTGGATAAGCGGATGTGCCACTAGTCCATTGGTGAAAGTCCGTCAGGAGTAAATGACAAGGTTGAAAGATAAAACACCACATACTTCCTCATGAGCTATAAAACATTAACACAAATTGAGAAGTACTTTGAAGGTTTAAAGGTAGCACATGAGAATTTACTTGGAATGGTTTGAAATGCCATGCATAGGTATTTATGGTGGACACTTTGGAATAACTTGGTTTTCGGGGTTTGGAAGCACGAGCAGCATTCCCGCTCAGTACAAGTGAAGGCTAGAAATAGACTGGGAAGCGACAATCGAGAGAGCAATAACTGTCATAATCATGCTTGCGACAAAATAAAATAAACGGAGGCGTAAAAGTGATACAAGAACTCTGAAGCAAAGTAAATCACCGAGGCTTAATTGACTTTTGTTTCAGTCATATGCATGTGTGAGCATGTGCCAAGTCGATTCAAATGAATTATTTAGAGGAGGATACCACAATGTCATACCTATCTATGAATAAAACAATACAAGTAAATATTCATGACATGCTACTCATATTAATAAATTGGAACTAAACACGAGAGATCATGAACTACTAGACTTCATTAAATGACATATACCTCACATGAACCAACTAAGCATGCTCACATGGATGAGTATATGTACAAAAATGAAAACAAATAGAGTTCATACCAGCCTCTCACCACAGTCGAATTGTCGTAGATCGTCATTATTGCCTTTCACTTGTGTAGCTTGAATAATATGAAATGAAAACCAAGCTCCAACCACCGAAGACCGCTGAACTCCATAGTGAACTTTAAAAAACCAAAGAAGAACAGCAAATATTTTTGGTGTTTTCGAATTAGAAACAAGGACAAAAGAAAATAGGCAAACAAAGCAAAATCTTTTTGGATTTTCTCATAGCAGACTAACAATAGCAAATAAAGCAAAATAGGAACAAGAAACCAAAATAAACAAATGGTGAAGAGAAAAAACAGAAATATTTTTGGTTTTTTTGTGTTTTAGGAAAGAAACAAAGCAAAAACAAGAGAATGAAAACTAAAAGATTCACATAGACACAAAGTGGCAGAAATCCGTCAAACTTGACAGCAGTACAGTAATCATTTTTTACGAAAATCTTGCGCTGTTCAACTCGAAAAGTGCTCAACTAATGAAAGTTAGATAATAACCTGGGGAACATGCACAAAAATTGGCTTCTCAAATTAACGTTCTGGGTGTTTTTAGGAATTTTTTTAGTATCAGCCCAGAATCTGTTTTTAGACAGCACTTCCCCAAATATCATCTTCCTCATATTAGAGGCAACCATAAGAAGTGAAACAAGTATATACACATATCTGGCAATTGTAATATGCAATGAATGAGTGATGCTGGCATACCTCCCCCCAAGCTTAGGCTTTTGGCCTAAGTGGAGATCAACCCCAGCGAGGGTCAGGGTTCCACGCCGGTGGATCATACATGGCATGGTCATAGTAAGGTCCCTGTGCAGAAGAGTAGGAGGAAGGCTCCACATGCCCGAAATTCTGATGTGAAGAACTCGCCGCGTCGGATGACAAGTCGAGGGGTTCCTCGGCCTCCTCCGTACCGTCTCATGCATGATGGCCGCCCCCTCTATGTATGCATCAAGTTCCTCTTCTCGTGACCGACCAATTTTCCCCGGAAGCAAGGTTAAACAAAGCAGGTGCGAGCAATCCAACTAGCCTTTCAGTTTTAGTTGTTCTCCACTTTTTCTTGAAAAAGGTTATCTCATAGGACAGAGTTACTCAAATTAGACCAATTAGAAACAAAGTCATGTTTTATCATGGAAAATATATCGAGTTTCTCTATAGAGAGCTGAACATCAAGAGGGTGAGGTTCTACACCAAGCATGGCTAGCAAACGAGAGGCAATGAGACCTCCACAAATTCCTCCTTTATCACGGTTAGTAGCAAGCCTAAAAGCTATCAAAGCACCCAAATTGTAAGTTCTATCACGTTGCAATGCAGGATCTAAGAAAACCAATCATGGATGGATAACTTATTTGCATTCTTTCTAGCAAGAACGCACTTGGTGATAAAGTAAGCAAAATAGCGAATAGCCGGGAGTTGAATACTCCAAATTTTACCACTCTCCTCCGAGAAGCTTCTCCCTTGATAGATCATCTTGTATAGACTCAAGAGTTCTGCGGCAGCCCCCTAATCTTCTCACAAGATCCCAATTGTGGCACTTTAATAGCTGCACAAAAATCATCAAAGGGCAAGTTGATAGTTTTGTTGTAGATTTTATATCGACCATGGGGTTAGGTTGGGACCAATGGAATTCAAAATCCTGCACTACTGACATGGTTAGTTTTGCATATGGGTAAGGTTCATCAACAACATAACCTTCCAACCCTGCATTAGAAATCAGATTTTGAACATCATGAAAGATCCCTGCACTCCTCATGAAATCGATGCATGGGTAGTAGGAGGGGTATACTCCCTCTTCACGGTGGACTCTCATAACTTCATGCACTTCCAATTCATGTTGGTTGAGTTGGTGTCTATTCCACTCCATTTTCTGAAATTTTTCAACAATCATTATAAAAGTTGATTTCGAGACATATCATCGAGGGAAACTACTATAGGAACTTGGTAGAGTACTAAACATGCATCAAAACTAATTTTTACAACTTAGAACAAGCATGCAAGCTCACTTAACATGTCACCTACAGCAGCAAAATACTCAAGATATACTCAACCAAACAAAATTCTATTTGGATAATCGGAGGAGTCACATACCGGAGAGCAAATGTGCCAAATTTCGGATCGAAATCTGGGCTGAGCAAAGAGATCGAAAAATCCTGAGCTCTTGGGCGAAAACGCGAGTGAGGATGAACTGGTACGAGTTTTTTCGGGAGAGAGAGTGAAATGAGTGGAAGAGATGACAAAGTGGGGCCAGGTGGGGCCCTCACCACATGGTGGCGCGCCCCCCTTGCCGGCCGCGCCGGCCCATCGGGGCCAGCCTCGGGGTGTCCCACCGGTCAGCCCCGTGCACTCCCGAGTTGCATTTCGAAAAATAAGACCAACGGTGTAATTTTTGTAAATTTTTGGAAACTTTGAAAAATGCACATTTCTGGGTGTTAAAATTACTATTTCAGGGCAGAAAAATATTTTCAAACTTCTAACAACTAAAGCATCTTGCAAAACAAGTGGTACTACAACAAGTAAAACAAGTGGAGAAAGAAAGAAATGTTGCTTAGCTCTTCTATGCATATAAAATGTACTTGTTAACAAGGTTGATCAAGTCTTGCCACCAAATAAATTTTACATGTCATAAGAAGAAATAAACCTCAAATCAATCATGTTACCTTATATTTTATTGATATGGATCCAATCATAATACTTTGATATCCTTGTTTAGGCTCATATATAGGACAATCAATAACTCCCACTTTGATGGTTCTCAAATTAGAAATTGTATTAACTCCACATACTTTATCAATCCTCTTGGGGAAATAAATAGTATGCTCCTTGTCATCGACATTGAAAGTAACTTTTCCTTTATTGCAATCAATAACAGCCCCTGCAGTGTTAAGAAAAGGTCTCCCAAGAATAATAGACATATTATCATCTTCAGGCATTTCCAACACAACAAAATCAGTTAATATTAAGCAATTATTAGTAACTTGAACAGGAACATCCTCACATATACCAACAGGAATAGCAGTAGATTTATCAGCCATTTGCAAAGATATATCAGTTGGTATCAACTTATCTAAATAAAGTCTCTTGTAAAGAGAAAAAGGCATAACACTAACTCCTGCTCCCAAATCACATAGAGCAGTTCTAACATAATTATTCTTGATGGAACAAGGGATAGTCGGTATACCTGGGTCTCCCAGCTTCTTTGGAACCTTCCCATTGAAAGAGTAATTAGCAAGCATAGTGGAAATCTCCTCATTAGAAATTTTACTTTTGTTAGAGACAATATCCTTCATATACTTTGAATAAGGAGGCAATTTAATAGCATCACTTAGAGGGATTTGCAGGAACAAAGGTTTCATCCAATCACAAAATTTATTATAGTGTTCTTCCTCCTTTTCTTAGCAGGAAAAGGCATTTGCTTTTGAACCCAAGGTTCTCTTTCATTACCATGTTTCTTAGCAATAAAATCTTCTTTAGTGTACTTTTTATTTTTAGCATGCTTTTCAGGTTCTTCTTCAACCTCTTCTTTATCAGAAATATCATTCTTATCATTATCTTTATCATGTTCATTACCACTTTCAGTTTCAGCATCAGAAATAGAAATACTATTAGGATCCTTAACAGGCTCAGAGGATTCTACAACAGTTTTATGTTTCTTTTTCTTTTTCTTAGAAGGAGCACTAATTTCTTTAGTTCGTTGAGAATCTTGTTCAACTCTTTTGGGATCCCCTCAGGATATATAGGATCCTGAGTAGAAACACCACCTCTAGTTCTTACTTCATAAGCATGTTTCTCCTTAGAAGTATTTTTTAACAAGTCATTTTGCACTTTAGTGAGTTGATCAATTTGAGTTTGAACCAGATGAAAATGTTTAACAAGCATCTTAACATCATTGGAGGTTCTCTCCACAATATCATGCAATTCACTAATTGCTCGAGAATTTTCCATTAAATGATTCTCTACTCTCATATTAAAATTATTTTGCTTAACAACATAATTATCAAACTCATCTAAACATTGATCAGGAGGTTTCGAGTAAGGAATATCTTCTCTATGAAAGCGTTGGAGAGAGTGTACCTCAATCGTGGATGAAGGGGGAGTTATCTTATATAAATATTCTAGGGGGGGGGGGTAAATTCTTCACATCTTCGGATTTAACACCCTTCTCTTTAAGAGATTTCTTGGCTTCCCTCATATCTTCATCATTTAATTTAATCATACCCCTCTTCTTCAATATTGGTGTCGGGGTTGGTTGATACGTCTCAAACGTATCTATAATTTCTTATGTTCCATGCTAGTTTTATGACAATACCTACATGTTTTGCTCACACTTTATAATGATTTTATGCATTTTCCGGAACTAACCTATTAACAAGATGCCACAGTGCCGGTCCTCGTTTTCTCGTTGTTTTTGGTTCCGTAAAGGTTGTTCGGGCAATATTCTCGAATTCGACGAAACAAAGGCCAAACATCATATTTCACCGAGACGGACCAGGACACCGAAGGGGAGCCGGAGAGGAGGCCCAGGGCCCCCAGACCATAGGGCGGCGCGGCCTGGAGGGGGGGGCGCCAGCCTATGAGGAGGGAGCCCCCTGGCCCCTCCGACTCCGCCTCTTCGCCTATTTAACCCCTCGTGACCTAAAAACTTGACACCAATTGACGAAACTCCAGAAAGACTCCAGGGACGCTGTCGTCATCGCGAAACTCCGTTTCGGGGACGAAGTCTCTGTTCCGGCACGCCGCCGGGACGGGGAATTGCCCCGGAGTCATCTCCATCGACACCACCGCCATCTTCATCGCAATCGCTGTCTCCCATGATGAGGAGGGAGTAGTTCTCCCCAGCGGTCAAGCTATGTGGTTCATCTCTCTCTCCCATGTTGTGATCTTTATGTGATCATGAGCTTTGTATCACTATTAATCTATGTGCTACTCTAGTGATGTTATTAAAGTAGTCTATTCCTCCTCCATGATGTAAAGTTGACAAGTGTGTGCATCATGTAGTACTTGGCGTAGGTTATGATTGTAATCTCTTGTAGATTATGAAGTTAACTATTACTATGCACTCTAGAGGTTACTTTAATATGAACTCCGGAATTACTCTCCACGGTGTGACGGTGACGAGTGTGCGCATCGTGTGTGATTCCTTTATGAAGTTGTGGAGCTTGTTTACTCCGGCTTGAGGGTGCTCTTGTAGCCCTACACAATGAATGGTGTTTGTTATCCAACAAGAGAGTGTTTGAAGTAGCACAAAGGAAGAGAAGTTATTTATTTATGTGATCATTGTTGAGAGTGTCCACTAGTGAAAGTATGATCCCTAGGCCTTGTTTCCAAATATCGAATCACCGTTTATTAACTGTTCTACTGCATGTTTACTTGCTGCCATATTTATTTCTGATTGTTATTACCACTCATATTCATCCATATCACTTGCATCTTACTATCTCTTCGCCGAACTAGTGCACCTATACATCTGACAAGTGTATTAGGTGTGTTGGGGACACAAGAGACTTCTTGTATCGTAATTGCAGGGTTGCTTGAGAGGGATATCTTTGACCTCTACCTCCCCGAGTTTGATAAACCTTGGGTGATTCACTTAAGGAAAACTTGACTGCTGTTCTACAAACCTCTGCTCTTGGAGGCCCAACACTATCTACAGGAATAGAAGCGTGCGTAGACATCAAGCTATTTTCTAGCGCCGTTGCCGGGGAGGTAAGGTAAAAGGTATTCACATCCTCCGACTACTAAGCTATTTCCTAGCACCGTTGCCGGTGTGTGAGTGCTCGAAGCTATTTCCTTTAGATCCTGCAATTGCATCTTTTTGTTTCCTGTTTTTATTTTCACTAGTTAGGCTTAATGGAAAACAACAAAAAAAATTAGAGATCTTTATGAACTTTATATTGAATTAGGACATGATGTGTTTGAAGAGAGAATTAAAAAACCCATGGAACTTTGTTTGCAAAATAGTTGTAGCAATGTTATTAGCATGAACTCTTTGAACACTATTATTGCTAATGCTATGGAAGAATTTAAGCTTGGGGAAGCAGGTTGTGATATTTTTAGTCCCCCAAGCATGGAGGAGAAAATTTACTTTGATGATACTTTGCCTCCCATTTATGATGATTATAATGATAGTGGTATTTTGGTGCCACCTACTATGGAGGATAAAGTTTATTATGAGTATACCATGCTGCAATTTATGATGATTACAATGATGGTTGTGATAGTTTTACTCCCACTATTACTAATAAAATTGATTATGCTTATGTGGAGAGTAATGATACTTTTATGCATGTGAATAAGAATGCTTTATGTGATAGTTATATTGTTGAGTTTGTTCATGATGCTACTGAAAGTTATTATGAGAGAGGGAAACATGGTTATATGCATCTTAATAATATTAAGTTTCCCCTCTTTATGTCGAGAATCTTGAAGTTGCGCTTGTGTTGCCTTTCTATGCTTATTGCATTATGCTTACATGACTTGTTTATTTACAAGATTCCTTTTCATAGGAAGTGGGTTAGACTTAAAAGTGTTTCATATTTACTTTTGATGCCCTCTTTTGCTTCAACTCTTATTTCTTGCGAGTGCATCATTAAAATTGCTGAGCCCATCTTAATGGCTATAAAGAAAGCACTTCTTGGGAGATAACTCATGTTTTTATTTTGCTACTTGTTTTGTTATGTCTTGGAAGTTGTTACTACTGTAGCAACCTCTCCTTATCTTTATTTTATTGCATTGTTGTGCCAAGTAAAGTCTTTGATAGTAAGGTTGATACTAGATTTGGATTTCTGCGTAGAAACAGATTTATAGCTCGTCACGAATTTGAGTAGAACTCTCTGTAGGTAACTCATAAAAATCTGCCAGTTTTCGTGTGTGATCCTCAGATATGTACGCAACTTTCATTCAATTTGAGCTTTTTCATCTGAGCAAGTTAAGTGCCTCTAAAAAATTCGTCTTTACGGATCGTTCTGTTTTGACGGATTCTGCCTTTTATTTCGCATTGCCTCTTTTGCTATGTTGAATGGATTTCTTTGTTCCATTAACTTTCAGTAGCTTTGTGCAATGTCCATAAGTGTTAAGAATGATTATGTCACCTCTGAATATGTGAATTTTTGATTATGCACTAACCCTCTAATGAGTTTGTTTTGAGTTTGGTGTGGAGGAAGTTTTCAAGGATCAAGAGAGGAGGATGATACAATATGATCAAGAAGAGTGAAAAGTCTAAGCTTGGGGATGCCCCGGTGGTTCATCCCTGCATATTTCAAGAAGACTCAAGCATCTAAGCTTGGGGATGCCCAAGGCATCCCCTTCTTCATCGACAACTTATCAGGTCACCTCTAGTGAAACTATATTTTTATTCCGTCACACCTTATGTACTTTACTTGGAGCGTCGTATGTTTTTATTTTTGTTTTTGTTAGAATAAACTCGGATCCTAGCAATCCATGTGTGGGAGAGAGACACGCTCCGCTTTTTCATTTGAACACTTGTGTTCTTAGTTTTACTTTTAATGTTCATGGCAAAAGTTAAAAGTCTGCTGCATTCATTGCTATTTGGTTGGAAACAAAAAATGCTTCATGTGGTAATTGGTATATTGTCTTGAATAATGTGATACTTGGCAATTGTTTTGAGCTCTCGAGTAGATCATGTTTAAGCTCTTGCATCATGTAGTTTAAACCTATTAGTGGAGAACTACCGTAGAGCTTGTTGAAATTTGGTTTGCATGATTGGTCTCTCTAAAGTCTAGACTATCCATAGAATCAGGAGGCAAACTATTATACCAAGTTTTAGCGTCATCCTTTAATGAGAAAGAAAAAAAAATAGCAACAAAATAAGTACGCTTCTTGATATCATCAGAAAAGAAGCTACTCAAAGTAGAAAGCTCATTCATGTGTTCTACAGCACTTTCTTTTTCAGTACCACAAAAAGGTGTTTTCTCAACAATAGATATATGAGATAAATCAAGAGAAAAATCATAATCCTTATCCTTAATGTTTATAGGAGATGTGGCAAATTTAGGATCGGGAGACAGTTTATATCTAACGAAGCATGTTGTGCAAGAAGTTTTTTAATGTTACTTGCACCAGTAGTAGCATTACATTTATCAATAAAATCATCATCAAGTTCCACATAATCTTCATCAAGATCATCACTAGAGTGTTCAACAGACTCAGGTGAATTAACATGTGTAGCAGTATTTTCATTAGGAATTTCAGTATTTTCAGTTTGTCTAGACCTAGCAATTGTAGTATCTAGAAAAGAACCTAATGAACCATTATCATCAAGCACATCAGAATCATCATCAAATTTATAAGAGGAATTTTCAGATTCAGCAGAAGTACCAGCATGTGAAGCTTGTGGTGGTGAAACTAGTTTACTTAGCACAGATGGTGAGTCAAGAGCAGCAGAGGTACTCAGAGTTGTACATTTTCTTGTAGTGGATGGTAATATGGTGACTTTAGCATCGCGAGGTTTACCCATGATGGAGGATTTGCAACGAACAATATCAATTCAGGTGAACTTGCAAATAAAGCTATGCTCCCCGGCAACGGCGCCAGAAAATAGTCTTGATGACCCACAAGTATAGGGGATCGCAACAGTCTTCGAGGGAAGTAAAACCCAATTTATTGATTCGACACAAGGGGAGCCAAAGAATATTTGTAAGCCTTAACAGCGGAGTTGTCAATTCAGCTGCACTGAAAACAGACTTGCTCGCAAGAGTTTATCAGTAGCAACAGTTTTATAGCGAGTAGCAGTAGTTAAACATAAGCGGCAAAGTAACAAAGACAAGCAGTAGTGATTATAGTAAACAACAGGATTAAAATACCGTAGGCGCAGGGATGGATGAACGGGTGTTGCATGGATAAGAGAACTCATGTAACAATCAAGGCAGGGCATTTGCAGATAATAATAAAACGGTATCCAAGTACTAAACAACCATAGGCATGTGTTCCGTATATAGTCGTACGTGCTCGCAATGATAAACTTGCACAACATCTTTTGTCCTACCAGCCGGTGGCAGCCGGGCCTCTAGGGAATCTACTGGTAATTAAGGTACTCCTTTTAATAGAGCACCGGAGCAAAGCATTAAAACTCCGTGAACACATGTGATCCTCACATCACAGCCTTCCCCTCCGGTTGTCCCAATTTCTGTCACTTTGGGGCCTCGGGTTCTGGATAGCAACATGTGCATACAACTTGCAGGTAAGATCATAAAACAATGAATATTATCATGAAACAATAACATGTTCAGATCTGAAATCATGGCACTCGGGCCCTAGTGACAAGCATTAAGCATAACAAGTTGCAACAATATCATAAAAGTACCAACTATGGATACTAGGAACTATGCCCTAACAATCTTATGACTATTACATGATCAATCTCATCCAATCCCTACCATCCCCTTCAGCCTACAGCGGGGGAATTACTCACACATGGATGGGGGAAACATGGATGGTCGATGGAGAGGCGTCGGTGGTGATGATGGCGATGATCTCCTCCAATTCCCCGTCCCGGTAGGGTGCCAGAACGGAGTTTCTGGTCCCGAGACGGAGTTTCGCGATGGCGGCGGAGTTCTGGATGTCTTCTGGCAGATTGGTCGAACTCTCGTGCGTTTTTAGGTCGAAACCCTTAAGTAGTCCAGAGGGGAGCGTTGGAGGCTGGCCGAGGCACCGCCACCATAGGCCGGCGTGGCCCAAGGGCCCACCGCGCCGCCTTGTGGGGTGGGCGCCTCGTGCCCCCCTCCGTCTCGTCTTCTGGCTCTGTCAATTTTCTGTAAAAATAGGCCCATTGCAATTATTTCCGGGGATTTTCCTGAAAGTTGAGTTTTTGCACAAAAATAAGACACCAGGGAAATTCTGCTGAAAACAGCGTTAGTCTGTGTTAGTTGTATCCAAAATACACAAATTAGAGGTAAAACAATAGCAAAAGTGTTCGGGAAAGTAGATACGTTTTGGACGTATCACTCTCCGTGCGGAAGCTCGCCGGAGTTTAGATCCGATGGGCGGCGCTGCGTGAGGAAGAAGAAGAGGTGAAGGATGCGGTGAAAGAATGGGAAAGTTACCGCGCGTGGGGGTATTTATAGACCTCGCGTGGAGATTCGTGATTCGGATCCAACAGTGGAAACGGAACGGTCACACCGTCAGATGATTGACACGTGTCTTAGGTCAAAAGCGGTAAAAATAACGTGGAGGTAACTTAACTGTGCGCTCCCGAAATTTCCGGCTAAAGATTCGCATCTCCGAAAATTTAGCGCGGGAAAGGAGGAAGTTGTGCGCGGGAAAAGTGGAATTTCCGTTGCATTGCCGATTTAGAAGAAAAGAAGATTTCCGAATAGATGATACCGAAAACAAGTAAGGTTTTGAAGCTCTTCAAGATTCTCTTCGGATCCGGGTTGAATGAAGCCGGAGGAATGATGAATCTCGGAGAACTTCGGGGGCTACTGTTGTGGGTATACTTTATGGGTATATCAACGCACTACAAGAAAAACCTTCCATAGAGACATTTTACTAGAGACACTTCCTACTTTGCCTCTTTAAAAATCACATCAAGACACTTTGCATGTTGTAGTGGCACTTTTTGAGACACTTCAGAAATAGTCTCATATGTAGAGACGTTAGTTGAGACATTTCTGTAAGGGGTTGCAGTTTTCATTCTATAGACAACTAATGAGACACTCCAAAGTGTCACAAATAAGTTATCAAGAGGCAACCCGTGAGACACTTCGTTCTATGCCTTTAATTTTTTATCTAGAGACAATGTTTGAGGCATTTTGCTTGTTCTCTAGAGACATTTGTTCTATGTTTGGGTCATGGTGGATAATACTAATTAGAAATTTGTTCCAAGTATCAACATATACTTGTGAAAGGGTGAGATGGTTAATGGAATAAGTCTTAATCACTAAGATCATGAGTTTGAGTATCACTTTTCACATGGTTTCTTTTCATTTATTTACTCTAGAGACACAACATAATGCCTCTTTTATGTCTTATAAAATGTAGAGACATTATTACTATTGTGACAGTTTTGAGACAATATGGAAAGTGCCTCTATAACTATGTAGGAGCAATTTAAGTGTCTCTACGATACCAAAATAGTGTATCTACATGCCAATTCTCTTGTAGTGACGGCATGGCCTAGATCCGGCAAGCCCGGGTGGCCCATAGATGGTGATGTGGCATGTGGCCCATCGGGCGGCCCAGTTGCTGTAGATCCTGAAGGATGAAGTCCGGCCCAGGAACAGGAAGCCGGATCCCAACCGACCTACGAAGGAGGCCGGATCCGTGAAGGCCCATGAAGTATCCGGATCCAGCAGTTCTTAGAGGAAGGCGGATCCTTGACGTACACGGCAAGACATTGTACCGTAGTTAGGCAACTTGTATTCCGGCTAGGACTCTCCATGTAAACCCTAGATCCGTGCGCCTTTATAAGCCGGATCCCGGGAGCCCTAGAGGCACAACCACAACTCATTGTAACAACGCGAAAGCGCCCAGATAATTCCAGACAAGCAGCAGTAGGCCCTGTAATCGTGCGGGTGTTCCGAATCTGGGTAAATTGCGTACCACCGTCCCGTGTGCACTCCGCCCTATGGCCCCTACTTATTCTCCCCCTCGTGAGGATCCCTCCTCCGAGGCACCGTCGAATAGGCAACGACAGAACTCCTCCTCATAGTCTGGCCAAGTTAATAGCCAGGGACAAAGCCATGACTGCATTGGAATTGTACTCGCAAACCATCAAGAAGGTACTTTGCAAGAGTGCAAGACAACAAGTGCTGATCTAAGATGACAAGAGGGAAACTCTAGTTTCTCTTGTGGATATGGCATGTAAAAGAGAAGTAGTTTCTCTTGTGGATATAGCATGTGAAAAAGAAGCAGTTTCTCTTGTGGATATGGCATGTGAAAGAGAAGCATTTTCTCTTGTAGATATAGCATGTGAAAGAGAAGTAGTTTCTCTTGTGGATATAGTATCCCGACATCTTTGTAGAAGGGGATACTCAAGGGGATTCTATGCCATCTATATATCTTTGTTGAAGAAGATACTTCAAAAGAGGACCTATGCCATCTCTACATCTTTGTTGAAGAAGATACTTCAAAAGAGGTCCTATGACATCTCTATATATTTGTTGAAGAAGATACTTCAAAAGAGGTCTATAACATAAAACCGCTAGGATGGGTAACCATATTTAATCCTTTCCCAACCATCATCACATGGTCATCAAACCTTTCCCGTACCCTTCCGGTACTACGAGAACAACTTTCTCTTTTGCTTTGCAAAGTGTTTCGAAAACAAAGTCAACACATCTAAGCAATGGCCATCCCAACTGTCCATGACCGCGGACGCGACTATTCAAATAGATTATACTCTGCAGAGTTTGCGCACTTTCCCCACAAGATCCGCGAGTCTATCATGTGGGAATCATCCCTGCATATCAACTATGCCATGACAAAAAATCAGACATAGCCTTTCGCCTATTCGTCTTAGCACGGGATCCTACCCTATGGAGTATGTACCTCCTCGGCAAACCATGGCAGCTCACCTCACTTTGAGCGTGACTCCATTGCCACGTCGGGAGACCCATAGTGTCGTCCGGACGGGTAGCCCCGAAGGCCTCCCGTTATACTATTGCCTCCACCAACGACAACCCGGATTCAAGGGTAACCTTACCCTTATATAGTTGTGTGGTGTCCCATGTTCAGAAGAACAAACTACGAGCTAAGCCCCGTGCCCATGTTGGGGTATTGTGGTTGCGCGGGTTGGTTGTTTCGGGCGAATACATAGGACCATGTGTTGTTTTTCCAAAAACCCAAGTTACAACCACTTTTACCTTTCCACCACAACCACATTGTCGCTTTCCCTTACACAATACTTTTCTCTTAAAAACTACACTTGGGCAAGACCGCATCTTCCCAAGGTTTTCAAAGTCTTTGCAAAAACATAAACTTTAATGGGGTTCCCAACCTAAGGTTTTATTGTAGTAAACTTAATCAACAAGGGGCATGATGCTAGCCATCATACCACTAATGGGAGGGTAATTGAGGTGTCAAGGGAGGGTCAAACATACTTAGGGTAAGCATGCATAGTGTCAACATAAGTAGAACAATACAACAAGGGTCATGATGCTAACCATCATACCACTAAAGGGGGGGTAATTGGGGTGTCAAGGAGATCAACATACTTAAGGTAAGTATGCATAGACAACACAAGTAGAGCTAACTCAAGGTGGATCAAGAGACAAAGATAGCAAGAAGATAACAACAACAAGTAACACAATATCAAGAGATCAAAAGATGGCTTGCCTTGGTTGGCTAGTCCCTGGTCTTCTTCAAATCCTTCACACACTTCCTCTCCTTCAACTTCACCCACGTTCGAATCTAGCATCGCAAAAATAAATGAACAACATACAATCAACACATAACTCAAAAACCAAGGTTTAAATAAAACAATTCTAAGTATTCAGGGGTATTTTCTTGGCAAGATTAAAATATGAGTTGGCCATTTAAAAACAAAAGTGGTGACAAGGATTTGAATAAAAACAAAGGGTTTAGGTTCAACATTTGATGTGACACACAACTATCACTAAACAGTAAGAAAACTGCATGAACAGAGGCTATCACTAATTAATCTAGAGGGCCAGCATTAAAACAAGACTAACACAATTGGATTCACTCAAAAACATTAAATCTACAATTTTAGGAATTAGGTAGAGTCTGCAGTACAGATAGAACAAGTTTAATATGCCAAAAATCGTAGAAATATCCTAAAAGGACCAGGCTAGTTGCATCTGAAAGGTAATGAAAAGCTGGTTCTAACGCAATTGGTTTCACTCAAATTGGATATGAAAAACTAAAGTTATTATCAAAAAGGCTCACATATAAAAATTCAAATTTTAATAGGGTTTCAAAATTTTAAACGGATTAATTTGGGTGGGAAGGTTTTGGTCCGTGCCAAATGCGCAGAGATGGGCTGGCCCAGGGGAGTTTCCAGGTGGCACGGGAAGAAAAAAAGAAAAGGGAAAAAGGGGACGGGCCCGTGGCGGGCCAGGCCATGCATGGCCAGCGTGGCCTGCATGGGCCATGCGGCCGTGGGATGGGGATCTGACGGCCTGTGGCCGTCGTTTCCTCCATGTACACGTCGTGCGCGCGGCGGCCGGGAAAAACTGAGAGGCGGGGCGGGGCTAGGACTCACCGGCGTTGCTCGGCGGTGGTCGGTGACGGTGGGGTAGGGCGGCATCGTCACGTGGGCGTCCAGGGGCGGCCTTCGCGACGTCCTTCTCCTCCTCCGCGGCTGCTTCCGGCGTCGGCTTCCCAGTAGCACCCTTCGGCTCGAGCACGGTGGCGGCGTTCTTCGGCGATCATGGCCAAGGTGAGGGGTGGTTTAGGTGGTGTAGGGGTAGGGGAAGCTGATGGACAAGGTGAACAGGCAGGGGAGTCGCGGAGGCATGCACCACCACCTCGTCACCATCGCGGTGACCACGGCGATGTAGAGCAGCAGAAGCTCGAGCATCGCTGCAGCATGCTGGCGACGTGGAGTGGGGTGGGGAGATGTTGAAAGGGGGAGGTGGTGGCTGCGGCGTGGGGAGAGGGGGACAGGGAGATCTACCGCGACCAATGGGCGACGCGGCGTCGTCCACGCACGGTAGACGAGGCGATGGTGGACGTGATCGAGGCGTTGGGGGGAGGGGAACGAGGCGGGCGCGTGAAGACGAGGAGCTGGGGCAGAACCGAGGCGTCTTGCGCGTTTAAGTCGCGCGGGAGGCCGCAGGCGTGCGCGCGCATGGCCTGGGTAGGGTTTAGGCGGGAGGGGGTGGCCTGGTGGTGTTGGGCTGTGAGAGAGAGACGGAAGGGGTAGCTAGGGTTTTGGGGTTGGGCCAAGGGTGGTGGAGATGAGATGGGAGGGTTGGCTCGGCCCAACCAGAGAGGGAAAAAAGAGAGGGAAAAAAGAAAAGAGATGAGAGGGGGAAGTGTCCCCTCTTAGGGTTTTCACCCTGGAAAAAGAGAGAGAAAGAAAGAGAGAGGCAGGGAAGAAACAGAGAGGGCATGCAAAGGAGTTGCATGTGCCAAAATTTTGTAAGAGGACATAGCACAAGATTTTGAGAAAAAGAGAGGGAAGGGTGGTGTGATGGTGGTGGTGATGATGCCACCCTAAGTGGTGGTGTCCAAAAAATAAGAGAGGGAAGACGGGGAGTGTCCCCTCCTTATTTTAGAAATTTAAAGGGCCGAGATACAAGGTTCAAAAGGGTTGGATCATGTGATGAAGAATTTTGGGAGAGGGGGATATCAAGCAAGAGGGAAACCCTAATGGTTCAAGAAGGTCTCAAAAATTTGGTACTTAGGGTTTTAAGTGGGAAGCTACTCACAAAAAAATAAAATTTAAGTACTACTGTAAGCAACATTCTATCCTATGCACAATCAAAGTTGCATGAATAAAACGTTTTTGTTGGCTCCAAATTTTCAAGACTAGAAAACATGCAAGTTATGAAAAGTGGGTTCTGACAATTTTGGCCCCTTAGTGGGTTTGTAATAAAACTTTAAGTATTTGAAGTAGCTAGGGCGAAACATATGCATGTGGGCGGAAAAAACTTATCCTGCAATCCGTTTAAATTATATATGTGCGTGTTTTGTTTGTTTGGAAAGCAAGTGCTAGTTTCTAAGTTTTTCCGGCTTAATTATTTGACCTTCCATGAGCCGGAAGACCTTTAGCCGGAACGCTCGCCGATGACAACGAAGCCTAATGGCGATCTGTCAATAACCGCGGAAACAAGCCCCTAGCCAAGGTGCCAGAAATTACTACCAAGAATCCATAAGTTTGCAACGAAAAAACCTATCCACCAGAAAAACTTAAGCTCACGTCCTAAAGGACGATTTTGGAAATCACTACTTTTATACACGCCTAGGCGGAAACATCCAGCTCTGTGGTTTTAGTCGGAAAAACATACATGATCCAAAAATGAACAAGTAAATGAGGTAAAAGACTCAAAGAGTGAACCATATGCTTTATTTCATTGATCATGTAATATAACTATGACAGAGTATGTAATGCGAAAATTGCTAAGTGTGGAAAGGACGTAGCTGTGATATATTCCAGGGATGGTCTGTTTCATCGTAGACATCACCCGGATCATCCCTCTTGCATTTCCGATGCGAATTGGCAGGTCTATCCTTTAACTCGTAGATATCAATGAGGTAGTAAGATCCGTTGTGCAGCACTATGCTGATGACGAAAGGTCCTTCCCATGGAGATTGCAACTTATGCTCTTTCACCTGTCGAAAGCGGAGGACCAAGTCACCTTCCTTAAACGAGCGATTCCAAACTCGACGGCTATGATAGTGTCCGAGTTTCTGCTGGTAGATGGTGGAACGTTGATCAGCTAGGTTCCGAGCTTCTTCGATCAAGTCCACAGATAGCTGTCGAGCCTCATCAGCAGTTTCTTCGTTGTAGGCGGAAACCCATGGAGAATCGTGGATGATGTCAGAGGGGATCACAGCTTCAGATCCGTATACTAGGAAGAAAGGCGTGAATCCAGTTGACCTGTTAGGGGTAGTTCGTAAACTCCACATAACATAGTCTAACTCCTCAGCCCATGCTCCGGCTGCTCGCTGCTGTGGTTCTTCAAGGCGAGGTTTGACTCCGGCTAGTATGAGGCCATTGGCTCGCTCGACCTGCACATTGGATTGTGGGTGAGCCACAGAGGCAAGGTCAAACCGGATCCCTACGTCATTGCAATAATCCTTTAGTTCTCCTTTTGTGAAGTTCGTGCCGTTATCTTTGATGATGCTATGTGGGATGTCGTATCTCACTACGAGGCTGCAAACGAATTTTAGTGCCGTAGCACCATCGGCTTTTCTCACTAGCTTCCCCTCGATCCACTTACTGAACTTGTCAATAGCGACCAAGAGGTACTCAAAACCGCCAGGAGATGATTTCTTTAGTTTCCCGACCATATCAAGCCCCCAGACCGCAAATGACCAAGTGATAGGGATAGTCTTCACCTCCTGAGCCGGAGCGTTTGGTTGAGTAGCATAGTACTGACAACCACGACAAGTTTTAATTATCTATCTTTTCAGCATTTTATTAGTTGTTAACCAGTAAAAACCTTGCCGGAAAGCTTTTGCCCCGCAATCACGTTGGTGGATCTCTCTGAGGATTTTGATGCCATCTTGATTGGAGACGCATTTCAGAAATACGCCGTTTGCACTTCGTTTATAGAGTTGTCCATCAACTATTGTGTAGGACCTTGCTCGTCTGACGACCTGTCGTGGGAGGACTTCATCCTCCGGCAACTTCTGGTCGATGAGGTAGTCCAGGAAAGGCTGAGTCCAAGCCGGAGTGATGACCATCACCTCCTTAGCCGGAAACACTGCCACATCTGGGTTTTCCGGGTTGGCGCCCTTTACTGAGGGTGTCCGTAGGTGCTCAAGGAAAATTCCAGGCGGAATGGGTTTTCGGCCGGACCCGAGTTTGGACAGCATATCTGCCGCTGTGTTGTCATCTCTCCTGACGTACTTGACTTTGTATCGAGGAAACACTTGGCGATCTCGTCAACTTCATCTCTTTAAGCCGCCATAATGGAGTTTCTGGCATTCCAGGTTCCGGCTACTTGTTGTGCCACCAGGTCGGAATCTCCGCAGCATATGACGTGCTTGATCCCAATTACCTTAGCGATGTGCAGACCGTGCAGTAGAGCCTCATATTCCGCCATGTTATTTGTAGCTTCCAAGTGAATCTGCAGAACGTACTGCAGTTCTTCTCCGGTTGGGGACTTTGGGTTAACTCCAGCCCCCGAGGCTTGATGCTGCTTGGATCTGTCAAAGTGCATGACCCAAGCTTCAGGTTCCGGCAGAGGTGTGCCCTCCGGCGCTTCAGTCCAATCGACAAAGAAATCCGCCAAAATTTGGGACTTGATCGAAGACCCTGCTTTGTAGTTGGTGTCGAAGGCGGAAAGTTCTATCCCGCAATTTGCTACTCGTCCTATTGCGTCGGAGTTGTTGATGATTGTCGACAATGGAGCTTTGCTCACAACTATCATGGGAAGCTCCTGAAGGTAATGTCTCAGCTTCCGGCTACCTAGGAATACTCCGTAGGCTAGCTTCTGAAAGTGACGGTATCTTTGCTTGGATTTCGTCAGGACCTCGCTAATGTAATAGACTGGTCTTTGGACTCCGTACCCATGACCTTCTTCCTTTCGCTCCACTATGATAACGAGACTGTTGACCTTGTTAGAAGCTGCCATGTAGAGGAGCATAGGCTCTGACTCGTCCGGAGCCGCCAAAATAGGTGGGGAAGAGAGTATATCTTTTAACCCCTGAAGTGTTGCGTCTGCTGCATTGTCCCAGACAAATTTGTCTATTTTCTTCAGTAGTTTGTACAAAGATAATGCCTTCTCGCCAAGACGGCTAACAAATCTAATGATTGCAGCAACACAACCAGTTAATGAGATAGCAACCAATCTTTAGCTCTTCCTCTTAATGAGAAAGGAAACAATTTTAATTTTATAATGTCACCATCTACATCTTTATACTTTTGCATTTCACACAATTCAACAAAATTATTGAGATGGGCAGCAGCATCATCGTAACTAACACCGTAAAATTGTTCTCGCATAACAAGATTTAGTAAAGCAGGTTTAATTTCAAAGAATTCCATCTGTAGTAGCAGGTGGAGCAATAGGTGTGCATAAGAAATCATTATTATTTGTGCTAGTGAAGTCACACAACTTAGTATTTTCAGGGGTAGCCATTTTAGCAGTAGTAAATAAAACAAACTAGATAAAGTAAATGCAAGTAAACTAATTTTTTTGTGTTTTTAATATAGCAAACAAGACAGTAAATAAAGTAAAGCTAGCAACTAATTTTTTTGTGTTTTGATATAATGCAGCAAACAAAGTAGTAAATAAAATAAAGCAAGACAAAAACAAATTAAAGAGATTGAGAAGTGGAGACTCCCCTTGCAGCGTGTCTTGATCTCCCGACAACGGCGCCGTAAAAAGAGCTTGATGGCGTGTAACTCACACGTTCGTTGGGAACCCCAAGAGGAAGGTATGATGCGCACAGCAGCAAGTTTTCCCTCGAAAGAAACCAAGGTTTATCGAACCAGGAGGAGCCAAGAAGCACGTTGAAGGTTGATGGCGGCGGGATGTAGTGCGGCGCAACACCGGAGATCCCGGCGCCAACGTGGAACCCGCACAACACAACCAAAGTACTTTGCCCCAACGAAACAGATGAGGTTGTCAATCTCACCGGCTTGTCTGTAACAAAGGATTAACCGTATTGTGTGGAAGATGATTGTTTGCAGAGAAAACAGTAAAAACAAGTATTGCAGCAGATTTGTATTTCAAGTATAAAAGAATGGACCGGGGTCCATAGTTCACTAGAGGTGTCTCTCCCATAAGATAAAAGCATGTTGGGTGAACAAATTACAGTCGGGCAATTGACAAATAGAGAGGGCATAACAATGCACATACATGTCATGATAAGTATAGTGAGATTTAATTGGGCATTACGACAAAGTACATAGACCGCCATCCAACTGCATCTATGCCTAAAAAGTCCACCTTCGAGTTATCATCCGAACCCCTTCCAGTATTAAGTTGCAAAGCAACAGACAATTGCATTAAGTATGGTGCGTAATGTAATCAACAACTACATCCTTAGACATAGCATCAATGTTTTATCCCTAGTGGTAACAGAGACAACACAACCTTAGAACTTTCGTCACATCGTCCTGGTATCAATGCGAGCATGAACCCACTATCGAGCATAAATACTCCCTCTTGGAGTTAAGAGCAAAAACTTGGCCAGAGCCTCTACTAATAACGGAGAGCATGCAAGATCATAAACAACACATAGGTAATAACTTGATAATTAACATAACATGGTATTCTCTATCCATCGGATCCCGACAAACACAACATATAGCATTACGGATAGATGATCTTGATCATGTTAGGCAGCTCACAAGATCCAACAATGAAGCACAATGAGGAGAAGACAACCATCTAGCTACTGCTATGGACCCATAGTCCAGGGGTGAACTACTCACTCATCACTCCGGAGGCGACCATGGCGGTGAAGAGTCCTCCGGGAGATGAATCCCCTCTCCGGCAGGGTGCCGGAGGAGATCTCCGGAATCCCCCGAGATGGGATTGGCGGCGGCGGCGTCTCCGGGAAGGTTTTCCGTATCGTGGTTCTTCGTATCGGGGGTTTCGCGACGGAGGCTATAAGTAGGCGGAAGGGCGAGTCGGAGGGCCGACGAGGGGCCCACACCATAGGGCGGCGCGGGCCCCCCTCTGGCCGCGCGGCCCTATGGTGGCGGCGCCTCGTCGCCCCACTTCGTATCCCTTTCGGTCTTCTGGAAGCTTCGTGGCAAAATAGGACCCTGGGCGTTGATTTCGTCCAATTCCGAGAATATTTCGTTACTAGGATTTCGAAACCAAAAACAGCGAGAAAACAACAATCGGCTCTTCGGCATCTTGTTAATATGTTAGTTCCGTAAAATGCACGAATATGACATAAAGTGTGCATAAAACATGTAGATATCATCAATAATGTGGCATGGAACATAAGAAATTATCGATACGTCGGAGACGTATCAGCATCCCCAAGCTTAGTTCTCGCTCGTCCCGAGCGGTAAAACGATAACAAAGATAATTTCTGAAGTGACATGCCATCATAACCTTGATCATACTATTTGTAAACATATGTAATGAATGCAGCGATCAAAACAATGGTAATGACATGAGTAAACAAGTGAATCATAAAGCAAAGACTTTTCATGAATAGTACTTCAAGACAAGCATCAATAAGTCTTGCATAATAGTTAACTCATAAAGCAATAAATCAAAGTAAAGGTATTGAAGCAACACAAAGGAAGATTAAGTTTCAGCGGTTGCTTTCAACTTGTAACATGTATATCTCATGGATAATTGTCAATATAGAGTAATATAACAAGTGCAATATGCAAGTATGTAGGAATCAATGCATAGTTCACACAAGTGTTTGCTTCTTGAGATAGAGAGAGATAGGTGAACTGACTCAACATAAAAGTAAAAAAGAATGGTCCTTCAAAGAGGAAAGCATCGATTGCTATATTTGTGCTAGAGCTTTTATTTTGAAAACATGAAACAATTTTGTCAACAGTAGTAATAAAGCATATGAGTTATGTAAATTATATCTTACAAGTTGCAAGCCTCATGCATAGTATACTAATAGTGCCCGCACCTTGTCCTAATTAGCTTGGACTACCGGATCATCGCAATACACATGTTTTAACCAAGTGTCACAATGGGGTACCCCCATGCCGCCTGTACAAAGGTCTAAGGAGAAAGCTCGCATTTTGGATTTCTCGCTTTTGATTATTCTCAACTTAGACATCCATACCGGGACAACATGGACAATAGATAATGGACTCCTCTCTAATGCATAAGCATGTGACAACAATTATTATTCTCATATGAGATTGAGGATATATGTCCAAAACTGAAACTTCCACCATGAATCATGGCTTTAGTTAGCGGCCCAATGTTCTTCTCTAACAATATGCATGCTCCAACCATAAAGGTGGTAGATCTCTCTTACTTCGGACAAGACGGACATGCATAGCAACTCACATGATATTCAACAAAGAATAGTTGATGGCGTCCCCGAAGCATGGTTATCGCACAACAAGCAACTTAATAAGAGATAAAGTGCATAAGTACATATTCAATACCACAATAGTTTTTAAGCTATTTGTCCCATGAGCTATATATTGCAAAGGTGAATGATGGAATTTTAAAGGTAGCACTCAAGCAATTTACTTTGGAATGGTGGATAAATACCATGTAGTAGGTAGGTATGGTGGACACAAATGGCATAGTGGTTGGCTCAAGTATTTTGGATGCATGAGAAGTATTCCCTCTCGATACAAGGTTTAGGCTAGCAAGGTTATTTGAAACAAACACAAGGATGAACGGTGCAGCAAAACTCACATAAAAGACATATTGTAAACATTATAAGACTCTACACCGTCTTCCTTGTTGTTCAAAACTCAATACTAGATGTTATCTAGACTCTAGAGAAACCAAATATGCAAACCAAATTAGCAAGCTCTAAGTGTTTCTTCATTAATGGGTGCAAAGTATATGATGCAAGAGCTTAAACATGAGCACAACAATTGCCAAGTATCAAATTATCCAAGACATTTTAGAGTTACTACATGTAGCATTTTCCAATTCCAACCATATAACAATTTAACGAAGAAGAAACTTCGCCATGAATATTATGAGTAGAGCCTAAGGACATACTTGTCCATATGCTACAGCGGAGCGTGTCTCTCTCCCACAAAGTGAATGCTAGGATCCATTTTATTCAAACAAAACAAAAAACAAAAACAAACCGACGCTCCAAGCAAAGTGCATAAGATGTGACGGAATAAAAATATAGTTTCGGGGAGGAACCCGATAATGTTGTCGATGAAGAAGGGGATGCCTTGGGCATCCCCAAGCTTAGACGCTTGAGTCTTCTTAGAATATGCATGGGTGAACCACCGGGGCATCCCCAAGCTTAGAGCTTTCACTCTCCTTGATCATATTGTATCATACTCCTCTCTTGATCCTTGAAAACTTCCTCCACACCAAACTCGAAACAACTCATTAGAGGGTTAGTGCACAATAAAAATTAACATGTTCAGAGGTGACACAATCATTCTTAACACTTCTGGACATTGCATAAAGCTACTGGACATTAATGGATCAAAGAAATTCATCCAACATAGCAAAAGAGGCAATGCGAAATAAAAGGCAGAATCTGTCAAAACAGAACAGTCCGTAAAGATGTATTTTATTAGGGCACCAGACTTGCTCAAATGAAAATGCCCAAATTGAATGAAAGTTGCGTACATATCTGAGGATCACTCACGTAAATTGGCTTAATTTTCGGAGTTTCCTACAGAGAATTAGACCCAGATTCGTTACAGCAAAGAAATCTGTTTCTGCGCAGTAATCCAAATCTAGTATTTACTTTACTATCAAAGACTTTACTTGGCACAACAAAACTCAAAACTAAGATAAGGAGAGGTTGCTACAGTAGTAAACAACTTCCAAGACTCAAATATAAAACAAAAATACTGTAGTAAAAACATGGGTTGTCTCCCATAAGCGCTTTTCTTTAACGCCTTTCAGCTAGGCGCAGAAAGTGTATATCAAGTAACATCAAGAGATGAAGCATCAACATCATAATTTGTTCTAATAATAGAATCATAAGGTAACTTCATTCTCTTTCTAGGGAAGTGTTCCATACCTTTCTTGAGAGGGAATTGATATTTAATATTACCTTCCTTCATATCAATAGTAGCACCAACGGTTCGAAGAAAAGGTCTTCCCAATATAATGGGGCAAGATGCATTGCATTCAATATCCAAGACAACAAAATCAACGGGGACAAGGTTATTGTTAACCATAATATGAACATTATCAACTCTCCCCAAAGGTTTCTTTTTAGCATTATCAGTGAGATTAACATCCGGATAACAGCTTTTTCAATGGTGGCAAGTCAAGCATATCATAAACTTTCTCAGTGCATAACGAAATACTTGCACCAAGATCACATAAAGCATTACAATCAAAATCTTTGACCCTCATTTTAATGATGGGCTCCCAAACATCCTCTAGCTTTCTAGGAATAGAAGTTTCAAGTTTTAGTTTCTCTTCTCTAGCTTTTATGAGAGCATTTGTAATATGTTTTGTGAAAGCCAAGTTTACAGCGCTAGCATTGGGACTCTTAGCAAGTTTTTGCAAGAACTTTATAACTTCAGAGATGTGGCAATCATCAAAATCTAAATCATTACAATCTAAAGCAATGGTATTATCATCCCCAAGGTTGGAAAAAATTTCAGCAGTTTTATCACAGGCAGTTTCAAGCAGCTTTAGCAGCTTCGAGTAATTTTGCGCGCTTCGCACTAGGAGTAGAAACATTGCCAACACCAATTATTTTACCATTAATAGTAGGAGGTGCAGCAACATGTGAATCATTAGCATTGCTAGTGGTGGTAATAGTCCAAACTTTAGCTATATTTTTCTCTTTAGCTAGTTTTTCATTTTTCTTCTCTATCCCACCTAGCACGCAGTTCAGCCATTAATCTTATATTCTCATTAATTCTAACTTGGATGGCATTTGCTGTAGTAACAATTTTATTTTCAATATCCCTATTAGGCATAACTTTCGATTTCAAAAGATCAACATCAGAGGCAAGACTATCAACCTTAGAAGCAAGAATATCAATTTTATTGAGCTTTTCCTCAACAGATTTGTTAAAGGCAGTTTGTGTACTAATAAATTCTTTAAGCATAACTTCAAGTCCAGGGGGTGTATTCATATTATTGTTGTAAGAATTCCCATAAGAATTAGCATAACCGTTACCATTATTATAAGGATATGGCCTATAGTTATTACTAGAGTTGTTCCGATAAGCATTGTTGTTGAAATTATTATTTTTAATGAAGTTTACATCAACATGTTCTTCTTGGGCAACCAATGAAGCTAACGGAACATTATTAGGATCAACATTAGTCCTATCATTCACAAGCATAGACATAATAGCATCAACCTTATCATTCAAGGAAGAGGATTCTTCAACGGAATTTACCTTCTTACCTTGTGGAGCTCTTTCCGTGTGCCATTCAGAGTAATTAACCATCATATTATCAAGAAGCTTTGTTGCTTCACCAAGAGTGATGGACATAAAGGTACCTCCAGCAGCTGAATCCAATAAATTCCGCAAAGAAAAATTTAGTCCTGCATAGAAGGTTTGGATGATCATCCAAGTAGTCAGTCCATGGGTTGGGCAATTTTTAACCAAAGATTTCCTTCTTTCCCAAGCTTGAGCAACATGTTCATTATCCAATTGTTTAAAATTCATTATGCTACTCCTCAAAGATATAATTTTAGCAGGGGGATAATATCTACCAATAAAAGCATCCTTGCATTTAGTCCAGGAATCAATACTATTCTTAGGCGAGAGATAGCAACCAATCTTTAGCTCTTCCTCTTAATGAGAAAGGAAACAATTTTAATTTTATAATGTCACCATCTACATCTTTATACTTTTGCATTTCACACAATTCAACAAAATTATTGAGATGGGCAGCAAGCATCATCGGAACTAACACCGGAAAATTGTTCTCGCATAACAAGATTTAGTAAAGCAGGTTTTATTTCAAAGAATTCCATCTGTAGTAGCAAGGTGGAGCAATAGGTGTGCATAAGAAATCATTATTATTTGTGCTAGTGAAGTCACACAACTTAGTATTTTCAGGGGTAGCCATTTTAGCAGTAGTAAATAAAACAAACTAGATAAAGTAAATGCAAGTAAACTAATTTTTTTTTGTTTTTAATATAGCAAACAAGACAGTAAATAAAGTAAAGCTAGCAACTATTTTTTTTGTGTTTTGATATAATGCAGCAAACAAAGTAGTAAATAAAATAAAGCAAGACAAAAACAAATTAAAGAGATTGAGAAGTGGAGACTCCCCTTGCAGCGTGTCTTGATCTCCCCGGCAACGGCGCCGTAAAAAGAGCTTGATGGCGTGTAACTCACACGTTCGTTGGGAACCCCAAGAGGAAGGTATGATGCGCACAGCAGCAAGTTTTCCCTCGGAAAGAAACCAAGGTTTATCGAACCAGGAGGAGCCAAGAAGCACGTTGAAGGTTGATGGCGGCGGGATGTAGTGCGGCGCAACACCGGAGATCCCGGCGCCAACGTGGAACCCGCACAACACAACCAAAGTACTTTGCCCCAACGAAACGAGTGAGGTTGTCAATCTCACCGGCTTGCCGTAACAAAGGATTAACCGTATTGTGTGGAAGATGATTGTTTGCAGAGAAAACAAGTAAAAACAAGTATTGCGAGCAGATTTGTATTTCAGTATAAAAGAATGGACCGGGGTCCACAGTTCACTAGAGGTGTCTCTCCCATAAGATAAAAGCATGTTGGGTGAACAAATTACGATCGGGCAATTGACAAATAGAGAGGGCATAACAATGCACATACATGTCATGATAAGTATAGTGAGATTTAATTGGGCATTACGACAAAGTACATAGACCGCCATCCAACCGCATCTATGCCTAAAAAGTCCACCTTCAGAGTTATCATCCGAACCCCTTCCAGTATTAAGTTGCAAAGCAACAGTACAATTGCATTAAGTATGGTGCGTAATGTAATCAACAACTACATCCTTAGACATAGCATCAATGTTTTATCCCTAGTGGCAACAGACACAACACAACCTTAGAACTTTCCGTCACTCGTCCCGTGTATCAATGCGGGCATGAACCCACTATCGAGCATAAATACTCCCTCTTGGAGTTAAGAGCAAAAACTTGGCCAGAGCCTCTACTAATAACGGAGAGCATGCAAGATCATAAACAACACATAGGTAATAACTTGATAATTAACATAACATGGTATTCTCTATCCATCGGATCCCGACAAACACAACATATAGCATTACGGATAGATGATCTTGATCATGTTAGGCAGCTCACAAGATCCAACAATGAAGCACAATGAGGAGAAGACAACCATCTAGCTAATGCTATGGACCCATAGTCCAGGGGTGAACTACTCACTCATCACTCCGGAGGCGACCATGGCGGTGAAGAGTCCTCCGGGAGATGAATCCCCTCTCCGGCAGGGTGCCGGAGGAGATCACCAGAATCCCCCGAGATGGGATTGGCGGCGGCGGCGTCTCTGGAAGGTTCTCCGTATCGTGGTTCTTCGTATCAGGGGTTTCGCGACGGAGGCTATAAGTAGGCGGAAGGGCAGAGTCGGAGGGCTGACGAGGGGCCCACACCATAGGGCGGCGCGGGCCCCCCTCTAGCCGCGCGGCCCTATGGTGGCGGCACCTCGTCGCCCCACTTCGTATCCCTTTCGGTCTTCTGGAAGCTTCGTGGCAAAATAGGACCCTGAGCGTTGATTTCGTCCAATTCCTAGAATATTTCGTTACTAGGATTTCTGAAACCAAAAACAGCAGAAAACAAAGAATCGGCTCTTCGGCATCTTGTTAATAGGTTAGTTCCAGAAAATGCACGAATATGACATAAAGTGTGCATAAAACATGTAGATATCATCAATAATGTGCCATGGAACATAAGAAATTATCGATACGTCGGAGACGTATCAGTGGGCCTGCCGAAAATGACATGGCATAAGCTCTTGAAGGGCACAACCTCAAACGTGATCATCTCTTCGCCATCGACGAAGGCCACGGGAAGTTTGATGCTGCCCACAGAGTTTTCCTTTTTACCCGGAACCATGGAACTCCGTGGTGCTGTGCTTGAGTTGCTCCTTGGTAAGGTTCATCTTCTCCAGCATCTCCAGGTACATGATGTTCAGGCTGGCTCCTCCGTCCATGAGGCACTTGGAGAAGTCATACCCATCGATGCGGGGACTAACAACCAAAGCGTAACATTCTTTAGGGATGACAGTCGGATGATCTGCCCGGTCGAAGGTGCACGGGTTTTTCAACCACTTGACGTACCGTGGCACAGCCAGAAGCGTGGCATTCAAGATCCGAAGGGATAATATCTTGGCCCGGACCGTTGGGGTTCCGAGGAAGGTGTGGTATGCACCTGCACTCTTTTTGACGAAGGGATTGGATTTGTTAGTTGTGGAACCCTCTTTGGGATCCGGCGAAGCTCACCCGCTTCCATCGCCTCAGAACTGTCCTCGTCCTTCTCCTTGTTCTTGCCTTTGCCTCCTTTGCCGCGTGGGCGGTGCTTCCGAGCGAGCTTGTATCCTGCTTCCGGGTCGGTCTTGAGATCGTTGACCCACTTGCAGTTGTGATTGGTGTGAGAGGACTTGCCCGTAGCCGGATCAATATGGGCCAGGCACGACATATCTCTGTACTCTTCGTAGGTTTGGGGAGCACGGGACCCAGCGACGGTGACCTCATTAGCACGTTGCTGGCCTCTGTCGGCTCCGCCACCACGGCCTCTTCCACCTCCTCGACCTCCGCATTGGAACATCATGGCAACCATGTCGGATCTGCCGCTCTTCTGGTCTTCAGAGGGGTTCTTCCGCTTGTTGTTGCTGCTGCTGCCATCACAGTTTTTCTTTTGCTAATGTAGGGGTATGGTTGTGGCTGGAAGTTCTCCACCTGCATTTTCATAAGCGGTGGTTTGAGTGCTAGCGATGTTGATCATGTCATCCAAGGTCAGCTTTTGCTTGTTAATGAGACAAGTTAACTTGTGTCGGAGCAGCCCTCCCCGCTACATGCCACCTATGAAGGCTAGCATTGATGTGCGGTTATCCACGTTCTCGCACTCGTTTCTTGTTGCTAACCATCGAGTAAGAAAAGCTCGAGAGGTTTCGTTCTTCTTCTGGATACATTCCTGTAGGTCGTTGGCTGTGGAGGGTCTTTTGTAGGTACCTCTGAAGTGTTTCTCGAAAGCGATCTTCAGGTCAAACCAGCAAAAGATGGAGTTTTCCTCAAGGTCGCTGAGCAAAGTACGGGCTGGACCAACAAGGTACAACTGGAGCATGCGGCAGGCCACATTGGGGGTCCCTCCGACAAAGCTGACTGCGTTGAAGTAGTCATCGATCCAGGTATTGGACCTTTCAGTGCCATCATAATGCTTCAGATTTCCGGGTGGCTTGAGGTTCAAGCCTTTTGGCTTTGGCTCCTCTCGGATCATCCTGCCAAAGAACTTTGGGATGATGTATTCAGCTCTGTACTCGTTGAGACGTTCCCGTGCGTCGCACGAACCGTTGCGGGCAGGAGATTTTGAGCGGGAACGGGATCTCCGGCCTCCACCTCCTCCACTAGGTGGTGGGGAGGGAGATCTGCGAGGGGCCGATGAGACCTTTTGCTTCCGCCTTCTTGATCTCCGCGTCCTTCTTGATGCTGACACTAGTAGGAAAAGTCTCATCAGTGGCGCACCAAAAATCGATTCTGTGGCGCATGGGCGGTGCGCCACAGAATTCTCGCCACAAAAATAAGGTTTCTGTGGCGCACCGATCCATGCGCCACAGAAACCTTATTTTTGTGGCGCACCGGCGGTGGTGCGCCACAAAAACTTATTTCTATGGCGCACCGGTGGCCGTGCGCCACAGAATTTTTTTTTGAAATTCAAAAAAAAATGGCGGCCAGATCTAGATCTAGATCTGGGGCCGCCGAATTTTTTTATTTTTTTTAATTTCGCTGGGTGGGTCAAGGAGGAGGACGGCCGGAGGAGGAGGAGGAGGAGGAGGAGGAGGAGGAGGAGGTGGTGGTGGTGGTGGTGGTGGTGGAGGAGGAGGAGGTGGTGGTGGTGGTGGTGGTGGTGGTGGTGGTGGAGGAGGAGGAGGTGATGGAGGTGGTGGAGGTGGTGGTGGAAGAGGAGGTGGTGGTGGAGGAAGAGCAGGTGGTGGTGGAGGAAGAGGAGGAGGTGGTGGTGGTGGTGGAGGAGGAGGTGGTGGTGGTGGTTGTTGTCACCGGAGTAGGTCGCCGGAGTTGGTCGCCGGTGGAGGAGAGGAGAGAGGAGAAGTGGAGAAGTGGAGGAGAGGAAGAGAAGAGGAGAGGAGGAGAAGGAGAGAAGTGGAGAAGGGGAGAAATGGAGGAGAGAAGGGGAGAAGTGGAGAAGTGGAGAAGGGGAGAAGGAGAGAAGTGGAGAAGGGGAGAAGGGGAGAAGGGGAGAAATGGAGGAGAGAAGGAGAAGTGGGCGCCAGAAATTTCAAATTTCGAACGTTAATTCTGTGGCGCATGGGCACTTGGTGCGCCACAAAAATTTTTTTTATTTTTTTGTATTTTGCAGCAAAAAATCTTTAACTGCCCGTAACTTTTTACTCTTTTCGAATTTGTAGATTTTTCGTGGGAACATTTTGATATATTATGCGTTTTTTTTCGAGTTCGTATGCAACCAGAAATCCACTTTGATGATTTTCCCACGTAATTTTGCAAAAAAAGTCGAAATTATTGTTTGTTAATTCTCAGTGGTAAAAGATGACATAATACATGGGCATCTTGAAGGAATTTTTGTTTTCAAATTTTTATCTATTATTTTATTTTTTACAGAGGTTAAAAAGGCGATCCACGGGGGGGGGGGGGGTGGAGTTGCGTGGGGAGCCAAAAAAAAGTTATGTGGCGCATGGAACTCATGTGCGCCACAGAAATGTGTAGTTTCTGTGGCGCACCATCCCACGTGCGCCACGAAAGTCTTAATTCAGTGGCGCACCAGGACCAGTGCGCCACAGAATGTCTTATTTCTGTGGCGCACGTGATCATGTGCGCCGCAGAAATAGTGAAACCAATTATTGGGGCTGGCCCCACCAAATTTCTGTGGCGCATGGATCCCTGGTGCGCCACAAAATTAAGCTATTTCTGTGGCGCATCGTGCCTGGTGCGCCACAGAATAACTTTCTGTGGCGCATTTTTGGTGGTGCGCCACAGAAATAAGCTTCGCCTATAAGAGTTTTCCTACTAGTGTGACTCCGGCTTCGGTGGCTGCCTTCTCCATGATGGTAGTCGCCTCCCTCGTTCCGGCTTCTGTGGGGCTAGGGCTCGTGTTCTTCGTTCCGGCTCCTGCGGGGCTCGGGCGTGCGCTCCCTGTTCTGGTTCCTCTGAGGGACCACGTTGTCGCGGATGTTAATTCCACCAGGCCCATGGGGTCTGGTGTTTCTGGCTGGACTCCATCGGCGAGGTGGCGGAGGAGGACGCGGGTTCTGGGGCGGAGGTGACGGGTTCCGGTACTTGTCCCTACCAGCATACATCGGATCCTTTCCCTTGTTTTTATCCGTCGGAGGTGTTTCCGAGGGCAGGGGATCGGATTTGGATGTTCCCTGGTTCTTCTTCCGCGCTCCATGGATCCGGTGCGCGATTCTTCGTCACGACGCTCCCTTCCTGAGGCGTTCTTCTGCGTGGTGGATACACATAGATACGGGTTGGATTCCATCTTGCGCGAAGTATCTGCCTTACTCTGTTGCTTCATTGCTGAAGCGACAAGTGTGTGGAGGTGGTCGATGTCGATTTCCTCATCATTCTTGGCTAGAAGCTCTCCAGCCTTCTTCATGTTATCCTTTGGAGTTGCGAGCGGCTGATGATTGGTGGGGCTGTCAAATCTGATCTTGCGAGGGCAAATGGCTTCTTGATGGATCCTATCTGCTTCCCTGCTGGCATCATCTATGATCATTCCCCATCGCTCCCTGAGTGCTTTGGCCTTCTGCAAGTATTCTACGGTTGTGCGCTCTTTTTCCTCGACCCGTTCCAGCAACTCCTCCGCATCTTGCCTTTACTCCAGCATTACTACTGCGGTATGGGCAAACCTTTCAGCGGTAGCCCGCAGTTCCTTCCTTTTGGCTTCTAGAGCTTTCGGGTCTGCGGCTTCTTCCGGAGTTATTGGCTTGGTTAAGATTTCCGAGTTCGCAATGGCACCCCGGCCTGCTGCCCTGGCGAGCTCTTCTATGGACATGTCTTCCCCGTGTTCGAGAACACGTCCTTCTCCAGGATCCGGCACGATGCGATAGCGGACTCGTTGCGGGGACTCCAGATTTGACAGGCCCGGGATTCCGACGTTGGTCGGAGTTTCTTCTGCGTCAGTTCCTTGCTCCATCCCAGTTAGGGTCGCGAGGACCTGCTTTGGCGGGACGGATTTTGCCTCAGCTTTCTCTGCATCCTCCAACTCCATCATAACACAGTTGTATTCCTCTGTGTCCATGGAGGACGCGTCGTCAGATAGTGGGCTTAGGTTGTCGAGGATTGACTCTTCTTTGTCTCCGGCATCCTCTTGCTGATCCGGAGAGTTGTTGTCTCCGGCAACCTCTTGCTGATCTGTAGTATCGATGTCTCTGACAGCCTCAACCTGCATGGGTCCAGCTCCATCGTGAGGAGGGGCAGTTCCTGCGGTATGTACGAGGAAGTGCACGAAGTGGCACCTTTGCTTTTGTAACACCTGGGATACCCAGCGGATCTGCATTGGTCTTCCACAGTAATTTCCTGCTCAGGGGCAAATTGGGTGGGTTTTGAAATTTCTAGATCTAAGGTGGAATCTTCCTTAGGAAGTTCCTGTGACTCAGATCGGATCTTCGCGACTGCATCCTGCTCAGCGCGGTCGCGTCAGCGTTACTTACCAGGGCGTTTCCATCGGAATCGACGGTCTCGCCGATGAAGATGTGAATGCCGCCGATTGGGACGACGGAGAGCTTGATGGGGTCCTTCTTAGCCGGAATCCAGCTCTCGTCCTGAGGGACGATCGGAAAGTTCCTGGCGTAATGGACACTCCCCACAGTGATGGAGTCGTTGAAGCTTCCCATGGCGGAACCCTCCCGGTTCCGGCCTCCAGACGTCGCTGGCCCCACGGTGGGCGCCAACTGTCGTTGCCTATTCGACGGTACCTCGGAGGAGGGATCCTCAGGAGGGGGAGAAGAAGTAGGGGCCTTCGAGCGAAGAGTCCTCGGGACGGTGGTACGCGATTTACCCAGCTTCGGAACACCTACACGATGACAGGGCCTACAATGTCTGGAATTATCTGGGCGCTTTCGCAATGTTACAATGAGCTGTGGTTGTGCCTCTAGGCCTCCCGGGATCCATATTATAAAGGCACCAGGTTCTAGGGTTTACACGGAGAGTCCTAGCCGAAATACAAGTTGCCTAACTACGGAATATTACATTGTCGTGCACGTCAAGGATCCGCCTTTCCTTATATGTCATACTGGATCCGGCTACCCCTGATGGGCCAGGTTGGATCCGACTTTCAGAGTTGGTCGGTGGATCCGGCTCCTCGTTCCTGGACTGGACTTCATCCATCTCTATCTACAACAACTGGGCCGCCCGATGGGCCATACACCACCATCACCGTCTATGTGCCACCCGGGCTTGCCGGATCTAGCCACCGTCGATGGTACATCCATGAAGTATACCCACAACACTGCCTATGGAGAAAAAATAATTCAGATGTTCAAGCCAATGGTTCTGCTCTTGTTGCCCGGAAAAAAATATGCAGACCAAAAAACCAAGGGGGTCTAGGAGTACTCAATTTAAAAATTCAAAATAAGGCACTCATGCTAAAGAATCTCCACAAATTCTTCAACAATCATGACATGTCTTGGGTACATTTAATCATAGACTCCTATTATAGCAATGGCAATCTGCCCACAAATATTTTGGAAGGATCTTTCTGGTGGAAGTCACATCTCAAACTGCTTGATCTTTACAAAGCCATGGCTATGTGCAATATTGGAAATGGAAAGACTGTGAACTTTTGGACAGATTTATGGGAACAAAATTGCTTACGTCAAAGATTTCCTCATCTGATAACTTTTGCCAAACATACAGATTGGAATGTTGACAGAGTGAGTCATACAGAATATCTTGAGGACTTCTTTCATCTTCCCCTATCACAACAGGCTTATGAGGAATTTCAAAACCTTGAAATAGTTTGCCAGAATGCTCTCACAGTGGTACAAGAGGGAAATTATTGTGACGCCCCGGAACCGGTATCCTGAGGATTCCAGCGATCCCGCCGAAATCCGCACGATATCGATTCAGAGACGCCCTCCGACACGACGTGCGCGAGAAATCACACACGTGATGCCAGAGGAATTAACACGAGCGGTAACATTACAACAGGATTACAATAGAGCCCACAAGATACATATATTACAACAACGACTCCAACGAGTCAAGATACGAATAGATACATACAAAGATCCAAATCATACAAAAGATCGAATACGTCCGAGTACGGACAAGATACAAATTGGACTAAGAGTCCTGAAGATAACCAGTGGCGTCCATAACCCTGCCCAGGCCAAGCCGGAAGGGTAACCTTGCTAACGTCGTCATCTCGTACTGTCAAAGTCGGGCCATCGGTTGCCGACAAAAGGGAGGAAGCAAAAGAGAAAGGGGAAAAGGCGAGAGTAAGTACCAAGGAACGAACTCCGGCACGTACTTAGCGAGACTAGAAATGGCTATGCTCGCCGAGCGAGTATAAATATATATCGCATGGGGCTATATGGTAGGTTTAGCGGCAGCAAAACTATAACCAATAGAGACACGCTACAACATCCGTCTACTCAGATAAGATAAGAGAGCGCATAAGGTAACAGGTATAAATACTACACAAACATAACCCAGCCAAATACACATATCCCCTTCAACAACTGCGAAGAGGCAATGTAAAAGGCACTCAACGGTGGACAAGTTTTATTAGGTATCGGTTGTAGTAATGCTATATTACTACGCAAGTTATTAGCAGATTATTAGCAACAAGATAACGATGCAAGTTGTTCTATGATCAAGCTATACAATTCCAAGTCGTCCATAACCGCGGACACGGCTTATCGATAAGATGTACACCCTGCAGGGGTTGCCCAAATGTAACCATACGCATGCTCGACCCACTTACGACAGGTGGATGTCTCACAACAAGACCGTTCCCAGTTCAACAAGAAAGTCTAGGGGGCCACCCGACTAAGCTACCCGTAACGAAGTCCGGCCGTACTCCGAGCGGACTCGGGGTTTGCGTTAACGGCTAGGCGTGCGAACCACACGCTTCGCTAAACGTTCCGCGGGGTACAGTACGAGAATATAAACACCCGAAGGCAACAGGAAGTAAACACCCGAAGGCAACGAGTAAGTAAAGCATGGCATACATGGCATAGGCAAATAAAACCAAGGTTGTGGCCCCTTTTCAACCGACTTGAGAAAAGGTAATGGGTGAGGGGGTCCCAATAATCGTCCCCACGCATGGGTAGAGCGCTCAATCTCGGAACGGATAACAAGAACTCGGGTCCTAGGGGACATTAGCGAGTCAAAGTTCCGATGCTTTCGCAAAGGGGCTCACGGATGCCTCTCGCTTACAATTTTAGTTGTTAACAAATAAGTAAAGCATGTGTGTCTCCAACAACCGATATAGCATGTGATAACCTCCCAACAACCCAACATATCCCGATAACAGATCGAGATAAACAACAGAACCTAAACACGCCTACGACTCGCAAGGCTCAAACATCAAGCAACGGCTATGGGTGAGGAATGATACATATAGGATTATTATGGTAAACAAGTGGAATAGGACACGTGACTCGATAAAGAATCGCAACATAAGGATAGCAATGCGAGGGAGAGAGTATAATAGGTGAAGAGAGAGGGCTCGCCTGTGAAAAGTCGCAGAAGAACTTGTCGGAGAACTCGTCGTATCTCACATCAACACTTCGTGATCCTATCCGGGAAGAAGCAAATGCTGGAACACACAACGCATGCAAGTCTTACTACTACGGATAAAGAACCGGCATGAGCAAGATGCAGGCATGCATGACATGGCAACGATGATGCGATGCAACTATCCATATTAATCGGAGTCGGAACCCCGGACAAACAAATTAGGTTGGAGTTGCATTTTCTACCGGCAAATTTAAGTGTTGATTAGCATGGAATAGCATGGCAGGGGTGCGCTACATCAAAATTAAACGGAGCGGGGAAAACCTAGGTGGTGTTCCGAAATACTCCGCATATATGTTAGGTGGGATGCACAAACTATCACGTCACGACATGATGCGAGATGCGAACAGATGAATGAATGGCATATTCATGTTCAGCACATTTTTCTGATCAAAATTGATATATAAAACATTTTATTCCGAGTTATAGTTTGAGAGATATGATTTTTGCAAGTTTGAAACATTTCCTGGATTTTTCAGAAAAAGAAAACAGGCAGGGGGGCGAACTGGGCTGAACCTGCGTTGTCCTGGGCCGGATCTGGCCTGCTGCTGGCGCTGGATAGAGGGTTGGCGCCACGAGAGAATGCTGGGCCAAGGCCCAACGTCGGATCTGGAGAAGAAAAAGAATAAAAGGTCGGATTAAAAAGACTGGGGTCACTGTGACTTGAACCTGGGTCTCCAAAGACAAAGATCAAGGAACAAACCAGATGGACTGCGCTAGTAATGTTGAACAGAATGATCTCACGCACGAGCTGAAGCGTTTGTAGGCACGAGATCTGAACAAAGAGAGACAAAAAGGGAAGGATTTAATTGCAGCAGAGAGGGTTTGAACTTAGGATCTCACGGGAGAAGGAGAAAGGGACGAACCAAGCGGGCTGCTGAGTGGATGGTGTCACAAGATGGGCGCCCAGCAACCTGAAGGAGACACACGCGGAGCTCGAGGACGAAAACCATGGCGGAGAGGAGCTCTGGTCGTTAATGGATCCGGCGACTCGGAGCGAATCGGGATGAGCCGTTTAGTGTCGAAGATGCGCCTAGACGCGGGGAAGACGATGGAGGCGACGAGAAGGCCGGAGAGGCACCATGGGCGATGGAATCGACGATGAACTCGTCGGTGGTCGGAGAAGAAACGGCGACCGTGCGCTCAACTCGCGGCCTCTCGGGACGATTCCGCGCACCAGGAGGTAGAGGACGACGAGGCGCACCCGCTGGTGGCCTCTGCTTGGCGCGGGGTGGTCTATAGCGGCGGCGCCATGGCGAGGTGGGTGGTGGCAGTGGGGTTTCCCTGCCTCCTTCGTTTGGCGTGGGGAAGGGGAAGAAAGGGGAGGGCAGGTGAGATTGGGGTTGCGTGGAGGAGCGGCCTCCACGCCCAGAGATAAAGCAGAGACGGGGGGAGGCTCACATGGGGAGGGTGGTGCGGTGTGGGGCGAGCGTGACGTCGACAGGGGAAAAGTGGAGCACGCATTGTGCGTGAGGGAGAAGAAGACGACGGGAGGAGATTTTCTCCTCGAAGGGGTACGGCGTGGTGCTGCAGGTGGGCTTGGGCCAGAGAAGAGAGGAGGAGATGGCCCGGGGGGAGAGAGGGAGGAAGGTTGGGCTGAGAGAGGAGATGGCCCAAGGGGTTAGAGGTTAGGTTTTTCTTTTCCTTTTTTTTAAAATAAACCATTTGAAAATAGATTCAATTCTGTTTTCAATTTGAATAGAAAAGAGAGTGAGATTCAAAAACCAGTTTACAAAATAATTAATTTATTTGTAACCAAAACAAAACACATTTTATTCCAAAATTATTTGTTGCACAACTTAGTTGTAAAGTAAAGAATATGAGAGGGGGTTAGGGTTTTATTTAAAATAAAGGACAAAGGAGGTTTTATAAAAATAATTTTATTTTTCTAAAAACATTGATGAGATGATGCTTATGCCATGATGATGCATAAAAGGAAAGCACAAACAAAACTAATATGGGATACTACCCGGGGCCGTTACAATCGACACCACTAACAAGGAACCTCGCCCCGAGGTTCCACCTCAAGGTACGGGGGAGAGAGGTGAACTATCGAATCTTCTGGCGACGTGTCGATCTCCTCGACACCACTAACAAGAATTCTTGCTCCATGTTGATCGGCGACACCACTAACAAGAAGTCGTTGTTCCCGTCGACGATGATGGCTCCGGAGAAGCAAAGGAAGGAATAACAGTCACACGGATCCACCAATTCATCGTAACAAGAGCGAATAATAAGAGTAGTCGGTATGGTGATCAGTCCATCCCGCACCCAAAGTATTACTCTGCACATGAATAGGAGAGTCGTGTAACAGCTCCCAGAATTCTGATTGACGATATTGACAAGCATTGTCAGCGAAGATTCAACGGAGCCAAAGAACAAAGAATTGTAGAAAGATTAGAAAGGCATAGATGACGTCAATGGAGAAGACGAAGGTTAGGCGCCGGTGAAGTTCTTCTGTCAGAAATCTTCAGAGATCGGACCTATTAGGATAAGGCATAGATCGTCCAACCCACGTCGGAACCTAAGACTCAGAGAAACTCAGATAAGGGAGAAGACTCGAAAATCGCAAAGATAAGAGGAGCAAGATTAGAGATAAGGAGAAAAATCAGAACTAATCAGATCTATCCAACGGATTTTAGAAAATAGGTTTTGACACTCTAAACTTAACGACCATAGGCAAGGTTATCCTACAGGCTGGACTAGTGGGGTACCGCAACCTGAGGCTATGATACCAACTTGTGACGCCCCGGAACCGGTATCCTGAGGATTCCAGCGATCCCGCCGAAATCCGCACGATATCGATCTCGAGACGCCCTCCGACACGACGTGCGCGACGAATCACACACGTGATGCCAGAGGAATTAACACGAGCGGTAACATTACAACAGGATTACAATAGAGCCCACAAGATACATATATTACAACAACGACTCCAACGAGTCAAGATACGAATAGATACATACAAAGATCCAAATCATACAAAAGATCGAATACGTCCGAGTACGGACAAGATACAAATTGGACTAAGAGTCCCGAAGATAACCGATGGCGTCCATAACCCTGCCCGGGCCAAGCCGGAAGGGTAACCTTGCTAACGTCGTCATCTCGTACTCGTCAAAGTCGGGCCATCGGTTGCCGACAAAAGGGAGGAAGCAAAAGAGAAAGGGGAAAAGGCGAGAGTAAGTACCAAGGAACGAACTCCGGCACGTACTTAGCGAGACTAGAAATGGCTATGCTCGCCGAGCGAGTATAAATATATATCGCCTGGGGCTATATGGTAGGTTTAGCGGCAGCAAAACTATAACCAATAGAGACACGCTACAACATCCGTCTACTCGAGATAAGATAAGAGAGCGCATAAGGTAACATGTATAAATACTACACAAACATAACCTGACCAAATACACATATCCCCTTCAACAAGCTGCGAAGAGGCAATGTAAAAGGCACTCAACGGTGGACAAGTTTTATTAGGTATCGGTTGTAGTAATGCTATATTACTACGCAAGTTATTAGCAGATTATTAGCAACAAGATAACGGTGCAAGTTGTTCTATGATCAAGCTATACAATTCCAAGTCGTCCATAACCGCGGACACGGCTTATCGATAAGATGTACACCCTGCGGGGGTTGCCCAAATGTAACCATACGCATGCTCGACCCACTTACGACGGGTGGATGTCTCACAACAAGACCGTTCCCAGTTCAACAAGAAAGTCTAGGGGGGCCACCCGACTAAGCTACCCGTAACGAAGTCCGGCCGTACTCCGAAGCGGACTCAGGGTTTGCGTTAACGGCTAGGCGTGCGAACCACACGCTTCGCTAAACGTTCCGCGGGGTACAGTTGTTATCACCAAGATTTGACCAAGTCGGAGGTGGGCCGCAGTCAAGATGGACTTAAGGAAATATACGTGGAGAATTACATGAATCGGCCTTTTATACCAAGTTGGGCTTAATTGCCCGTGTATCTGTAACATATTAGATCTGTTTTAGTTTAGAGATAGGATCTTAGTCGTGCACGGTTTAGTGCATGCCCACATTAGAAAGTCCCCTGGACTATAAATATGTACCTAGGGTTTATGGAATAAACAACAACTCACGTTCAACCCCAAAAACAAACCAATCTCGGCGCATCGCCAACTCCTTCGTCTCGAGGGTTTCTATCGGGTAGCGACATGCTCGCCTAGATCGCATCTTGCGATCTAGGCAGCACAAGCCCCACGTTGTTCATGCGTTGCTCGTACTGAAGCGCTTTTGATGGCGAGCAACGTAGTTATCATTAGATGTGTTAGGGTTAGCATTGTTCTTCGTTTAAGCATGCTTACGTAGTGCAACCCTTGCATATCTAGCCGTCCTCACGCCTATCTCAGGTGTGGGGGCGGCACCCCGCTTGATCATTATTTAGTAGATCTGATCCGTTATGATTGCTCCTTGTTCTACAAGGATTAGTTTAATATCTGCAATAGTTTGGCCTTACAAAGGGGGGGGATCTCGTGGCACGTAGGGTGGCGTTCGCAAGTCCTAAACGGGATGTTCCTAGGATCAACTTCATGTTGGTTTTTGGCCTTGTTTAGGATCGGCTTACGAGCACCGTGCGTGGCCATCCGGCCCAACCTCGGAGTAGGATGATCCGATTATGTGGTGAAAACCCTAAATCGTCGTAGATCTCATTAGCTTCATCTTGATCAAGCAGGACCACCAAGTATTCGTACACCCCGTACGGATCATGGGTGGATCGGCTCTTTGAGCCGATTCACGGGATAACCTCGAGAGCCGATCGAGGCTCGTATTTAACGTTTACATGTATGCCCCGGCAGAAACTAAGCGAGGCAATCTCATCACCTTCCCGACCGGGTATAGGTCGGGTGGCACGCCCTTGCACCTCGCAACGCCGCGTGTGACCGGAAGAGCATTGCGGGCCGTCGCTCGGAGGGGTCTCGACCGGCCGCAGCTCTAGGCTCCCCGGCTCTACAAGGTGTTGACAAGGCCGCCGCCCGCCGGTGGGTTTTGGCAGTCAACACATTCTGGCACGCCCGGTGGGACATCGTCTACATCATCCACATCGCCATCTACGTCTGAGATGGCGGACGGCACGCCAGTCACCTACGAGGATCTGCCGGGTAACTACGTTGCTCGGCTGATGCGCGAAACAAACAATCAAAGGAAGGCCGATAGCGATGACTTCGGCCGATGCGGACGCATTACTCGTCCTCCCGACGGAGCCTGGTGCCCCAGATTTCCGACGAGCCGGCCGAGGTTATGTTCACCACATGGTTGCTTGGGTCAAGCGGCGATCTAACGGACGAGCAGCCACGTCGACTACACGAGTCCCAACGGGGCTGACTCGCAAGTACGGCGCACGGGCGTAACGCAGAGCCGATATCTGTAGTTACCAGACAGATTCGGCTCGAGGGAGGCATACGGTCACCACGCCGGACAGATGGTAAACGATAGCCGGTGGAAAATCGGCTAATAATAAAAAAAAAAACAAGAAGGAGAGAAGCAAAACGTTGCAAACGTAGCGATCAACATATCAAGGCCCTACCGAGAAGCGTAATCATTTGTCTATGAAAGCCCTCATCGGAGAAACACGCCGAGGGCGATAATAGCATCAACACGGATGCGTTCCGCCTCGGCAATCTCAGCTTCATCATCTGCGTCTTTGCCCGTCACCGGCTGATTGCTCGGGAACGGATTTCGACCGGATCGGTCTTCGGATCGGGCCGTGAGATCTTTTGCTTCTTCTTCGGAGCGGGCGACAAGGGCCTCCTTATCTTGGATGAGCTGTTTGGTCACCCTTACCCTCTCTTCGAGGTCCTCCAACTCCTTGTGCAAGGTTTCGAGTTCGGCACGGGTGGCGAAGTATCCGTCTTGGCGTCCGGAGCGGCCTTTTTCTCATTGAGCCGTCGGCACTTCTCGGCAATATCGGCTCTCAGCGGAAGTTGGGAGTGGCGAAGAGCAATCCTTTGGCGAGCGGATTGAATCCGTGACTTGAAGACCGACAGGGTGACGGCGGGCCAAAGCTTCACTTGCAGGGTCATAGGGAGATGAGAATGGATACCCGCGAGGATGCCTTTGACTTCTTCGAATTCTCAATCGAGCCTCAATAGAGGTAGAGAGCAAGTCCTTGAGGCGCCGGAGCCGGCCACGGACCGTGCCGATGTCCGGCTCCCCACTTGCCTTGGAAGGGGTGGGATCGATGGATGCTGGGTCGAACGCAAGCAAGCTCGAGAGATCACAACCCTGGCAAGGCAAACACAGTGAGTTTAGCAAGTGACAAGGAACTGACAGAACCAAAAGAAAAAAAAAAAACATACCTCTCCCAAGGGGGAAGGAGCAGCCGGCGCAGTAACGATCGGCTTTTACGGGGACTCGGTTGAATCAACCGCTCGTACAGCCGCGGGCGTCGGGGCAGCTAGATCCAGGGTAGCGGACGGCCTCTGTACCTCCTCAACATCCCCGCTAGAAGTTTCGGCGGCCTACAAGAGGAAGTGATTAGCCGATCCAAATGATAATGGGACAGCATGAAAGCGTGACCACGAAGATCATTACATTCGAGACCTCCTGGCTTGATGAAGAGGTTGGTGGGTTCTTACGAGCCCTTTTGACACAACGGTGCTTCGTACGTAACCCTGATCTGGTCGGGGCCCGAGGAACGGGGGTTCGGTGATCAACCTCTTCTTGGAAGCCGGCGGCCGGCGAAGCCGTCGACTCGGGTAGTGGACCTCTCGGAATCACCCGAGTTCGATTCTCCCTGGCTGGTTTCTTCGGCTCCGTCGGAGGATCCTTCGATGAGGCCCGTAGGAAAGGATACAAGCGCGTCATGAACAAATTCTCGCGAAAAAGCGGACGAACACCCGCAGGGTCCGAACCAACTTACACGCAAGCTTTCCCGGGCCGGAGCTTTACGCCGGGGTTTCCCGGCCGCTACCTTCCTCACCGCCGTCCTCGCCTCGAGTCGAGGCTCGGGGGCAACGGGCCCCGAAGATGCTTTACTCTTAGAAGCCGATTTCGGTGAAATCGGCCGACTCTGCATTATAACTTTCTTCGGGGAGGCGAACTCGGCGAAGAGAACCACTGGTGCCGGAGGAAGAAAGACGAAAGGGGAGCCGTCGGCTTGTGTAGGAGCTGGGCCATCTTGTTGCTGCCAAGAGAAGAGAGTCAGTTCACGGACAATCACCATAAGGCAGTTACAAGAAATACTTAAGTGACGGTACCCTGGTCGGCAGGGGATCATATTCGGCGTCAAGCTCCTTCGAGCTGCGGTCCTAGTGCCCTCCTGAAGACATGGGTCTTCCACATAGACCACCAAGTTTCAAAACCGTCGGTGGTGAAGGAGAAATGGAGGTCGTGGGGAATTGGTATGACCAAGGCGTCGAAGAAGGTATAGCACCTTTGGGCGGTGAGGATGTCAGGCAGTTCAGCTCTACTTGCTGTCAGGTGGTGTAGGAAGAAGTGTGGGGGCACCTGTCCGAGACCAAGCTGCCGAGCCGCTATTACTCGGTTGATAACACTCATAACCGGGCTTGATGATCCGGTTCGAGGTGCTCATGCCAACAGGGGAGAAAGCAAGGACGAATCATGAGGGAGTACAAGTGCCGTGTGCCGGCGTCATCGGCAAAGTCGTCCAATCGGAAAGAGACGGGGTTTTCAAAATTTGCCGATTCGATATAAGGGTGGAACAGGGGGTTGTCTAAACCCCGGAAGAAAATCTTAAACCACCTCGCTGCTTCCTTGGGGATCAATCGCTACCCGGAGACCATACGGAGCTTGGCCGTAGGCCGGTGCATCGAATTTCCTTGCCATTTTCATCCGGAAAGGTGCAGTTGGTCGGCGATGGGAAGTCTCGGGATGTGGCTTTGGAAGTATAGTTGGGCCCACGATTGAATGAACCACCGGGGCCGCCGGCTTTAACCGTCTTGCGGGTGAACAAGTTTGACGGACATCGGTTGAAGGGATCGATAAATCTCTCCAAGGAATAACTTGCCTAGACCAAGTTGGGTGCCTTTGGCGAGTTCATAGGCCGAGGAGAGGTAGTTCTTGGTAGGAGCAAGTGACGGACCACGGAATATGAAGTGCTCCAACCAGAAGTTCAAGAAGGCCGTGTGCTCCCTCTCGTCACTCGGGCCTTTGGTTTTCATATAACGATTGAGATAGGCACCCCAGATTGGTACACTCTTTTTTGAGGAGAGAGTGAAAGGGACCTTTGGCGACTTGAATGCGTAAGGGCTGGGAGATGCAATGTCTAGCCTCGTGATCATGGCCACATCCGGCAGGGTCGGAGTCATAGGGCCATGACCAAACATGAAACGAGTTCGGTGCGTCGGACTAGTAGTAGCCGATGGTTTTCAAGATGTTCTCATTCTTCTCAAGAGGAGACAGCGATAATGACGGGGCATCGGCTATTCCTATGGTTTCCCAAGTGGCATAGTGGGATTTTGATACCCTACTGTACCATGCCACCCAACCTTCGGGGGATTGGGCCGGGCTCGCGAGCGGTCGGCCCGAGGAAGTCAGATCTAGGTTTTGGCTCACAAAGGGGATTCTGTTAGCTTCGCATGAGATTAGCAGGGCGGGGCTCTCGGAAGAACGAGGACCGAGGCACATCGAATTTGCGAGAGAAGGATGTGGCAGAAGAATGTCTGAAACCTAAATTAGTGGCAGAACGAGGCATTAATTCAGGCGTTTGCATTAATCCCGTGTCAAAGTCAAACGGCGAGAAGAGGTTGGGGATTACCTTCAGTCCGAAAACCGTGGTACCGGTGTTAGCTGATTCCGCCATGAGATGCGTTGAAGAAATTGGAAGCCGCGCGGTCGAGATGCCGTGTAGGGGTGGTGGATTGGAGCTGCTCGGGCGACTATTTGGGGATCTGACTCTGTCTTTGCAGATGGAGGTTGCGGGTTACCGTTTGGAAGGATGGCTAGCTCAACGTTACCCGGTGTGTTTATGAGAGAGAGACCGATGCGGCGCCATCGGTTTCCTTTTTTAAAAAAGATCGTGTGATTTCGACTATCGGCAAAACGGCTGGCTGGAAACGCTTCTTCAGTATTAAAAGAGGGTTTTTTAAAAAAAAGCCGATTGTTCAAGGAGAGCCGATTGTTTGCATGCCACTGATGCCATGTCACTAAATCTCGCTGCCTTCATTATCGGCATCATGGCTCCTCACTGCAGAATATGAAGAGACAAGAGGTACTGCAACGGTGATGCCACGACATGACCCGACGAGAGAAGAGCATGATGATTTTGGAAATGATATTTCCAAAACCAGGGGGGCATGTGTTATCACCAAGATTTGACCAAGTCGGAGGTGGGCCGCAGTCAAGATGGACTTAAGGAAATATACGTGGAGAATTACATGAATCGGCCTTTTATACCAAGTTGGGCTTAATTGCCCGTGTATCTGTAACATATTAGATCTGTTTTAGTTTAGAGATAGGATCTTAGTCGTGCACGGTTTAGTGCATGCCCACATTAGAAAGTCCCCTGGACTATAAATATGTACCTAGGGTTTATGGAATAAACAACAACTCACGTTCAACCCCAAAAACAAACCAATCTCGGCGCATCGCCAACTCCTTCGTCTCGAGGGTTTCTATCGGGTAAGCGACATGCTGCCTAGATCGCATCTTGCGATCTAGGCAGCACAAGCCCACGTTGTTCATGCGTTGCTCGTATCGAAGCGCTTTTGATGGCGAGCAACGTAGTTATCATTAGATGTGTTAGGGTTAGCATTGTTCTTCGTTTAAGCATGCTTACGTAGTGCAACCCTTGCATATCTAGCCGTCCTCACGCCTATCTCAGGTGTGGGGGCGGCACCCGCTTGATCATTATTTAGTAGATCTGATCCGTTATGATTGCTCCTTGTTCTACAAGGATTAGTTTAATATCTCGCAATAGTTTGGCCTTACAAAGGGGGAGGATCCCGTGGCACGTAGGGTGGCGTTCGCAAGTCCTAAACGGGATGTTCCTAGGATCAACTTCATGTTGGTTTTTGGCCTTGTTTAGGATCGGCTTACGAGCACCGTGCGTGGCCATCCGGCCCAACTCGGAGTAGGATGATCCGATTATGTGGTGAAAACCCTAAATCGTCGTAGATCTCATTAGCTTCATCTTGATCAAGCAGGACCACCAAGTATTCGTACACCCCGTACGGATCATGGGTGGATCGGCTCTTTGAGCCGATTCACGAGGATAACCCGAGAGCCGATCGAGGCTCGTATTTAACGTTTACATGTATGCCCACGGAGAAACTAAGCGAGGCAATCTCATCACCTTCCCGACCGGGTATAGGTCGGGTGGCACGCCCTTGCACTTCGCAACGCCGCGTGTGACCGGAAGAGCATTGCGGGCCGTCGCTCGGAGGGGTCTCGGCCAGCCGCAGCTCTAGGCTCCCCCGGCTCTACGAGTGTTGACAAGGCCGCTGCCCGCCGGTGGGTTTTGGCGATCAACAACGGCATGAATATAAACACCCGAAGGCAACGGAAGTAAACACCCGAAGGCAACGGTAAGTAAAGCATGGCATACATGGCATAGGCAAATAAAACCAAGGTTGTGGCCCCCTTTTCAACCGACTTGAGAAAAGGTAATGGGTGAGGGGGTCCCAATAATCGTCCCCACGCATGGGTAGAGCGTTCAATCTCGGAACAGATAACAAGAACTCGGGTCCTAGGGGACATTAGCGAGTCAAAGTTCCGATGCTTTCGCAAAGGGGCTCACAGATGCCTCTGCTTACAATTTTAGTTGTTAACAAATAAGTAAAGCATGTGTGTCTCCAACAACTCGATATAGCATGTGATAACCTCTCAACAACCCAACATATCCCGATAACGGATCGAGATAAACAACGAGAACCTAAACACGCCTACGACTCGCAAGGCTCAAACATCAAGCAACGGCTATGGGTGAGGAATGATACATATAGGATTATTATGGTAAACAAGTGGAATAGGACACGTGACTCGATAAAGAATCGCAACATAAGGATAGCAATGCGAGGGAGAGAGTATAATAGGTGAAGAGAGAGGGCTCGCCTGTGAAAAGCTGCAGAAGAACTTGTCGGAGAACTCGTCGTATCTCACATCAACACTTCGTGATCCTATCCGGGAAGAAGCAAATGCTGGAACACACAACGCATGCAAGTCTTACTACTACGGATAAAGAACCGGCATGAGCAAGATGCAGGCATGCATGACATGGCAACGATGATGCGATGCAACTATCCATATTAATCGGAGTCGGAACCCGGACAAACAAATTAGGTTGGAGTTGCATTTTCTACCGGCAAATTTAAGTGTTGATTAGCATGGAATAGCATGGCAGGGGTGCGCTACATCAAAATTAAACGGAGCGGGGAAAACCTAGGTGGTGTTCGAAATACTCCGCATATATGTTAGGTGGGATGCACAAACTATCACGTCACGACATGATGCGAGATGCGAACAGATGAATGAATGGCATATTCATGTTCAGCACATTTTTCTGATCAAAATTGATATATAAAACATTTTATTCCGAGTTATAGTTTGAGAGATATGATTTTTGCAAGTTTGAAACATTTCCTGGATTTTTCAGAAAAAGAAAACAGGCAGGGGGGCGAACTGGGCTGAACCTGCGTTGTCCTGGGCCGGATCTGGCCTGCTGCTGGCGCTGGATAGAGGGTTGGCGCCACGAGAGAATGCTGGGCCAAGGCCCAACGTCGGATCTGGAGAAGAAAAAGAATAAAAGGTCGGATTAAAAAGACTGGGGTCACTGTGACTTGAACCTGGGTCTCCAAAGACAAAGATCAAGGAACAAACCAGATGGACTGCGCTAGTAATGTTGAACAGAATGATCTCACGCACGAGCTGAAGCGTTTGTAGGCACGAGATCTGAACAAAGAGAGACAAAAAGGGAAGGATTTAATTGCAGCAGAGAGGGTTTGAACTTAGGATCTCACGGGAGAAGGAGAAAGGGACGAACCAAGCGGGCTGCTGAGTGGATGGTGTCAAAAGATGGGCGCCCAGCAACCTGAAGGAGACACACGCGGAGCTCGAGGACGAAAACCATGGCGGAGAGGAGCTCTGGTCGTTAATGGATCCGGCGACTCGGAGCGAATCGGGATGAGCCGTTTAGTGTCGAAGATGCGCCTAGACGCGGGGAAGACGATGGAGGCGACGAGAAGGCCGGAGAGGCACCATGGGCGATGGAATCGACGATGAACTCGTCGGTGGTCGGAGAAGAAACGGCGACCGTGCGCTCAACTCGCGGCCTCTCGGGACGATTCCGCGCACCAGGAGGTAGAGGACGACGAGGCGCACCCGCTGGTGGCCTCTGCTTGGCGCGGGGTGGTCTGTAGCGGCGGCGCCATGGCGAGGTGGGTGGTGGCAGTGGGGTTTCCCTGCCTCCTTCGTTTGGCGTGGGGAAGGGGAAGAAAGGGGAGGGCAGGTGAGATTGGGGTTGCGTGGAGGAGCGGCCTCCACGCCCAGAGATAAAGCAGAGACGGGGGGAGGCTCACATGGGGAGGGTGGTGCGGTGTGGGGCGAGCGTGAGGTCGACAGGGGAAAAGTGGAGCACGCATTGTGCGTGAGGGAGAAGAAGACGACGGGAGGAGATTTTCTCCTCGAAGGGGTACGGCGTGGTGCTGCAGGTGGGCTTGGGCCAGAGAAGAGAGGAGGAGATGGCCCGGGGGGAGAGAGGGAGGAAGGTTGGGCTGAGAGAGGAGATGGCCCAAGGGGTTAGAGGTTAGGTTTTTCTTTTCCTTTTTTTTAAAATAAACCATTTGAAAATAGATTCAATTCTGTTTTCAATTTGAATAGAAAAGAGAGTGAGATTCAAAAACCAGTTTACAAAATAATTAATTTATTTGTAACCAAAACAAAACACATTTTATTCCAAAATTATTTGTTGCACAACTTAGTTGTAAAGTAAAGAATATGAGAGGGGGTTAGGGTTTTATTTAAAATAAAGGAGAAAGGAGGTTTTATAAAAATAATTTTATTTTTCTAAAAACATTGATGAGATGATGCTTATGCCATGATGATGCATAAAAGGAAAGCACAAACAAAACTAATATGGGATACTACCGGGGCCGTTACAATTATGATAATTGGTCTTACATTTGGGAAAATGCTGATTTCTCTTCTCAAAAGCTTACACGGCTATGATTGTATTTTCAGCCACACCAAAAAAAATCTCCAGATTATGGAAATCCTCATGTCAGGCAAAACACAAATTCTTCTTCTAGCTACTTCTCCATGACACACTAAATACAAGAAATCTTCTAAGGAGAAAGAATTTCCAACTACAATCCTATCAATGTGTTGTAACAAACTGCACCGATGAAGAAACATTAGTACACTTGTTTTGGGCATGTCCTTTGGCTGAACAGTGCTGGAACTTTATATGCCCACAGAGAAACAGAAGACTGTCAATTCTAGAAGCTTTTCAAGATATCAGGTCTAAATTAAAGTTGCCTTTTGCAATGAAAATTCTGAGTCTGGCAGCTTGGGGCGTCTGGATTGTCAGAAATAACAAGGTCTTAAAAAATCAAAATGTTGCGTTCAATAGTTGGAAAGCAATTTATTCTCAAGAGCTAAGATTGTTAGTACATAGAATGAAGAAAAAACATGCAAATACATTCAAACAGTGGCTTCAATCCCAAGTTTAGTGTAGACTTTGTTTTATTTTTATGAGAGTTACTCGCTCTCCTTGTAAAACTTTGTATCTTTTCTGTTTATTATAATAAAAATTGCAGTGGGTTTACCCCACTGTTTTACCTAAAAAAACATGCAGGAGTCCTGACACGCAGGCGCTGTGATACGTCTCCAACGTACCTATAATTTCTGATGTTCCATGCTTGTTTTATGACAATACTTACATGTTTTGCTTGCACTTTATAATGTTTTATGCATTTTCCGGAACTAACCTATTAACGAGATGCCGAAGGACCAGTTGTTGTTTTCTGTTTCTTTTGGTTCCAGAAAGGCTGTTCGGGCAATATTCTCGGAATTCGACGAAACGAAGACCCAACACCTTATTTTTCCCGGAACCTTCCAGAAAGTCAAAGGGGGACCAGAGGGGAGCCCTGGGGGCCCCACACGTGTGGCCGGCGCGGCCCAGGAGGGGGGCGCGCCGCCCTAGTGTGAGGTGGCCCCGTGGCCCCTCCGACTCCGACTCTTCGCCTATTTAAGCCCTGGAGACCTAAAACGCGATACCAATTGACGAAACTCCAGAAAGACTCCAGGGGCACCGCCACCATCGCGAAACTCCGTTTCGGGGGACAGAAGTCTCTGTTCCGGCACCCTGCCGGGACGGGGAAGTGCCCCCGGAAGCCATCTCCATCAACGTCACCGCCTCCGTCATGCTCCGTGAGTAGTTCCCCCCATGGACTACGGGTTCTAGCTGTAGCTAGTTGGTATCATCTCTCCCATTTACTTCAATACAATGATCTCATGAGCTGCCTTACATGATTGAGATTCATCTGATGTAATCGGTGTTGTGTTTGTTGGGATCCGATGGATTGTTACATTATGATTAGTCTATCTATAAAGTTGTGAAGTTATTGTTGCTGCAATCTTGTTGTGTTTAATGCTTGTCACTAGGGCCCGAGTGGCATGATCTTAGATTTAAGCTCTATACTTATTGCTTAGATTGTATCTACAAGTTGTTTGCACATGTCTATGTCCGGAACCAAAGGCCCCAAAGTGACGAAATTGGGACAAGCTGGAGGGAAAGGCTTAGATATGAGGATCACATGTTTTCACGGAGTGTTAATGCTTTGCTCCGGTGCTCTATTAAAAGGAGTACCTTAATTTCCAGTAGATTCCCTAGAGGCCCTGCTGCCACCGGCTGTTAGGACAAAAGATGTTGTACACGTTTCTCATTGCGAGCACGTATGACTATATATGGAAAACATGCCTACATGATTAATGATCTTGATGTTCTGTCTTAATGCTATTTCAATCCTATCAATTGCCCAACTATAATTTGTTCACCGAACACTTGTTATTGGAGAGTTACCACTAGTGTAGATAGCTGGGAACCCCGGTCCATCTTTCATCATCATATACTCGTTCTACATGTCATTGGAAGTAGTATCAACTATTTGCTGGTGCCATTGCTCTCATATTACTGCTACTCGTCGTTGTGTTACTATTACTATTGCTCTCATATTACTGCTGCTTTCACATCACCCTCGTTACTAGTGCTTTACCAGGTGCAGCTGAATTGACAACTCGGTTGTTAAGGCTTATAAGTATTCTTTACCTCCCCTTGTGTCGAATCAATAAATTTGGGTTTTACTTCCCTCGAAGACTGTTGCGATCCCCTATACTTGTGGGTTATCAAGACTATTTTCTGGCGCCGTTGCCGGGGAGGCATAGCTCTACTCATAAGTTCACCTGGGTAGTACACTCTACCTCTCTGTCTATTTTATTTTATTTTGTTTTGCTTAGTTTACTTTCGTCTAGTTTATTTTTGCTTAGTTTATTTCTGTCTAGTATTATTTTGCTTAGTTCACTTTTGTCTAGTTTGTTTTTGTTTTGTTTTACTTTTCCTATATACCCGAAAATCCATAAAAATTTGAAAAACCTAAAAATTAAAAACTTCTATTATGGGAGAACCTACAACCTATTTGGAGCTTATAGAATTATATAATAATTATAGAGAATCAAGAACGGGAAAATTTATGAGTGCTCTGATAGAAAAATTGAATACAATTGCTAAAATCTTGCTTAAACGCCATGATATAAACTGTTGCTCTCAACAGGATACTAAACATCTTAAATTTCAATGTGGCTTTAGTGAGGAATTTTTAATTAAGAACTATAATCGGAATAGCTATATTCATTTTGGGTTCGAAGAAGTAGAACAATTTGTTTTGTTTATGGGAGCTTCTGAGATCGAATCCTTCATTGCTAAAAATTATGAAACTTGTGTTGTTTGTAAGGACCTTAAAGATTATGTCTCTTCTATTCTTAATTTCTGCATAGAAAGCTACAGTGATAATCCTTATATCATTGATTATAAAGAGAGACTCATTAATGCACAAGAATGCACTCACAATTTGCAGGAACCAGTGGAAGAAGAAATTGATGAAGCTGAAAGCTCATTGGATGAAAAAGAGGAGGAAATTGATGAACCTGAAAGCTCATTGGATGAAAAAGAAGAGGAGAGTGATGAACAAAAGGAGGAAGAATGGATTAGCTACCCATGCCAACCTTCTAATGAGAGTAACTCTTTATCTCTTACACTATTTGATTGTCCTCCATGCTTACCAAAGGTGGATGAATGTTATGTTCCTGTGGATTCTCTTGAAATAGTACCTATGAGTAAAACTTGTGAGAATAATTATGCTACTGTTGTCTATGATAATCCATGCAATTTTGATAAATCTTATGATAATGCTTTGTTTGTGCCTGATGTCGATATGCATGGTACTAAAGAGTTTTGCTTGGAAAATGTTTATGATAAATCTCTAGATGATGGTCCTATTTTACTTGATACTATTAATTGTACTACTAATGAAAATGGGATTGGAGAGATCTTGACTTTATCTATGAGTCCCATATCTCTTGAGAATGATCAATCATCTTGTTATATTATTGATAAAAGTGGGTTTGAAAGTTTTAATCCTGCTATTTTTGAGCTTGATAAAAATTATATGTTTATGGATCATGAGAAACATGCTTTATGTGATAGTTATATTGTTGAGTTTGTTCATGAAGCTACTGAAAATTATTATGAGAGAGGAAAATATGGTTGTAGAAATTTGCATGGTACTAAAACACCTCTCTATATGCTTAAAATTTTGAAGTTACTCTTGTTTTATCTTCTTATGCTTGTCACTTTGTTCTTCATGAATTTATTTGTGTACAAGATTCCTATGCATAGGAAGTGGGTTAGACTTAAATGTGTTTTGAACTTTCTTTTTGATGCTCTCTTTTGCTTCAACTCTTATTTCTTGCGAGTGCATCATTAAAATTGCTGAGCCCATCTTAATGGCTATAAAGAAAGCACTTCTTGGGAGATAACCCATGTCTTTATTTTGCTACTGTTTTGTTGTGTTTTGGAAGTTGTTACTACTGTAGTAACCTCTCCTTATCTTTATTTTATTGCAATGTTGTGCCAAGTGAAGGCTCTAATAGAATGTTGATGCTAGATTTGGATTTCTGCGCAGAAACAGATTTCTTGCTGTCACGAATCTGGGTATGATTCTCTGTAGGTAACTCAGCAAAAATCTGCCAATTTACGTGAGTGATCCTCAGATATGTACGCAACTTTCATTAGTTTTGAGTTTTCTGATTTGAGCAACGAAAGTACCTCTTAAAAATTCGTGTTTACTGGCTGTTCTGTTTTGACAGATTCTGTCTCTGTTTTTTTGCATTGTCTCTTGTGGACTTTAAGTGAGGCTTTCTAGACATGGAGAGCTGTAGCTAATGTTTTATTGAGTTCTTGCAATGTGTCACTACAGGGCCAAGGTGGATTAAAGTTTTTTGAGTACTAACCCCTCTAATGAAGTTTATGAGAAGTTTGGTGTGAAGGAAGTTTTCAAGGGTCAAGAGAGGAGAATGATATATGATCAAGAAGAGTGAAAAGTCTAAGCTTGGGGATGCCCCCGTGGTTCATCCCTGCATATTTCAAGAAGACTCAAGCGTCTAAGCTTGGGGATGCCCAAGGCATCCCCTTCTTCATCAACTTATCAGATTTCTTCTATTGAAACTATATTTTTATTCGGTCACATCTTATGTGCTTTACTTGGAGCGTCTGTGTGTTTTTATTTTTGTTTATGTTTGAATAAATTCGGATCCTAGCAATCCTTGTTTGGGAGAGAGACACGCTCCGCTTTTTCATATGAACACTCGTGTTCTTCGTTTTACTTTTAAAGTTCAATGACAAAAGTTGGAAGCTATTGCACTTATTGTTATTTGGTTGGAAACAAGAAAATGCCTCATATTGTCTTGGATAATTTGATACTTGGTAATTGTTTTGAGCTCTCAAAGTAGATCATGATTAAGCTCTTGCATCATGTAGTTTAAACCTATTAGTGGAGAAATACCGTAGAGCTTGTTGAAATTGGTTTGCATGATCGGTCTCTCTAAGGTCTAGATATTTTCTAGTAAAAGTGTTTGAGCAACAAGGAAGACAGTGTAGAGTTTTATAATGCTTGCAATATGTTCTTATGTAAGTTTTGCTGTACCGGTTCATACTTTTGTTTGCTTCAAACAACCTTGCTAGCCAAAGCCTTGTACTGAGAGGAAATGCTTCTCGTGCATCCAAAACCTTGAGCCAAAACCTATGCCATGTGTGTCCACCATACCTACCTACTATGTGGTATTTTCTGCCATTCCAAGTAAATACTTCATGTGCTACCTTTAACAATTCAAAACTTTATTACTCCTTATTTGTGTCCATGTTTTATAGCTCATGAGGAAGTATGTGGTGTTTTATCTTTCAATCTTGTTGGGCAGCTTTCACCAATGGACTAGTGGCTTCATCCGCTTATCCAATTATTTTGCAAAAAGAGCTGGCGCGGGGTTCCCAGCCCCCATTAATTAACCTTCACTAATAATTCTCTTCACATGTTTTGCCCTGATTTATCAGTAAGCAACTTAATTTTGCAAGTAGACACTCCTTCATGGTATGTGAATGTTGGAAGGCACCCGAGGATTCGATTAGCCATGGCTTGTGTAAGCAAAAGGTTGGGAGGAGTGTCAACCATAAATAAAACTAAAGTACATTTGTAAACAAAAGAGAAGAGGGATGATCTACCTTGCTGGTAGAGATAACGTCCTTCATGGGAGCCGCTCTTTGAAAGTCTGTTTGATGAGGGGGTTAGAGTGCCCACTGCCATTCGTTGATAACAACAAACACCTCTCAAAACTTTACTTTAATACTCTCTATATGATTTAATCCCTGCTTCCCTCTGCGAAGGGCCTTTCTTTTACTTTATGTTGAGTCATTTTACCTACTTCCTTCCATCTTAGAAGCAAACACTTGTGTCAACTGTGCATTGATTCTTACATACTTGCTTATTGCACTTATTATTCTACTTTGTGTTGACAATTATCCATGAGATATGTATGTTGAAAGTTGAAAGCAACTGCTGAAACTTAAATCTTCCTCTGTGTTGCTTCAATGCTTTTACTTTGAATTTATTGCTTTATGAGTTAACTCTTATGCGAGACTTTTGATGCTTGTCTTGAAAGTACTATTCATGAAAAGTTTTGCTATATGTTATCTATTTGTTAGCAACTCGTAGATCATTGCCTTGAGTCACTGCATTCATCTCATATGCTTTATAATAGTATGATCAAGGTTATGTAAGTAGCATGTCACTACAGAAATTACTCTTTTTATCGTTTACCTACTCGAGGGCGAGCAGGAACTAAGCTTGGGGATGCTGATACGTCTCCAACGTACCTATAATTTCTAATGTTCCATCCTTGTTTTATGACAATACTTACATGTTTTGCTTGCACTTTATAATGTTTTTATGCATTTTCCGGAACTAACCTATTAACGAGATGCCGAAGGGCCAGTTGCTGTTTTCTGTTGTTTTTGGTTCCAAAAAGGCTGTTCGGGCAATATTCTCGGAATTCGACGAAACGAAGACCCAACACCTTATTTTTCCCGGAACCTTCCAGAAAGTCAAAGGGGGACCAGAGGGGAGCCCTAGGGGCCCCACACGTGTGGCCGGCGCGGCCCAGGAGGGGGGCGCGCCGCCCTAGTGTGAGGTGGCCCCGTGGCCCCTCCGACTCCGACTCTTCTCCTATTTAAGCTCTGGAGACCTAAAAACGCGATACCAATTGACGAAACTCCAGAAAGACTCCAGGGGCGCCGCCACCATCGTCTCCGTTTCGGGGGACAGAAGTCTCTGTTCCGGCACCCTGCCGGGACGGGGAAGTGCCCCCGGAAGCCATCTCCATCAACGCCACCGCCTCCATCATGCTCCGTGAGTAGTTCCCCCATGGACTACGGGTTCTAGCTGTAGCTAGTTGGTATCATCTCTCCCATGTACTTCAATACAATGATCTCATGAGCTGCCTTGCATGATTGAGATTCATCTGATGTAATCGGTGTTGTGTTTGTTGGGATCCGATGGATTGTTACATTATGATTAGTCTATCTATAAAGTTGTGAAGTTATTGTTGCTGCAATCTTGTTGTGTTTAATGCTTGTCACTAGGGCCCGAGTGGCATGATCTTAGATTTAAGCTCTATACTTATTACTTAGATTGTATCTACAAGTTGTTTGCACATGTCTATGTCCGGAACCAAAGGCCCCAAAGTGACAGAAATTGGGACAACTTGAGGGAAAGGCTTAGATATGAGGATCACATGTTTTCACGGAGTGTTTATGCTTTGCTCCGGTGCTCTATTAAAAGGAGTACCTTTATTTCTAGTAGATTCCCTAGAGGCCCGGCTGCCACCGGCTGGTAGGACAAAAGATGTTGTACAATTTTCTCATTGCGAACACGTATGACTATATATGGAAAACATGCCTACATGATTAATGATCTTGATGTTCTGTCTTAATGCTATTTCAATCCTATCAATTGCCCAACTGTAATTTGTTCACCCAACACTTGTTATTGGAGAGTTACCACTAGTGTAGATAGCTGGGAACCCCGGTCCATCTTTCATCATCATATACTCGTTCTACATGTCATTGGAAGTAGTGTCAACTATTTTCTTGTGCCATTGCTCTCATATTACTGCTACTCCTGCTGTGTTACTATTACTATTGCTCTCATATTACTGCTGCTTTCACATCACCCCTGTTACTAGTGCTTTACCAGGTGCAGCTGAATTGACAACTCAGTTGTTAAGGCTTATAAGTATTACCTCCCCTTGTGTCGAATCAATAAATTTGGGTTTTACTTCCCTCGAAGACTGTTGCGATCCCCTATACTTGTGGGTTATCACGCTGCGAGAATTCCTTCAACATAAAGGAATTTGTTTCACAACTGTTGACAACAGGGGTGACTCTATCACGCTTGCTAAAGATGGCATTACAATTCCTGAACATAAGTGGATTGACATCCAGAATATGATCAATTACAATGGTCCTGGCAATAGGACTGACATGGGTGATTTGGTTGCCGCCGTCGTTGACCCATCTTACAAAAACATGAAGAACAAGTTCCCTACTGAGAGCCACAATCACTGGGAGTGGCAGCCATTGCCTGAAGTAAACTTGAGGTATGCCGCAATTGATGGGCATGTCAGTTTTGATTTGTATAGGCGACTCAACAAAATCAATGAAGGGCAGCGTCAAGCGCAACAAATTCCAAGGGAAGTGGTTTGCCCTGATTGCAAGGAAGCAACTGGGTTGGCCAATCTCCCTCCTGCCTGGCGCGACGATAACAAGTTTGTCGGGACAAACTTCTGGGACTGGGTATCTTATTGCAACAGGCACAACATACCATTTGATCCGAAGAATATGCCACCAGGGGTAAAGGCCCCGTGGGAGCCTACTTCAGGGTCTTCGTGGGATGGCGGTGTAAGTGGTGAGCAACCTGGGGCAACGGCTGGATGTGGTGATCTAGCAAGGGCAGGGCCTGTATCTGGTTGGGAAGCTCAAACAAGGATTCCCGACACACGAAGTGCATACGAGAACAGAACTTGGACTGCCAGACGGTGGAGGTCGAGGATTCGATTAGGACCAAGAGCAGGGCCACTCACCCCGACGACGACCCTCGGCGTCGGCCACCATGGGGGACTTTATCCTAAGGGCGGAGGAGCTCCGGGGCTCCCTCCGTCACCGCCGGCGGGTGGCCTTTGCTCCGAGGGGAAAAGGCTCGAGATTCCTATCCTCTACGTCGTCGCGGTTCCGGCGGTTGGGGAAAACCGTCGCGGGACGCAACGCCGGGCATCGGAAGGAGGCGGCGGCTCAAGCGCGAGGGCGGATCCAGTCTCGGTGCCGGCAGCGGAGCGGTCGAAGGAGGATGTCTCCGGCGGCGGCGGGGCTCCATGGGATGGAGACGCTCGGGTGGAGGATTCTGGGCTCGGTGGATCGCCACCCTCTGGGCCTCAACCTAGGTCACCTCCAGCAGCTGCCCCACCGGCCTGGAAGGTGGGCTTCTTGCGCAGGAAGTGCTGGTTCCACAGTGGGCCAGTGGAAGGGGGCCGGTGTTAGAAAGCCAAGTTACTAGCTTGCGAGGCCCAGTGCGGCGGCTTGGGTTTATATGGATGTGGATGTCGGTTGGCTACGCCAATCCACTCCTAGGGTTTTCCACTCTCTTTGGAGAGGTGCGACGACGGCTCAGTGATCCTTCCGCTCCACCCCACTGACTGCCCTTGCTCCGCTCCTTCGCGGACGTGCTGATGGACCGCGGAGGCAACGACGACGGCCGCAAGAGGCGTTTCGGCGGTGAGGGCCGACGCGCGGAAGGCAAGGGATACAGGCGGTGTACGGGAGGTGGCTGGGAGGGGGCGCTGGTAGAGGAAGAATGGAGCGCGGAGGCGGGAGGTTCGATGGCGGCAGACAAGACCGAGAGAGGGATGGCAGCTGGCGTCAGGACGACGGCGGCAGGTATGATGGAGGCTCTCGGTTTCAGGACGGAGGCCATGGATACCGCTACCAACAGCGCGGGCGGGACAACTGGGATGATCCGCCGCCTCGGTGGTCGGATCCATCACGTCGCGACGATGGGCAAGGGGCGCAGGCTATGGTGCCGTATGAGGTCATGGGCCAAGGAGAACGCATGGGTCCTGTGGTGGTCAAGGGGACCGAGCGCAGCGACCCCAGTCCAAGAACAAGGGGAAGAAGCCGGCGGCCAACAGCGCCGGGCCAGGGCCAAGCCAGCAAAAGGGGAAGAACATGGCGGGGCAGCTCAAAGCTGCCACGGCCGTCAGGGGAATGCTTCAAATGCGGGCGGGAGGGACACTACCAGTCTGAATGTCAATTTGAGCCGCTCTGTGTTCTGTGCAGCTTGGAGGGCCACACCTCGGCCGGCTGCCCAACTCGGGGAAGATCCCTGCGGCTCCAGACCATGGGCCACACCATTACGGGTGGCAGATTCTTCAACATTGACGATGAGCCTTTGCGGTCGGGACCGAACTTGGGGGAGACCTATGCGCCGATGATCAAGTTCCAGGACGCGCCGCTGATAGAGGACAATCTTGCGGGGGAACTTAAGCTCCTAGTTGATGACCTTTGGGATTGGCAAGTAAACAAGCTGTCCGAGTTAGAGTTTGGGGTGGTTTTCCCCTCACGGGCGACACTCCGCTTGACGACTGCAAACGGCAAGCTCTTCCTCCCTCTCAGCGAGAAGGAGACAAAGATCCGTGAAGCCTTCCTCTCCCCAAAACCAAGCCTCGTGTTGCCGTCGACATGGGGGAGACTGATTGGGGTTCCTGAGGATCTGATGACCAAGGAGAGACTGATGGCAGCGTTTATGATGGTGGGGCGGCCGATTGATGTAGACGAGCTCTCCATCCAAAAAAGGGATCGGGAGCCCATCAGAATGCGCTTCCAAGGTCGCTACCCGGAGCATATTAAGGGATCGGTGCAGGTGTTTGTGAACGGGGAAGGATACACAGTGGGTTTACAGGTGGAACCGGGGCCAAGGGGAGGGGCTGGCGGTGGCCAGGGCGGCCCGCCCCCGCCTCCACCGTGCACGGACAGAGAGGACCTTGACTCGGAAGACATATCATCAAGGACAAGGGCCCTGGGCCACAGCCAAGTCATGGAGGTGTCAAGAAAACTGGCTCACAGAGTGTGCCACCAGCCAACAAAGCTTTGATGGGTTCAGAGGGCCTACTCGAACATCCTATTAAGCAATACGGCTCCAACTTGGGTTTGGGACTCGGAGGAGGTCTCTTTGGCATCCAGGGGAAGGGTGACCAGCTGCCCCTCGACACGACCAAGGAGGGGAATACGACAATGGCTGACATGGAAATGGAGCAGGAGGGCTCACTAATATCGACGGAGAATGACTGCCAGGTCACAGACCCAGTGTCCTCTTGGGTAGGGGACAACCCGTCCATGGGTGCTCCGCCCACGAAGATGACGAGGCTGGGCTCGCCACGGCTGGGACACGACGAGGAGCAGGAGGATGGTGAGGCAACAGAGTCGGAGGGGGCGAGATGGTGCCCAAGGGAGACCTACTCAAGGAGGCGATGGCAGACATGCAGTTGGTGCAAGGTCTACGCTCCAAGGCCATTCCCTACACCCGGCGGAAGAAGGTGGTGACGGTGACAGCGGTTCGCAAGAGCGGTAGAACCCGGGGCGCGGATGCAAACATGCCGGCGCTCGAGAAGGCGCAGCGCCTCGGCGCAGAGAAGAACCTGGAGAAGAACGTGGCGAAGGCCAAGGACAAGGCGAAAGGTAACCCTTTTCTGTTCTTGATGTTCTTTCGGACCCTCTTCTTTCGACCGTCGCGGAGGATGGTTGCTTGCTTTTTCATCTTAGGATGGGGTCTCCGGCGGAGGCAATTTCCATCATCCGAGCAAAGGAGGTGGCCCAAGCGGCCCTGGCGCCTTCGTCGCGCTGCCTAGACCAAGAGGCAGAGGCGCGCCGTCAGGCGGAGGAGGGGGCTCCTCAACCTGCTGTTGTTGGCCCGGGTGTAGGGACACCAGTGGCGGTCAACAGCGCCCACCCGCAGGTCCCAGTGGATGGACCGGTTGCGGGGGGACCTGGCATGGAGGGAACCACGACGGAGGGGGCTTGGCCGGCTGCGGCCAGCCTCTTGCGCGGCAGGCCGAGGCGCTCTTGCGCAAAGACCAACAGGCCCCTGTTGAGTGTCCGTAACGGACAAACCAGGAGATCGGGTTCTGAATGAGGGCGCTTATATACAACCTTAGGGGTTTTGGTCGGCTAGGGCGCCGATCACAACTCAGAGCATATATGCGACAGGAAAGAGTGGACATCCTGGGCCTACAGGAGACAGTGAGACAAGACTTCTCCTCGGCGGAGTTGCATAGCCTTGAGTGCGGAGGAAAATTTGCATGGAGCTGGGTGCCGGCAAATGGTCACTCAGGGGGAATGCTCCTCGGCTTTAGGGACGAGTGCTTTGAGGTCGGGGTCTAGAGAAAACGGGTTTTCTTCATTAGTGCGGACATATACCAATGGAACAACAAGGCCAAGTGCCGTTTCATGATGGTGTATGGACCGGCGGATCATTCCAGGACTGGGGAGTTCCTGAATGAGCTAGAGCTCGAGGTGAATGGGTGCCAGCTACCCCTAGTGGTTGGGGGTGACTTCAACCTCATTAGGAGGCTGGCTGATAAGAGCAATTAGGTCGTTTGCTGGTCGAGGATTAGACGCTTCAATGACGCCATTGCGGCCATGTCCCTAAGAGAGTTGGATCGAGCAGGGGCTCGGTTTACCTGGTCAAACAACCAGCTAGATCCGATTCGCTCGGTTCTGGATAGGGTGTTCGTCTCGCTATCTTGGGAGACGCTCTTCCCATTGTGCTCACTATCAGCGGATTGATTCTGACCACAACCCTCTTATGTTGGATAGTGCGGAAGGGGGGTCTCTACGACCTGCACGGTTTTTCTTCCAAACCTGGTGGTTCAGGATCGCGGGTTTTGATGATCTGGTGAGATGGAAGATCGACTTCTACATTCGGGAGAGGGGACCTCACCGATGTAGTATCGAGCTTTGTCAATGCATTTCTAGATGCCTTCGCCAATTCCTCAAGGGGTGGGGGCGAACCTGGGCAAGGAGAAATGGGACTTCCGTGCGGATCTACTTTGCCAGGTAGCTGAATCGACTCTGTCGCGGACTCATCAGGCCGGCATGAGGAGGAGTGGGCCCTACAGTACCACCTGGAGGATCAACTTGTTCACCTTGACGAGGTGGAGGAGGAATACTGGAAGCAACGTAGTCGACTAAAATGAACGCTTCAAGGAGATTCATGTATGACGTACTTCCATGCCATCACCAACGGGAGGTGGAGGAAATGTATGATTCCATGTCTTAGGGTAGACGCTAGCAAGATAGATGACCAAAAAGAGACGATGGCCCACATCTATCAGTTCTACTCCGGTCTAATGGGATCAGCTGGAGAAGAGAGGGCTTTCTCGTTGGCGCCGGATTTGTGGGACGAACCGGCCAGGATTTCACCGGAGGAAAACCTTGCACTAGAAGTGACGTTCACTCCGAAGGAATTGGACGAGGTCCTCTCTTCGATTAAAATTGACTCGGCACCTGGTGATATGGGCATTACCCTTCGGGTAACTAACATTGTACTACCTCTTGCGGCCCAACCAGGGGCCCATGAAGGCACTCGATGGCAAGGTGGGCCACTATGTTGGTGCCGAAGAAAAATTCTTGAAGAACAAGATAAGGAAACGAAGAATACAAGGAAAGCTTAGAACTAGGACCCTTTGTAACCTAGTCGTACCCGGACAGATCTCTCGAGACCTAGCTCCCAATATAAGGGCCAGCAGAGAGGCTGCCGAGGACACACGCAATCTTAGCAATCATAGCCACTGCAAGTCTAGAGCTAGGTCCCTGCAGAACTTAGTCTCTCGACGAGATCATAGCCGAAACCTTCGGAAACCCATTGTAACCCGATATTTTCATAATCAAGATCAGACAGGCGGGACGTAAGGGTTTTACCTCATCGAGGGCCCCGAACCTGGGTAAATCGCTCTCCCCGCTTGTTTGATAACCGATGTCTCGTGTCAGCCTACAGGATCCCATCTACCCTAAGCCCCATACGGAGGACATTGCCGAGGAGTATCCTCGACAATTGGCGCCATCTGTGGGAAATCTGTCGGCACAAGGCATGTCATCGGCAGTTCAAGTAACGTCTGCGGCGTTCGTGTTGGATTCTCCAACGCCACCAAGTACAATAAGTTTGGTCTGTTGCGGATCCTTCGAGTACACGCCACACACTGAGGTGTCGCATCCGATCTCCACGGAGTCGCACGGCAACATGTATACAACTTTCGGTGGTGTCCACTTCATCATCGACTCCAGAGGCTTTCTTCGCCTTCCTGGTTCAAGCGCGCCAAGCCCGAGAACTTCGGCTCCAGGTGACATCACGCCAGCAGCGGCTTTGACAATCCTGCCTGGGAGCATTGGAGAGGCCAGTCGAAGCAGTTTCAGCAGCAGAGAGGAGCAAAGGAAAAGACGAAGGGATTCACGCCGCGAAGAGGAAGAACGAGTTGCGAGCCGCCCTCGACAGTATGAAAGAGGATGTCACAGTGTGCAGTCAAACAAGAGCCGCCTTCGCACACCTTATATATCGGTCACGAAGCAGCTTGAGGCACCATGTTACCTGCATTCTTACATCGATCCGAAAGATAACCTTGAAAAGGCCACTCACCTGCTTAGGAATTGTCGGAAGTTCCTCGAAGTCCGGCAGTTTTGCGAGGATCATAGGGCCGAGACAGCAGCGAAAGCTCACTCGAAGGAAAGGGTTACATCTTATAGTTACCCACCAGAGCCATACATACCCGAAGGGGAGACGTGTATGTACCAACCGAAGTATTCCCACTGTCTCGAGGACAAGTCAACATGATCCATCAAACTAGTTTTTCGAAAAGAGAGGCAAAGAAGTTTACGCGAGAAGTGAAGTACGCAGAGGTCGCAATGGCTGAGGTGCCCGAATATATCGGCTGGTCAGATCAAAACATATCTTTCGGCAAGGCGGATCACCCGAAGGCCGTTCCGAGACCTGGCCACGATGACTTAGTTCTTGAAGCATAGATTGGAGGTTACAAAATGAGCAAAGTGTTTATGGATGGAGGAAGCGGTCTGAATTTGCTATTCGCCGGCACAATGAAAGTAATGGGCCTAACGGTTGATATGCTCAAAGAATATGATACAGGATTCCACGGCATCATCCCGACCCGACCCGCTTATCCCCTTGGCAAAATATCATTGGACGTAGTTTTCGGCACGCCCAACAACTTCCGGAAGGAGAAGCTCGAATTTGAAGTGGTTGATTGGGAATCCCAGTATCATGCCATCCTCGGCAGGCCAGCGTTTGCAAAATTCATGGGGGTACCTCATTATGCATATCTACAACTGAAGATGCCAGGCAATAACGGGACAGCAGTAACCGTTCACGGAAGTTTTTCTCGATCTGATAGCTGCGACAGGGATTTCCAGAAGATTGCCTCGAAGTTGGCGCTAAAGAAGAGCTTAATGCACTCTATGTTGTTACAGATCACACGAAGCCACTAGCCGACAATCGGAACGTGAGATCCGATGAATTTGACATAGCAAAGGAGGCAAAGAAACAGCAAGTGCACCCCTCTGACCCGAAGAAAACAGTCAACACTTTGGCAGACCTTACTGTTGTATACGAAGGCGCGCTCATCGAGTTCCTCCATGAGCGCTGGGAAATATTTGCATGGGAGCCATCCGACATGCCAGGTATTCCCAGGGAACTCGCTGAGCATGCCCTCAATGTTGACCCCAAAGCCAAACATGTACAGCAGACAATGCGTCGCTTTTCAGAACCAAAAAGAAAAGCCATTGGTGAAGAAGTTAATCGACTCCGCAAGGTAGGATTCATTCGGGAGCTTAAGGAAGCTCAATGGGTAGCTAACCCAGTCATGGTGCCAAAGAAGGATACGACAGCTCTTCGCATGTGTATCGATTACACAAGCCTTAACAAGCATTGCCCAAAGGATCACTTCTCGTTGCCTCGTATCGACCAGATAGTTGACTCTACAGCAGGCTGCAATCGTCTCTCCTTCCTTGATGTGTATTCAGGATATAATCAGATCAAGCTCAAGAAAGAAGCTCAAGAGTTGACCGCGTTCATAACCCCCACGGCGTTTACTGTTACAACATTATGAGTTTTGGGCTAAAAAAACGCAGGTGCAACTTATCAGCGATGTATGCAAGCCTGTCTCGGGGAGAAAATTGGTCGGAACATCGAAGTCTACATCGACGATATCGTGGTTAAAACCAAAAATGCAGTCACCCTCATCGACGATCGGCGCGAAACTTTCGATAATCTCGATAGGTACAAAATAAAGCTGAACCCGAAGAAATGTTTTTTTGGTGTGCCAGGAGGACATGTGCTCGAGTACTTCATCTAAGCTAGAGGAATAGATGCCAATCCTTTGAAAATCAAAGCTATCCTTGACATGGAACCGCCAAAGAATTTGCACCGAGTGCAACAGTTGGCAGGACGATTGGCAGCACTTAGCACATTTATCGCCAAGTTGGGAGAAAAAGCTTTGCCCTTTTATCAGTTGATGAAGAAATCGGAAAAATTTGAGTGGACAGCCGAGGCGCAGGAATCCTTCGATAACCTAAGGAAGATTCTGTCGACATCTCCAGTACTCGTGACTCCTCGTGAAAAAGAACCAATGCTCATGTATATAGCTGCAACGGTGCAAGTCTTCAGCACAGTCCTCGTGGTCGAGAGAGAAGAAGCAGGGAGAGTTCATGGTTTGCAACGACCCGTTTACTACCTTAGCGAGGTACTCACGCCAGCAAAGCAGCGATATCCTCACCACCAGAAGCTAGCATATGCCGTATGCAGGACAGCACGTTAGCTACGACATTATTTCACAGAGCACCCGATCATTGTGGTAAGCGAAGCACCATTGAAGAATATATTCACCAACCCGGAGGCAACGGGGAGAGTATCTCAATGGGCTATCGATATAGCACCACACGATATAACTTACGTCAATCGGATAGCAATCAAATCTCAGGTTCTCCCAGATTTCATAGCTGATTTGATTCAATCGCAAACTCCAGCACCACCCGACATGTCTGGATCCTGGACAATGTACTTTGACGGATCAAAGTGGAGTACAGGTGCAGGCGCATGAGTAATATTGATCTCACAACAGGGAGACAAGATGAGATATATTCTGCGGATGAACTTTTCGCTGCCAACAAATAATGAAGCAGAATATGAGGCATTGTTACACGGGATGCGCATGGCTAAGGCATGTGGAGCAACCCTGTAACACCCCGACCACCCCTGGCCGTGCCTGTTACCCCTGGCAGCTCTCTAGGATCTCTAGACTAGCCCCACAGACCAACACATGTCTTTCCTGGGCACTTTGTCCACACTCGTGCGCACCCGGGAACTACTTCCCGATCGGTCACCCATCCTCAAATTACTCCGGGCCAAGCACGCTTAACCTCAGAGTTCTTTGTTGATGAGCTTCCGTAAAAGAAGTTGCAACTTGTTGGTATGAGTATCCTATCAATCCTATTAAGCCCTGGGCCAGGATATCACACTCATCCCCCCTTAGAAGATCGACGCCCTCGTCGATCAGCCCCAAGCCAGGAACGTCCCCTCTTGGCACACGTCTGTGCGTCCAGTGCCGGCACATGTGCCATGCCGTGTACCACGACGGGCCACACCAGCCATGCACCACATGCCCGAACCCCTAACCCGCACACGCCCGTGTAACCGCGAAGGTCGGCTCTGATACCAAATGTAACACCCCGACCACCCCTGGCCGGGCCTGTTACCCCTGGCAGCTCTCTACGATCTCTAGACTAGCCCCACAGACCAACACATGTCTTTCCTGCGCACTTTGTCCTCACTCGTGCGCACCCGAGAACTACTTCTCGGTCGGTCACCCAACCTCAAATTACTCCGGGCCAAGCACCCATCCTCAAATTACTCCGGGCCAAGCACGCTTAACCTCGGAGTTCTTTGCTGATGAGCTTCCGGAAAACAAGTTGCAACTTGTTGGTATGAGTATCCTATCAATCCTATTAAGCCCTGGGCCAGGATATCACAAACCCGCTTGGAGATTTATGGCAATTCAAACCTTGTGGTACAGCAGTCGATGAATCTATGCGATGCAGTTAGTGATAACATGATCGCTTACCGTCAGCTATACCAATCTATGGAAGCCAAATTTGAAGGATGTGAGCTAAAACACATCGGGAGACGATTCGACATGACATTATTTTTTACATGAAGCAAAGTTAACACACCTATCAATGGCGACTCCCACCCCCCCACCCTAAACCACCTCACCGCCGGCGATCATCGGCAATTGTGGCTCTCCTGCCACATTGGAGCCGATCAGTTTGTTCCCCTCTTCCTTCTCAACAAGGTAACTGGTTTTCTCACACCATCTCATGGCCTCCCATGCACCACCTGACACGATTTCACAAGCAATTCCTAGTGCTGATCCTAATGCGCCGTCTAGCTCTAATGCACCGTTTAGCCCTAATAATCATCAAGATTCCCCTAAGATGGATCATTACTGTTTGTCAAAAGTTCTTGATTATAGCCCTGGTATCAAGGTTGCAAACTATTGTTTATCTAAATTTGGCAGAGCAGTACATCCATCTGCTACTTCCGGGCATTTTACAATGGTGGTTTCCTTTGGACGTGCATCTTTCAGACTTGATGAAAGTTCAGTGGGGATTGCCCTAGAGGCAGCAACTGGTGGTTTCAGTGGTGATCTCAAAGTTTCATTGATTCGTGACAGGGTTTTCTCGTTTTGTGTTTCAAGCAAGTCTATTGGTTTTCATCTTTTTAACCTGAGAAGTTTTGCATGCAAGCATTTCAAATGTTTCTTTCATCTTTGGAGTTGGGGTGGTCCAAATTGGCAAAGAGAATTTCAAAATTGGCAGTTGGAATGTGAGCAATCTTGGACTCTTGTTAGTCCTACAAAAAAAAGAGTGCAACATGGAATGAATGCTATGAGGGATGGCAAGCCTAAGTCTATCTTGAGGACAAGTAAGAATCCATCAGGGAAGCTCACCTTTTCAGACTCTATTGAATACACAGCTTGTAAAGGATATAAGGATCCCAATTTCTCTCCTGGTGTTGTTATGCCTCCAACCCATGTTACAACAACTATACCTTCTTTGAAGTTTGGATCAGCTAAGCCTTTTGACTTTGTGCATTGTAAAACTGTGGAACAAAACAAGAGAATGATTGAGGAGATGGAAGCAAATTCATCTCATGATAATCTAGAGGATGTCAGTGTTGGGTCGGATCAAGAAGCACAACATGAGGATCCACATGGATATATTGCATTGGAAAAGTTGGTTGATGACATGGCCTTTCAATTTTGGGAATGTTCCAGATGTCTCTCCATGGGTCATGTGGCTAAGGATTGTACACGAAAACTTCGCTGTCGGTTCTATTTCAGATACGGGCATTTTCGGAAAGATTGTTTTGATTGGAAACAGAGCAAATCGGTCAGATGGGTGCCTAAAAGGAATAATACTGCTATTAATGAACCCTCTGTCGGTTCAGACATTGATTCCCACCTGGAGAAGGGTGTCCGGGAGGGGAACGACGGTTCGGACCCAATTAATATTGCTAGAAGCACCCCGGAGCCTGTTCTTGATAGTTCCACCTCTGTTTCTCTGTTCTCGACGACTCCGCCCTCACCTTCGTCTCGCCGTCCTGCAATGGCGAACTTTGAAGTGGATCCTGCTCCTTGGCTGCCGCATGGTCATCAGATCATCGATGGCGGTCCTACTCGACTACCTCGGACTTTCTACAGTCCATCGGTCGACCCGCCTCGCCGCCACGACAACATCTGTGTTGCGGAGTTGATGCCGCCGCCACCGGTTCCTCTTATTCCGCATTGGCGGCAACAGGTACGGAACTTCATCGAGGATCATCTACAGCGTACTGTTGAGGAGGTTCAGCCATGCTTGTTTGGTCTAGGGTTTTATCGACTGCGAAGTCCAGCGGCTAGAGCTGCTTTGGTCAATCACATCCCTTATCAGATGCAGCAAGGGGTTTTTGTTCGCTTTGTTAATCATGATGATAGGGAGAATCATAGGGCAGTGCAAGGTTTTCGTCGTGGCTGGCTAATGTTCCTCAGTATTCCACTGGATTTTAGAAACGACTATGATTTAGCCAATGCTGTCAGTACTTTTGGGAAACTTCGCATTGGCATCGGGATGATGTGTTACTTGAGAGAACAATCTGTTATGTGGCTTTTCCTTCAGATGCTAAGGTTCCAAGGTATGTGGTGTTTAATAAGTTTGCTTCTGTTGGAGGAGTAAAGGAATCCTGGACTGCAGCTTGTTTTATTCTTACTGCTGAGTTTGCTGATGAATTACCTCATGATGAGGATCAAATGCCTCTTAATGGTAATCCACACCCTCTACCAGGACAGCTTATGCCCAATCTGAATATTTTTGTGAACCCAGAGTTTCCTGAGATAGGTTGGGATGAACAAGAGCAAATGCAGGCTAATGACAATGGCCAGGGTGTTCAGCATCCTCTGTTTGCCCCTGAACAAGTCCAGGATCAAGTCATGGAGGTGGATGATGAACCATTACACGAACATCGGGAAGTTGAACTCGAACAGCAGGTGGTCCAGGAGAGTCACCAGTTTAATGATTCTGCTATCATCAATTCTTCAAGTTCAGAAGGTTCAGTTAATATGTTACCTGCTTCACATCAGTTGGTCATCAACAGAATTGAATTTCAGTTTGAGGTTTTGGGAAAGGATCTCACAGATTTATTGGATAGGATTTTTCCTGCTTACACAAGTTATCTGCCTGGTTATACTATTGGTCCTGTACTGCCTAAAGATATGTTCTTGGACAAAATCTATAAGGGATTAGTTCCTGTTCTCCCCTTGAACACAATTCCTTCTGTACTGCCAACACACAAGTTTGCTTGGATTGTCAGATGTATGCCTCCTGTACCTGAGCTAGCACTTAGCAACTGTGAGATTATTGATGTTGTGGGCAAAGTTGTTGCCAAAAGAGGGAAAAGGATTATCCCACCAACTACAAGAGTTACAAGGAGTGCACTTAAAGTCCAGGTTCAGAATCAGAAGCAGTCTAGGAAGAAAGGGTCAAGGTGTTCTTTTGATGCTGCCACTTCTCTTTTTACTGACAAAATTGATAGCTCTTCCTGGAATGATAGTTCTGTCAGAAGATGCACTAGGCACATGGCTAAAACTGATGGGTATAAATTTGAGAGCACGCAGGACAAGAGTTCAATCAGGAAAAAACCTAAGGCCTCCAAACCGGTTGATGATGAAAGTGAGGGGGTTGCTCCTTTTATTCCTATTCCAATACTGCAACATATTGGCAGGCAACTAGAGATCTCAGATGAAGACTTGACTAGGGACAAGCTTATGGCTGCTCCTCAAGATCCCAAGAAGAACAAAGCATCCAATGAAGATTAAGTCTTTATGTCAGAAAGTCAGTACTACTTTTGTGTCAGTCAGGGGTTTTCTTTTTGTGTGTGGAAGATTTGTCATGCTAGTGATTGTAATGAACTTATTAAACAACAATATGGTTCTGGTTCTGTTGTGTGGCCTGCTATGCATGGTCCTCTTTTGCTCCCCTGTAACTGGTTTCAATGAATAGTTCCTCTAAAATGAAGGTTGATTGGAATGTGCTTTGCTGGAATGTCAGAGGCTTGAATGATAAAGATAAAAGATTACTGGTGTATAACAAAATTGATGAAAGTAATTGTGCTATCATATGCTTACAAGAGACAAAATGTGAAACTTTTGAACATTCATTTATCAGGACTTTTTGCCCCAAAAGATTTGATAGATTTGCATTTGTGCCTTCCATTGGTGCTTCTGGTGGGATTATTGTTCTTTGGAATAGCAAAGTATTCATGGGCAATTTATTAGAAACAACTCACTCTGCTATCAAAATACAATTTGTCTCTTCTCATACTGCTGAATTTGGACTTTGGTTACTGTGTATGGGCCTTGTAGAGGAATTATGAGAGATGAATTTGTTCAATGGTTGCATGACCTGGATATCCCTATACATGATAATTGGTTATTGGAGATTTCAATTTCATGAGATCAGTTGAAAATAGGAATAAACCAGGAGCTGACATGGCAGATATCTTCCTGTTTAATAATATTATTAGTCACTTGGGGCTATTGGAACTGCCTCTCAAAGGGAGACGTTTCACATGGTCCAACATGCAAGCCACACCCTTGATGGAACAACTAGACTGGTTTTTCACCACTTGTGAGTGGACTTTAAGGTTCCCCAATACCATGGTGTTTCCTTTGTCAAAATCTACCTCTGATCATACCCCTTGTGTGGTGTCTATCTCTACCTCCATTCCAAAAGCAAAAAATTTCAGATTTGAGAATATATGGTTGGAGCAACCAGGTTTTATGGATGTAGTGAGAAAGGCTTGGGATTTACCAACTAATAAACAGAATGTTGCTTCAGTTCTTGCTGCTAAATTCAAAAATCTTAGATATGCTCTTAAGAAGTGGGGGAAGAATCTATCTCACTTAAAATTGATTATTGAACAGTGCAACAAAGTCATCCTTTTCTTTGATAATTTGGAAGATTCCAGGAACTTAAGCAGAGAGGAATTTAACTTCAGAAATATTGTGAAGGTTCATCTCAAGAAATTATTGGGTATACAATCTGCCTATTGGAAGAATAGATGCACTATTAGATGGATTCAGCTAGGAGGAGAAAATACAAAGTTTTTTCATGCAAAGGCAACAGAAAGATATAGATACAATGTTATATCAGTAATCAAGGATGAACAAGGGAACTCTATGGTGGATCACAATCAGAAGGCAAATGCTTTTTGGGCATGTTATAAGAATAGGATGGGAGTTACAAATGATAATGCCACACAAGCTGATATTTCACATCTCACCAATCCAGTGGAGGGGCTGGACATTTTGTCACAAGAATTTTCTACAGAAGAAATTGAGGGAGTGGTCAAGCACATGAAAACTGATAGAGCTCCAGGTCCTGATGGGTTTAATGGTCTGTTTGTTAAAAAGTGTTGGCATATCATCAAGAATGACTTCATCAATTTGTGCAAAGATTTTCATAAGGGTCAGGCTTCTTTGGAAAGTATCAATAGTTCCTATATAACTTTGATTCCAAAAAAATTATCTCCTGAAACAGTGAATGATTTTAGACCAATTTCACTGACAAATACATGTTTGAAATTCCTCACAAAGCTTGCTGCTAATAGACTTCAGCTTCAGATCACAAGATGCATACATGAAAACCAATATGGGTTTATAAGAGGTAGAACTATTCAAGATTGCTTAGCATGGACTTTTGAGTATTTACACCAATGTCATAAATCTAAGAGGAAAGTGGTTGTGCTAAAGTTAGATTTTGAAAAGGCTTTTGATACAATTGAACATAAAGCTATCCTAAAAATAATGGAGCTCAAAGGTTTTGATCCAACCTTCATCCTTTGGGTGTCAGAGATACTCGGGTTCCGGTTCTTCTCGCTATTCTCTTAAATGGAGTTCCTGGTAAAACTTTTTTATGTAGAAGAGGAGTCAGACGAGGAGACCCTTTATCCCCTCTTTTGTATGTGCTAGGGGGTGACTTGTTACAAAGTTATGTCAATAATGCATATAGGGCGAGGAGATTGCAAGCACCAATACCAAATAGAGGAAGTAATGACTACCCTATTGTCCAATATGCAGATGATACTATTATCATGTTACCAGCTGAGGCAGAGCAATTGCAAGTTTTGAAAGAAGTACTTAAGGAATACACAGCTTTCACTGGACTTAAGGTTAATTATCACAAATCATCACTTATACCAATTAATATTTCTCAGGAGGAAGCTGAGACTCTCTCAACAGAAATACAGTGCAATATTGCTTCAATGCCATTCCCATACCTTGGTATTCCCATGGGCACAACTAAGCCAACAATAAGAGATCTTTCCCCACTCACTGATCGAATTGAAAGGAGGCTTACTGCTTCTGCTTCTTTTTTATCTTATGGTGACAGATTAATTCTGGTCAACTCGGTTTTATCTTCAATGCCTATTCATTACCTTAGTACTTTGGACATACCAGATGGGGTGATTGATGTAATTGATAAAGCCAGGAGGAATTGTTTATGGAGGAAAAGGAAGGATGATGAGAAAGTGCACTCTCTAGCTTCTTGGGATATGGTCTGTAAGCCAAAAAATAAGGGAGGATTGGGTATCATAAATTTGAAGATTCAAAATAAGTGTCTCATGATGAAACAACTACACAAATTTTATAACAATGTGGAGCTTCCCTGGGTCAAACTAATTAGGAACTCATATTATTATAAGGAAGTACCACATGCTGTTTCTACTTGTGGATCCTTTTGGTGGAGGAACATTATGAAATACTTTGACATATACAGACAAGTGGAACATTGTAAGCTTGGGAATGGGGAGACAATTCTCTTTTGGTCAGATAATTGGAATGATTGGATTATTCAAGAAAGCTTCCCAAGACTTTTTTCCTTTGCCAAAGACAAACTTATTTCAGTCAATGAGGCTCTACAAATTACTGATCCGGCTCAGGCTTTTCACCTTCCAATTTCGTCTGAAGCTGCTGATGAGCTACGAACACTTCAAGATATGTTAGCAGGGGTTGTCACATCAAACAATAATGATCAGTGGCTTATCTCAAATAATAAATCATGTGCTTTTATACCCAGCCAAGTGTACAGAATGAGTTTTCAGCATATATCTTCTCACTTTCCTTGACAATGGATCTGGAAGAGCAAGTGTACTTCCAAGCACAAATTTTTTGCCTGGCTAATTCTACATGATAGAATCAATACAAAGGATATGCTCAGGAGAAGGCATTGGCAAGTAACAACTGATCATACTTGTGTTCTTTGTCCCACTGATGCTCTGGAGGATTGGTCCCATTTATTCTTTGAATGCACTTTTAGTGTTAGAATTTGGATATACTTGCAAATTGATTGGGCACAAGGATCAGGACCAGAGATGCTGAAGAATACCAAGAGAAGATTTAAAGGTCCTTGTTTTGTGGAAATTATAATTTTGGCTTGCTGGAATATATGGAAACGAGAGGAATAACAAGATCTTTAAGAATATCCAGCCAACATTCGGGAATTGGAGAGAAGGTTTCTTTTCTGATGTCACCCTGCTTAAGCATAGGGTCAAAGAGAGTACTGTGCCCATTTTGTCATCATGGCTTGACAACTTGTTGTAATCTCTTGTAAATAGTTGTAGGTAGTTTTTTCTCTCTCTCTCTTTTTGTATATACTACTTTTTGTTTATATGTAATAAAAAGGCTGTGGGGGGCTCCCCTGCAGTAGTTAGTTTCAAAAAACACATCGGGAGAGCCAGCAATGAGGAAGCCGACGCTCTGGCAAATATAGGGTCCACATGTTCCCCTATCCCAGATGGAGTCTTTTATGAAGTTATTACTCAAAGATCGATTAAAGAAAAAGTGTCGGCACCTCTGGAAGTGTCGACTGATAATTCAGAGAGTATAAAGGATGCCGAAGGTCCTACAACACAATCAGCAGAGCAAGTGTTTCGTCTCGAACCTCTTTGGACTGAGCCTTTTTTGGCATACTTGATGGAGCAAAAACTACCAGATGACCCAACGGAAGCCAAGCGCATCGTACGCCGATCTAAAGCCTTTACCACAGTTGATGGCGAACTTTACAAGCGCAGCATCTCTGGAATCTTTCAAAGGTGTATCGCCATTGATGATGGAAAAGCTCTTCTGCGGGAAATACACGAAGGAACTTGTGGTCATCATGCAAGCAGTAGGGCCCTCGTATCCAAAGCTTTTAGAGCAGGGTTTTATTGGCCAATGGCCGCATCCGATGCCCGGGACTTGGTAAAAAAGTGCGACCCTTGTCAACGCTTTGAACCAAAACCACATGCACCTGCAACAGACCTCATGACAATACCTTTGGACTGGCCTTTTGCACAATGGGGACTCGACCAAGTTGGTCCACTGCCGAGATCATCGCCAGGAGGGCACAGATACCTATTGGTCGCAGTCGACAAATTCACTAAATGGATTGAAGTCGTACCAGTCAGAGATCAAACAGCTAAAACTGTTGTTAAGTTCTTCGAAGGGATAACTTGTCGCTTCGGTATGCCTCATAGCATCATTACAGATAATGGAAGCAATTTTGATTCCAAGGAATTCCGCAAATTCTGCGATGATGGTAATGTCAAGCTTAAATTTGCCTCATTTGCACACCCTCAAACCAACGGTCAGGTCAAAAGGATAAATGGATTAATATGCGACGGCATTAAAAAGCGTCTGACATGCGCAGCTAAAGCTTGGGTCGAAGAATTACCATCTGTGCTATGGAGCCTACGGACTACACCAAATAGGTCAACCAAGTACACTCCATTTTTCCTCGTGTACGGAGCTGAAGCTGTTTTACCATCCGATGTTCGTTTCGAAGCTCCCCGCGTGACTGCGTACACGGAGACAACGTCCAATATCGCGATGCAAGATGCTGTAGACCTTCTTGACGAAGCTCGAGACATTGCTTTAGCCAGGACGGCTGTATACCAACAGGCAATTCGAAATTCTCACAGTCGAAGAGTTCGCAACCGTGGTTTTAGCACTGGTGACATGGTGTTACGACTGAAGCAAGAAAGAACTTTGAAACTTGAGTCTCCATGGGAAGGACCGTTCATAGTCACCGAAGTTATACCAGGAGGAGCCTATCGTCTCAGGAATCCTGCTTCGGGCAAGGACGTTGACAATCCAAGGAACGTCGCCCACTTGCGGCGATTCTACGCATAGGACACATCTACTCTTTATTCGCTACATGAAGGCTTCTTAGTCTATCACATATTATGAATAATTTATTTGATTGGACTCCTATCTTTATTAATTCATCACTCGAACAATTGTTCGAGTCCTCTTTTATTAGCTAACTACTCCTATCGGGAGCTTCGGCTATAATTGCATGATACATAAGCCAAACTCGATAACACTCGGGGGCTACTTACAGTATCGATAATTAATTAATACTCCCATCGGGAGCTATGGTTATCAATACGAAATAAACCATCCAAGCCACAAAATAATTCGCGAGTGCTGCAGTCGATGGAAAAATATTACTTACAAAAAGGTTCATACCGGTGCACCGTGTGACGAAGCCAAATACATGAAGCGCCTAAATCCCTCGTTCATTCGATGGGTGCCTGATACGTCTCAAACGTATCTATAATTTCTTATGTTCCATGCTACTTTTATGATGATACTCACATGTTTTATACACATTATATGTCATTATTATGCATTTTCCGGCACTAACCTATTGACGAGATGCCGAATAGCCGATTCTGTTTTCTGCTGTTTTTGGTTTCGAAATCCTACAAAGGAAATATTCTCGGAATTGGACGAAATCAACGCCCAGGGTCTTATTTTTGCACGAAGATTCCAGAAGTCCGAAAGGGAAACGAAGTGGGGCGATGAGGCGCCGACACAACAGGGCGGCGCGGCCTAGGTCTTGGCCGCGCGGCCCTGGCGTGTGGGGCCCTCGTGTTGCCCCTAAACCTACCCTTCCGCCTACTTAAAGCCTTCGTCGCGAATACCCCAGTACCGAGAGCCACGATACGGAAAACCTTCCAGAGACACCGCCGCCGCCAATCCCATCTCGGGGGATTCAGGAGATCGCCTCCGGCACCTCGCCGGAGAGGGGAATCATCTCCCGGAGGGCTCTTCATCGCCATGATCACCTCCGGATCGATGCGTGAGTAGTTCACCCCTGGACTATGGGTCCATAGCAGTAGCTAGATGGTTGTCTTCTCCTCATTGTGCTATCATGTTAGATCTTGTGAGCTGCCTATCATGATCAAGATCATCTATTTGTAATGCTACATGTTGTGTTTGTAGGGATCCGATGAATATTGAATACTATGTCAAGTTGATTATCAATCTATCATATATGTTGTTTATGTTCTTGCATGCTCTCCGTTGCTAGTAGATGCTCTGGCCAAGTTGATACTTGTGACTCCAAGAGGGAGTATTTATGCTCGATAGTGGGTTCATGCCTCCATTGAATCTGGGACAGTGACGAGAAAGTTCTAAGGTTGTGGATGTGTCTGTTGCCACTAGGGATAAAACATCAATGCTTTGTCTAAGGATATTTGTGTTGATTACATTACGCACCATACTTAATGCAATTGTCCGTTGTTTGCAACTTAATACCGGAAGGGGTTCGGATGATAACCTCGAAGGTGGACTTTTTAGGCATAGATGCATGTCTGGATAGCGGTCTATGTACTTTGTCGTAATGCCCCGATTAAATCTCATAGTACTCATCATGATATATGTATGTGCATTGTTATGCCTTCTTTATTTGTCAATTGCCCAACCGTAATTTGTTCACCCAACATGCTATTTATCTTATGGGAGAGACACCACTAGTGAACTGTGGACCCCGGTCCATTCTTTACATCTGAAATACAATCTACTTGCAATACTTGTTCTTTACTCGTTCTTCGCAAACAAACATCATCTTCCACACTATACATCTAATCCTTTGTTTACAGACAAGCCGGTGAGATTGACAACCTCACCGTTACGTTGGGGCAAAGTACTTTGATTGTGTTGTGCGAGTTCCACGTTGGCACCGGAATCCCCGGTGTTGCGCCGCACTACACTCCGTCACCAACGACCTTCACGTGATCCTTGACTCCTACTGGTTCGATAAACCTTGGTTTCTTACTGAGGGAAAACTTGCTGCTGTACGCATCACACCTTCCTCTTGGGGTTCCCAACGGACATGTGTCAACTACACGCCAGCAAGACTTTTTCTGGCGCCGTTGCCGGGGAGATCAAGACACGCTGCAAGGGGAGTCTCCCACATCCAATCTCTTTACTTTGTTTTTGTCTTGCTTTACTTTATTTTATTTACTGCTTTGTTTGCTTTCTATATCGAAAACACACAAAAATTAGTTACTTGCATTTACTTTATTTAGTTTTCTTTATTTACTACTGCTAAAATGAATACTGCTGAGAATACTAAGTTGTGTGACTTCACTAGCACAAATAATAATGATTTCTTATGCACACCTATTGCTCCACCTGCTACAACAGCAGAATTCTTTGAAATTAAACCTGCTTTACTAAATCTTGTTATGAGAGAGCAATTTTCTGGTGTTAGTTCTGATGATGCTGCTGCCCATCTTAATAATTTTGTTGAACTATGTGAAATGCAAAAGTATAAGGATGTAGATGGTGACATTATAAAATTAAAATTGTTTCCTTTCTCCTTACGAGGAAGAGCTAAAGATTGGTTGCTATATTTGCCTAAGAATAGTATTGATTCATGGACTAAATGTAAAGATGCTTTTATTGGTAGATATTATCCTCCCGCTAAAATTATATCCCTGAGAAGTAGCATAATGAATTTTAAGCAATTAGATAATGAACATGTTGCTCAAGCATGGGAGAGAATGAAATCTTTGGTGAAGAATTGCCCTACCCATGGATTAACTACTTGGATGATCATCCAAACCTTCTATGCAGGATTGAATTTTTCTTCGCGGAACCTATTGGATTCAGCTGCTGGAGGTACCTTTATGTCCATTACTTTGGGGGAGGCAACAAAGCTTCTTGATGATATGATGATAAATTACTCAGAATGGCACACGGAAAGAGCTCTGCAAGGTAAGAAGGTAAATTCTGTTGAAGAAACCTCCTCCTTGAGTGATAAGATTGATGCTATTATGTCTATGCTTGTGAATGGTAGATCGAATGTTGATCCTAATAATGTTCCTTCAGCTTAATTGGTTGCCCAAGAAGAACATTTTGATGTGAACTTCATTAAAAATAATAATTTCAACAACAATGCTTATAGGAATAATTCTGGTAACAACTATAGGCCATATCCTTCTGCTAATGGTAATGGTTATGGTAATTCTTATGGGAATTCTTACAACAATAATAGGAGTGTACCCCCTGGTCTTGAAGCCATGCTTAAAGAATTTATTAGTACACAAACTTCTTTTAACAAATCTGTTGAAGAAAAGCTTGATAAAATTGATATTCTTGCTTCTAAGGTTGATAGACTTGCCTCCGATGTTGATCTTTTAAAATTGAAAGTTATGCCTAATAAGGATAATGATAATAAAATTGTTACTACAGCAAACGCCATCCAAGTTCGAATTAGTGAAAATATTAGATTGATGGCTGAATTGCATGCTAGGTGGGAAAGAGAAGAAAACGAAAAACTAGCTAAAGAGAATAATGTAGCTAAAGTTTGGACTATTACCACCACTAGTAATGATAATGCTTCACATGTTGCTACACCCCTTACTATCAATGGTAAAATAATTGGTGTTGGCAATGTTTCTACTCCTAGTGCAAAGCGTGCAAAATTGCCTGAAACTGCTAAAACTGCTGAAACTGTTTGTGCTGAAACTGCTGAAATTTTTCAAAATATTGGGGATAATGATCCCATTGCTGTAGATCATAATGGTTTAGATTTTGATGATTGTCACATCTCTGAAGTTATAAAGTTCTTACAAAAACTTGCTAAAAGTCCCAATGCTAGTGCTATAAATTTGGCCTTTACAAAACATATTACAAATGCTCTCATAAAAGCTAGAGAGGAGAAACTAAAACTTGAAACTTCTATTCCTAGGAAGTTAGAAGATGGTTGGGAGCCCATCATTAAGATGAGGGTCAATGATTTTGATTGTAATGCTTTATGTGATCTTGGTGCAAGTATTTCGTTATGCCTAAGAAAATCTATGATATGCTTGACTTGCCACCATTGAAAAATTATTATTTGGATGTTAATCTTGCTGATAATGCTATAAAGAAACCTTTGGGGAGGATTGATAATGTTCGTATTATGGTTAACAATAACCTTATCCCCGTTGATTTTGTTTTCTTGGATATTGAATGCAATGCATCTTGTCCCATTATATTGGGAAGACCTTTTCTTCGAACTGTTGGTGCTACCATTGATATGAAGGAAGGTAATATTAAATATCAATTTCCTCTCAAGAAAGGTATGGAACACTTCCCTAGAAAGAGAATGAAGTTACCTTATGATTCTATTATTAGAACAAATTATGATGTTGATGCTTCGTCTCTTGATAATACTTGATTCACACTTTCGCGCCTAGGCTGAAAGGCGTTAAAGAAAAGCGCTTATGGGAGACAACCCATTATTTTACTTCTGCACTTTTGTTTTATATTTGAGTCTTGGAAGTTGTTACTACTGTAGCAACCTCTCCTTATCTTTATTTTTTGCATTGTTGTGCCAAGTAAAGTCTTTGATAGTAAAGTCAATACTAGATTTGGATTACTGCGCAGGAACAGATTTCTTGCTGTCACGAAATTGAGCCGCCCCTGCCGTAGAAAATTTAGAAAAATCTGCCAATTTACGTGCGTGATCCTCAGATATGTACGCAACTTTCATTAAATTTGGGCATTTTCATCTGAGCAAGTTAAGTGCCCCTGAAAAAATCGTCTTTACGGACTGTTCTGTTTTGACAGATTCTGCCTTTTATTTCGCATTGCATGTTTTGCTATGTTTGATGGATTTCTTTGTTCCATTAACTTTCAGTAGCTTTGTGCAATGTCCAGAAGTGTTAAGTATGATTATGTCACCTCTTAATATATAAATTTTCAATTATGCACTAACCCTCTAATGAGCTTGTTTTGAGTTTGGTGTGGAGGAAGTTTTCAAGGGTCGAGAGAGGAGGATGATACAATATGATCAAGAAGAGTGAAAACTCTAAGCTTGGGGATTCCCCCGTGGTTCATCTCTGCATATTTTAAGAAGACTCAAGCATCTAAGCTTGGGATGCCCAAGGCATCCCTTCTTCATCGACAACTTATCAGGTCACCTCTAGTGAAACTATATTTTTATTCCGTCACATCTTATGTGCTTTACTTGGAGCGTCTCGTTTGTTTTTATTTTTGTTTTTGTTTGAATAAAATCGGATCCTAGCATTCCTTGTTTGGGAGAGAGACACGCTCCGCTGTTTCGTATGAACACATATGTTCTTAGCTTTATTCTTAATGTTCATGGCGAAGGTTGAAACTGCTTCGTTCGTTGTTATATGGTTGGAAACAGAAAATGCTGCATGTGGTAAACGGTATAATGTCTTGAATAATTTGATACTTGGCAATTGTTGTGCTCATATAGATCATGTTTAAGCTCTTGCATCATGTACTTTGCACCCATTAATGAAGAACTACATAGAGCTTGTTAAAATTTGGTTTGCATGATTGGTCTCTAGTGTCTAGATATTTTCTGGTTAAGGTGTTTGAACAACAAGGAGACGATGTAAAGTCCTATAATGCTTACAATATGTTCATATGTGAGTCTTGCTGTACCGTTTTATACTTGAGTTTGCTTCAAACAACCTTGCTAGCCTAGCCTTGTATTGAGAGGAATTCTTCTCGTGCATCCAAATCCTTGAGCCAAAAACTATGCCATCTGTGTCCACCATACCTACCTACTACATGGTATTTCTCTGCCATTCCAAAGTACATTACTTGAGTGCTACCTTTAAAATTCTATCCTTTGTCTTTGCAATATATAACTCATGGGAAAATAGCCTTAAAAACTATTGTGGTGAAGAATATGTACTTATGTATCTTATTTCTTAATAAGTTGCTTGTTGAGCGGTAACCATGTTTCTGGGACGCCATCAACTTTTACCTTTGTTGAATATCATGTGAGTTGCTATGCATGTTCGTCTTGTCTGAAGTAAGGGAGATTTTCATGATCATATGGTTTGAGTATGCATATTGTTAGAGAAGAACATTGGACCGCTAACTAAAACCATGAATCATGGTGGAAGTTTCAGTTTGGACAATTAATCCTCAATCTCTTATGAGAATATTATCTGTTGTTGAATGCTTATGCATTAAAGAGGAGTCCATTATCTGTTGTCTATGTTGTCCCGGTATGGATGTCTAAGTTGAGAATAATCAAAAGCGAGAAATCCAATGCAAACTTTCTCCTTAGACCTTTGTACATGCGGCATAGAGGTACCCCTTTGTGACACTTGGTTGAAACATATGCTATGCAATGATAATCCATGTTAATCCAAGCTAGTTATGACAAGGTGCGAGCACTATTGGTAATCTATGCATGAGGCTTGCAACTTATAGGATATCTTATACATAACACATATGATTTATTACTACCGTTGACAAAATTGTTTCTTGTTTTCAAAATGAAAAGCTCTAGCACAAATATAGTAATCCATGATTCCCTCTGCGAAGGGCCTATCTTTTACTTTATTGTTGAGTCAGTTCACCTATTCTTTCTATCTTAGAAGCAAACACTTGTGTAAACTGTGTGCATTGATTCTTACATGTTTACCTATTGCACTTGTTATATTACTTTGTGTTGAAAATTATCCATGAGATAAATATGTTGAAGTTGAAAGCAACTGCTGAAACTTATATCTTCCTTTGTGTTGCTTCAAAGCTTTCTACTAAGAATTTATTGCTTTATGAGCAACTCTTATGCAAGTCTTATTGATGCTTGTCTTGAAAGTATTATTCATGAAAAGTCTTTGCTATATGATTCATTTGTTTACTCATTGTCTTCACCATTGCTTCGAATCGCTGCATTCATCTCATATGCTTTACAATAGTATTGATCAAGATTATGATAGCATGTCACTTCGAAATTATCTTTGTTATCGTTTACCTACTCGAGGGCGAGTAGGAACTAAGCTTGGGGATGCTTGATACGTCTCAAACGTATCTATAATTTCTTATGTTCCATGCTACTTTTATGATGATACTCACATGTTTTATACACATTATATGTCATTATTATGCATTTTCCGGCACTAACCTATTAACGAGATGCCGAAGAGCCAGTTGCTGTTTTCTGCTGTTTTTGGTTTCAGAAATCCTACAAAGGAAATATTCTCGGAATTGGACGAAATCAACTCCCAGGGTCTTATTTTTGCACGAAGATTCCAGAATTCCGAAAGGGAAACGAAGTGGGGCGACGAGGCGCCGACACAACAGGGTGGCGCGGCCCAGGTCTTGGCCGCGCGGCCCTGGCGTGTGGGGCCCTCGTGTCGCCCCTAAACCTACCCTTCCGCCTACTTAAAGCCTTCATCGCGAATACCCCAGTACCGAGAGCCACGATACGGAAAACCTTCCAGAGACGCCGCCGCCGCCAATCCCATCTCGGGGGATTCAGGAGATCGCCTCCGGCACCCTACCGGAGAGGGGAATCATCTGCCGGAGGGCTCTTCATCGCCATGATCGCCTCCGGATCGATGCGTGAGTAGTTCACCCCTGGACTATGGGTCCATAGTAGTAGCTAGATGGTTGTCTTCTCCTCATTGTGCTATCATGTTAGATCTTGTGAGCTGCCTATCATGATCAAGATCATCTATTTGTAATGCTACATGTTGTGTTGTTGGGATCCGATGAATATTGAATACTATGTCAAGTTGATTATCAATCTATCATATATGTTGTTTATGTTCTTGCATGCTCTCCGTTGCTAGTAGAGGCTCCGGCCAAGTTGATACTTGTGACTCCAAGAGGGAGTATTTATGCTCGATAGTGGGTTCATGCCTCCATTGAATCCGGGACGAGTGACGTAAAGTTCTAAGGTTGTGGATGTGTTGTTGCCACTAGGGATAAAACATCAATGCTTTGTCTAAGGATATTTGTGTTGATTACATTACGCACCATACTTAATGCAATTGTCTGTTGTTTGCAACTTAATACTCGAAGGGGTTCGGATGATAACCTGAAGGTGGACTTTTTAGGCATAGATGCATGTTGGATAGCGGTCTATGTACTTTGTCGTAATGCCCCGATTAAATCTCATAGTACTCATCATGATATATGTATGTGCATTGTTATGCCTTCTTTATTTGTCAATTGCCCAACCGTAATTTGTTCACCCAACATGCTATTTATCTTATGGGAGAGACACCACTAGTGAACTGTGGACCCCGGTCCATTCTTTACATCTGAAATACAATCTACTACAATACTTGTTCTTTACTGTTCTTCGCAAACAAACATCATCTTCCACACTATACATCTAATCCTTTGTTTACAGCAAGCCGGTGAGATTGACAACCTCACTGTTACGTTGGGGCAAAATACTTTGATTGTGTTGTGCAGGTTCCACGTTGGCGCCGGAATCCCTGGTGTTGCGCCGCACTACACTCCGTCACCAACAACCTTCACGTGATCCTTGAATCCTACTGGTTCGATAAACCTTGGTTTCTTACTGAGGGAAAACTTGCTGCTGTACGCATCACACCTTCCTCTTTGGGTTCCCAACGGACGTGTGTCAACTACACGCCAGCAGTGCCGCTCTTACAAAACATACAAATCGACTCTGCAAATAATGCAAAATACAACGGAGTCGTCGGGTGAGCAAGCTGACTTGATCACTCAGCCGCCCCGGCAGAAACTTTTTTATCGAGCTAACAAGTTCAAAAACAAATGATGTATAAAAACACATCAAAGTATACACATGATTACTCCTTGCAGTGCAAGGTTATATATACACAATTTCATGACAGGGCTTCTTGGTCTTCTCGAGCCTTCAAGTCTCTTTCAATTCATGTCTCCATCCGAGAAATAATAGCATATGCAGGGTGTCTGGCTATGGAATAATACTGATCTAACCTCCTATTGGCGTTTTCTATGACCTCCAAATCTAAGGTCGGGTGGCAGGCTAAAACAGAGGCAAGTGCAAGTTCAGCTCCAACAAGAAGTTCCTTTCGCACCAGCAGGCGAATTCTCTCAGGATTCTTAAATCGGGTGGACAAAGCAGACAAAGTCTCGGGTGCTAGGTCCAGTGGAAACATGGTTTTCCATACCATCGAGAGATGAGCGTGGTACTTGTCAAAATAGTAATGCACCTTCTCCACCCGATGCTCAAATTTAGCCACGGCTACAGCCTTTGGTCGATTTGACCATAATTCATGTTTCGGATGAGAGACATCGGTCATCGCTTCGATCTTTTCGTGAATTCGCTTGTTCTCTTCAGATTCATCGGAAGACACGACTATTGAAATACAAAAAGTAGTCAGCCGAAGATTACTTAACAAGAAAGTCGATGAAAATTGGAAGGGGATCTGATGCTCACAGCTTAAGCTTTCAGTAGCAGCACGAAGATGGTCTAGAGCATGTTGCTTGATTGCGGTAGCAATCTCGCTTTTCCATTTCACCAAGGCCGCCATAGCGTGAAGATTCGTTATGTCTTTGTTTAGCCGAGATATTTGATCGCGCAAACGACGGACAAGTTCGGATTCATCGTTAGCCGAAGAATTCAAAAAAGGATCAGCACGGGAAGAAGTTGAAGGATTCTGCAGCACAATTTTCAACTCAGAAAAGCACAAATAAAAACTCCCATCGGAAGCACATATATTACATCCAAAAGATTGTTGGTACCGACAACACAGCCAGTATAAAGCAGAGCTAGATCAAACTATATCAGGTTTAAATTACAACAATGGAGCAAGAGACATTTCAAGGTTGAGCCGATGATGAATCAGGTGCAGCCTTAGGCGCAGCTTTGGTCTTCTCTTCATCGACTAGCTTGAGGAGCTGGTTAGCACAAATCACTGCCGACTGTTTGAAAGGCTCAAGATTGACCAGGCTATTGTCATCATCTACGGGCAGTGCCTTAGACAACTTTTCTAAATCTGAGCTTAGCCCGTGCCCCATCAGCAGTTGGAAAGTAAGAACCGCCCCAAACAAACGGGAGCGTCGCTTAAGTACCTCTATAGCCTCAGAAGAGTCGACGAAGAAAGAGTCTGCCATCTCGCCAAGGGTCTTATTTTGGCTCACCTTAGGGAATATCATCGAGAATAACCTCGACAAAGCCCCCTTGGTTTTTTGCAAAAGACCAAGGACTTGAATATTGGAGTCAGTGGCAAGCGAAAGGGCGTCAGACATTGAATCCTCCTGAAGCTTGCGAGCACGATTGGTAGGCATATCGGCAGCATCTGGAAAAGAACGAATAAGCAATACAGAAGATAGTGTTGGAAAGATATCATGCATTGAGCAAAAAGGGACTTACTCAGCAAGTTCGTAATGGATTCATGGAGAGCGCCTTCTTTTTCATCGGCTACAATGGCAGCTTCCCGTCTGGCCTCTTGCTCGTCCTTCATTTGCTTCTTCAGCTCATCTTTCAGCAGGATGTTTTCATTTTGAGCATCGGCTGAGAGCTTATTAGCTTCCAGCACTTGATCAGCCGAAACTTTGATGGCCTTTCGAAGTTGAGCATTTTCCGATTCTAGGCGAGCAAATTGATCAGCGAAATCTGCCACAACATCAATTGTGGCGAAAATCGACTGCAAGACAAGAAGATGAAGAATCTCAGCCAAATTCGGTAACCAATCATAAAAGAATATCGAGTTAAGTGGTTTACTTACATGATCACGGGCAGTTGAAGGAACAGGGGCGCCGACAGAAGGGTTAACCTTCGACACGGGAACCTTCGCCACAGTCGTCCTTGAAGAAGGCATTGGATCAGCAGGCGAAGGATTCGACTCCTTAGCTGACTATGTCCTTTCAGAAATTAACTTGGCCCTCTTTGCGAGAGGGACTTCATCATCGTCGTCAGAACTACGTGGAAACAAGAACATTACACTACAAGAATTGAAGGGAGCTAGTTACAAAGGGAAAAGCGGAGATCACATGTCTAAATAATCTTCGACAGCAAAGAAGCCTGTCGAACTCTTTGAAGCTGGACGAGGCGATGCAGTTTCATCGGCATCATCATCTTGCCCGCTAGGACTTGATTCAGCCGTTGTCATCAAGTCTTCATTGATCCTCCTGCGCCGCATAGCCCTAATACGAGCATCTTCCTCGGGAGCTTCGTCTTCCTGAACGTTGCTATCCTCGAGAGCATGCTGCGCATCTTCAGTTTCCTCCATATCGTCATCATCGTCCTCTAGCTCTACCCCGCTTTCAGGTGTAGGAGGGTAGCACTGAGCAACGGTGGAAGCCTGTCGACAGATAAAGAAATTATTAAAAGTTTGGGTAAGAAAATAAGAAATAGCACTCGAAACAAATGTGGGGAGAATTACTTCGGCTGGAAGATGTTTGAAATCGAATGGGGGGCGGGCTGAAGTCAGGACAATATTGTCCTTCTGGCTAAAGCGAGTAAGACGCCGCACCTCGTCACGTAGTTCCCCATCAGCCAGGTCGGCTGAGCAGATCCTCGATTTATCGTCTTTGCCGACGTACAGCCGTAGCTGATGAGGCCGAGACATCGATGGTTGCACACGACGTTTTAGAAACACCGAGACCACCTCAGTACCACACATTGTTAGACCCCCTGCATTCTTCAGATCTAAGACCTTTTCGAAAAGTTGGTCGGCTATGGCGCTTTCTTCGATAGTCAAGGTATTCCGCCAGGATTTCTTCGGCGTGGCCACCAGAACATCTTCAAACAAAGGAAAGTTAGAGCGGCGTCCAGCTACTGGAGTATCTCGCAGATAGAACCATTTTTGTCGCCAGCCCTGGATTGATTCCTTCATCAGGAAGTCGGTAATCAACCTCCTTTCTAACGACAAAGCCGACGCCGCCAATAACGGGGGGGGGGGGGCGTCATTGTCGTTGTGGCGTTTGGCGTAAAAGATTTTCCTCCACAAGCCCCAATGAGGGTCGATGCCTCGTGTCAGCCTACAGGATCCCATCTACCCTAAGCCCCATACGGAGGGCATTGCCGAGGAGTACCCTCGACACCTGGTCCGGATGGGCTGCTGGTGGCCTTCTTTAAGAGATACTGGGATATCCTTCGAGGTCCCATTCTACAGATTTTGAACGATTTCACTCTAGGGAGAGTCGATATTGCCCTCTTGATCTTCGAGATTATCTCCCTTATCCTGAAGGTTAAAGGGGCGGATGACATCAAGCAGTTTAGGCCTATCGCTCTTATCAATGTTATTTTCAAGTTCGTTGCGAAGGCTTATGCGATTAGATTAGCCCCGCTAGCCCATAGGACGATAGACCAAAACCATACAACGTTCATTAAGGGAAGATGCTTACACGAGGGAGTGTTGGCACTACACGAGATTGATCACGAGTTACGGGTCAAGAAACTACGAGGACTAGTTCTCAAATTGGACTTCGAAAAGGCCTATGATAGGGTCAACTGGGAGTTCCTGGGGAGGTACTCCTGATAAAGGGTTTCTCAGTGGTGGTAGTGCACTGGCTAATGCAATTGGTGTCCGGGGGACAGACAGCTAGCAATCTCAATGGGGAGATTGGTACATACTTCTGTAACGCAAGGGTAGTGAGGAAAGGGGACCCATTATCCCCTCTCCTTTTTGACTTCATGGCTGACTCCTTGGCTGCAATTTTGACTCGTGCCAAGGAGGCGGGGTACCTACAGGGGGTAGTGCCTCACCTGATTTCGGGGGGAGTTACTCATCTCCAATACGCGGATGACACTATGGTTATGATTGAACCAACACAATTGGGAATGGCGAACTTGAAATTCCTTCTTCTATGCTTTGAGAATATGTCAGGGCTGAAGATAAATTTCAACAAAAGTGAAGTCATTGTGACAGGGATCTTCGATGACGAGCGAGGTAGGGTGGCGGATGCGTTGAACTGTAAGCTAGGGAGCTTCCCCATCTGATACATGGGCATGCTGGTCGGCGATAAGACTTTCGGTGGCGGACTGGTTCATCCTCACCGGAAAGGTTGGCCATAGGGTGGAGCCATGGCAGGGGCTCTTCCTGGCGTCAGCGGGGGCTAGAACTGACTAACTCGTGCCTATCGAGCCTACCGATATTCGCCATGGGGCTCTACCTCCTATACGACGCGACTCAACGGGCTATGAACGCGTCTCGGGCCCCGTGCGTCGCGTCAATATCACATGGTGGATTGGGCCACCGTGTGTAAGTCGAAAGCGTTTTGGGGATTGGGAATCCTCAACACGAAAGCCATGATCATTGCGTTCATGCTGAAATGGATCTGGAAACTATACAAGGGAGAGGAAGGCCTCTGGGCAGACCTCATTAGGGCTAAGTCTTGGCGACAAAGACTTGTTCTCCCCAGAGGTTCCAACGAGAGGGTCTCAGATCTGGAACGCCATCCAGAAGATGAAATGGCATTTTAAGCTAGGGGCACGACACCATGTCCGAGATGGGAGACGGACGTACTTCTGGTTGGATTGGTTGGATTGGTGGACAGGGAAGGGACCTCTCCACCTGCTTTTCCCACGGTTGTTCGCCTGCTATGATAACCACTTCGCCACTGTGGCTGGAGTGAGGATGGTTGAGGGATAGCGCATTAGGTTCAGGAGAACCTTTGGTACTGACGAGGTAGTCGAATGGGAGAACCTTTGCAGAATCTTCGAGCTATAACCCTTCGAAGGGGGGAGGACCAGGTGTCTTGGGCACTGGAACCTTCCATGGTTTTCTCCACACACTCGACGTTTGGCGAAGTTTGGCGAACGAGGGTGCCGCCCAAAATCAGAGTTTCCTGTGGCAATTGGTCGGGGGAAGCTACCATCGGCGGAACATGTGGCTAAGAGGCGTGGGCCATCTGACGGGAGCTGTGCTATGTGTGGCATGCTTGAGGACTGCGATCATATCTTCTTCACATGTCACCTGGCCAAGTTCATGTGGGCAGGAGTGCGGGAACTCCTCCCATGTAATTGGAATCCGACAGGGGTCGTTGAGTTCATCGCGATAGTCCAAGGTCTCTCCGGACCTCTACGTAGGCTAGCTTGGTTCGCCTTCGCAGCCCTATGCCGGACGCTTTGGAACACACGCAACAAGCTAGCTATCGAAGGAAAGGTGATCGGACATCCAGCTAACGTTCTCTTCACCATGTCTATTCACATGCAGAGCTGGAGGGTTCTAGTCAGACAGCGGGACAGGGACCTTCTGGACGAGGCGCTGGGCGAGCTTAGGCGGCTCTACGCGAGGATAAGGACAGAGGGCACTTGACTATTTCTATTATCATGTCGTCTTTATTTTCTTGTTGTGGGCTGCCCACGAGGCACTTGTATGAGACCTTAGTCTAGCGTGTGGATATGCTGGTGATCTCGAACTATCATTGTACCGTTACTATGTTGCCGCTATGGCTTTATTTATAAAGCCGGCCAATGGCCTTATGTTTAAAGAAGTGGCAGACTTCTTTATCAGAAATTAAACTGCTGATTGAGTGCTGCAACGAAGTAATCTTTCTACTTGATGAAATGGAGGAATATAGAGTGTTGTCCCGGCCTGAATTCAATTTCAGAAAGTTTTTTTTAATGCAATTGCAGAAAGTTAGTTAAGCTTCATCTTCAAAAGCTGCTATCGGCTCAAAGTAAATATTGGAGAAATAGGTGTACTGCTAGATGGATAAAGGTAGGAGAAGAAAATTCAAAGTATTTTTATGCAATGGACAGCCAGCAGTTCAGAAGGAATTCTGTGGCAAATTTAAAACTTGAAGATGGCTCGATCATTTATGATCATCATCAGATGGCAGGGAAATTCCTTGATTCTTTTAAATCTAGAATGGTCCGGACTATGGGCATTAATATGGGCTTTAATTTACGAAGGTTGGTTAAACATGTTGATGGGCTAGAAGTTTTGTCTCAGCCATTTACAAAGGAGGAAATGGACTCTGTCATTAAGTATATGCCAGTGGATAGAGCTCCAGGCCCGGATGGATTCAGTGATATTTTCTTAAAGAAGTGTTGGGACATTATTTGTGATGATTTCTATCAGCTTGCTAAATATTTTCATGATGGAACTACTGGATTACATAATACCAACAGCTCTTATATTACATTAGTACCCAAGACAGCCTTCCCGGAGAAGGTTAACGATTATCGTCCTATATCTTTGAAAAATGTATGCCTCAAGTTTATCACTAAATTAGCAGAAAATAGGCTTCAAGATCAAATTCTTCAATTATTCATAAAAATCAATATGGGTTTTTAAGAGGCAGAACTATCCAAGATTATCTGGCTTGGACTTCGGAATATTTGCATCTATGTCATATCTCCAAGAAACCTATTATCATTTTGAAGTTGGATTTCGAGAAGGCCTTTGATTCCATCGAGCATGAAGCTTTGTTGCAGATTATGAAGTGTAAGGGCTTTGATGAGATATTTATCAGATGGGTAAGGAATGACTTTCTTCTGGTACATCTTCTGTCCTTTTGAACGGGGTGCCAGGTAAACAATTCCTTCGTAAGAGGGGGGTCAGGTAGGGTGACCCCCTAGCTCCATTGGCATACACTATTGGCTCTGACTTGTTACAATCCGCCGTAAATGATCTGTTTGCCAATGGACATGTTCAGATGCCAATTATTACTCCAGACCCAGACTACCCTATAATCCAATATGCAGAGGATACTTTGCCCATTATGCCAGCGGATGAAAGGCAGCTCCTTGCTCTACAGAATTTGCTACATTGTTTTTCTGAATCTACTGGTTTACACATAAATTACCATAAGTCCTCTATGCTTCCTATTAATGTTGATGACGATCATATGCTGCAACTGGCTAATAGTTTTGGCTGTCGGATTGGTACTTTCCTCTTTACTTATCTTGGATTGCCAGTGGGTATCACAAGACTAAAAATTCATGATCTTACTCCTATTGTGTGTAGACTGGAAAGGAGGTTGCGTGTAGACTGCAGTTGATTAATTCGGCCCTACCTCCAGGGATTATCAATCAGTTGAACAGGATTATTCGACAGTGCCTTTGGAGGGATGACACGGACACTCCGAAACAGTCATTGGCTGTGTGGGAAATAATCTGCAAACCTAAGATGAAATGAGGCTTAGGGATAGTTAACTTTGCTGTTAAGAATGAGGCTTTGTTGATTAAACTTCTGCATAAATTTTACAATAAAGACGTCCCATGAGTTAAACTCATTTGGGATGCTTATTATGAGGACAGGATACTGCATGCTTGCAATCTGATAGGCTCCTTTTGGTGGAGAGATATTTGTAAACTAATGGATAACTATAGAGTAGTGGCTAAGCCGATGGTTAAGCCTGGGAACGCCATTTTATTTTGGTTTGATGAGTGGGAGATTGGAAATGCTAGAACACCACTTAGAGCACGCTTTGCCAGATTTTTTTCGTTTGCTATTAACGACATGGTGTCGGTCCTTGACATGTGGCAGTCCCATGATAGAGCTGCACAATGAAAGAGGAAGATGACATGTGGCAGTCCCATGATAGAGCTGCACAATGAAAGAGGGAATACGATGAGTTTACCACAATTTCCTCTTGGCTGGATGGTGAGTTCAACTGAAAATGATGAATGGAAGTGTCAGTGGAAAGATGGGGCCTATGTTTCTGCCAAATATTACGCTTTGGTTCATGAACCCATTGTTTCTTGTCCTGTTTATCAGTGGATTTGGAGATGTAAGTGCATCATGAGGATAAAGATGTTTTCATGGCTGTTAATCAGTGATTGTCTAAATACAAGGGACCTTCTAAGAAACCGAAACTGGAGAGTTACGGAAGATAATCATTGTGAGCTTTGCCCAGGTCGTCATTATGAGGATATGTAACATTTGTTTTTTGATTGTACGCTCAGCAAAAGGATTTGTAATTACCTTCAAATTAAGTGGGAATCCGGTGATGATATGTTACAGGTGGCTATAAATGCGAAGGAAAGTTTTAGGAAGCCATTCTTTTCAGAAGTGACATTTATAGCATGTTGGCAAATCTGGAAATTAAGGAATGGGAAGATCTTCAGAAATGAAAGGGCTAAGTTTACAGCTTGGCGTAGTAACTTTATTCATGACATCTCTTTGCACATACATAGGTTTTCTAAGAAAATGGCTGATGTTGTAGAAGTTTGGTTAGACAATCTCCCTTAATTTTTCTTTTCATTGTACAGCTGTAAATATGTTATCCTTTAATAAATTATAAGCTGTGGGGCTTTTGCCTCACAGTAACCGGTCAAAAAAAAAAATCCATGATCTAGTTTTGACATGATCCATCGACGGCAACACTTGTGCGTCGTTACCCTTTCTGAAGGCGTTACTTTTCCAACACTCATGGTTCATCTGTTGTCAAAATGGTGGTTGATGTCCTTATTGGTTACTATTGCCTTAGATGTGTTTTCTTAATAAGTTGGCTGTGTGCATCTTCAATGTTTTAAATTGCTCGTGATAAGTTGTCGCAGTGGCGGGACTATATCTTTTGGATATTTATATATCTTCTAGACAGAGATACATAGCAGCCCGTAGCGAAAGCATAAAAGTCAAAACAAGAGTATTTATAATAAAATGCTGATTTTTTTCTTGGACTAGTTGAACGCTTTCGCCAGATATCGGCTGTGGAAAGGGTCTTTGCGTCAAGCTTACGTATGTATTAGACACTACCAACTGCACCCACACCTATTTGGTTCCAGCTAATGTCCAGTTGCCAATTAAGTTGCACACCTGCCGCAACAACCTTTTCTAATGGACTAGGATTTTCTATATTCCATTTTCGACCTGATTGATTTGGTGTTCACAACAAGGCGTATGTTTCAGGTAAGTCAGTTCAGGAAAAAGAGAGGTACGCTTCAAGGCACGCAATCTCACTGTGACATGAATGTAAGGAATTGCCATGTCAACTATAATGGCTCTGCTCATCTGCTGTAATGCTCTATTTTAAACATGTGTTTCAGCATCCCGCCCTCTCTTCTTTCAACAGATCCTTATCACATATAATTGGGATACTGTGGCAATATTGCAAAACAATTCTTCGCTTTCTTAATATATTTTGCTGTAACTCTACATTTTTCATGGGTGGCGCAAAAATGCCACTTCTTAGAGATGTAAGGGGTATCCACATATCCCATGTTTGCATAAGAGAGAAACTTAGAATAGGATATCCAATCTGCTGAGCAACACACTGGCCCGGCCTTCACAAAGGATAAAATGGCACCCATATACGCACCTCTTCTTCATCGCTCAAGTTTGCTCAGCAAATCTTCAAGACGTGGCAGTTCCTGCAAAATGTCGTTCCAATTTGGCATACCCTGCATAGAAAAGCACGCACTTAATTATATACATCTACCGCTAATCCAAACTTAGATAGATTACGTTTCATTCATTCTACAAACGAAATTTATTACTTCTATGACACTACATCAGCAATCAATAGGAATAATTCACACAAAATAAGCCCACAGAAGAAGAATTACTCTTCCAGATCTTCTCACACGACCATCAAGACGGAGGATTATGTAGACGTCTTCACCAGGAGTGACACCTTCCGATTCTTGCTGGTCGCGTATCCAACTGAACAACGAGCAAATAGATGTCAAAGCAATTTAAAAGATAACAAATTGGTGGCGCCAAAATTTTAGGAAGTGGACATTTGAGTTCCTACAGCTACAAACAGTACTACTCCAATAACATTAGAAAAAGAGTAAACATACTTAAAGTCTTGGGGTATTTTTTAAGAAATAGTTTTAATGTAGGGTACGCAGAGCCAGTGAAGCTAGTAAAATTCGTAAAATTTCTAGCCAACATATCATTTTCTCTTGATTTAATTCCTAGTTTTAAAATCCCTATAAATTCTAGTCAAACTGTGGCTGACTAGATGCGAACAGGGTAATTTTGCTGATATTCTTCTGCGCTCTGGTTAGCTATGTCCATTATAATGCAGAATGGGCACACTATTAGCATATACAGGGTCCCTTCAGGGATGTCCAATAAAAAAATATTAGCATATACAGGTCACACATATTTTAATGCTAATGGTGTGTTCTGTTTGCGGATACATTAGAACTTTTTGACATTGTAGTGTTGTTAAGAAGCTTATTGCTGTGCGCAGCATTTCCATAATGTGCCTCCACAATTCATCTATGCCGGCTATGCTATGTATCTAATTATGTTACTGTGCTATGTTGAAAAGGTAAGATCATCTAAAGGAAATAGAGTGTAGTTGCTTCAAAAATATCATTAGAGGAACAAAATTTATATATTGACAGGAGGAAGGAAAAGAAATTTGACCTTTCCCATTGTTCAGGAGAGACAATATCAGCCTTAAATCGAACCTCAGCTCTCAGGCGTGATTTTGCCGCAATAGACTCAGTACGCTTTTCAAAGTCACCCTGCCAAAACAAAATTTGCGTTGTACTATAAGATATAGGTACCAAGTTTTATGTATGAAACTACAAACTGAGAAACAAGTGATAGCTTTTGGATTAACAGATGTGTAGGACTAGTCTAACCCCAATTGAAGGAGCAGATGCAGCAGATCTTGTAGTACCAAAGCCTTTTGGTTTTATTTGGGCTTTTTGCAAAGCACCAAAGATCACAGGAATTAGAAGAACGCCTCGTTTGAGAAGTTCAGTTCGGTACCTCTCAGCTCTTTGCATTGCTTGAGTAACAGATGCTTTTGAACCTGCCAATATAACCTATAATACTCTTAATCAACAGGACACTAAGTGAAAGTTTAAACTTAATGCAGTACAGTATGAAGATGATAAGAGAATTATACTGACTGGCCTAGTAATGTCTCGGAGTTGCACAAGTTCAGTAATGCGGTTGGTTGATAGACGCACAGGTAACCTTGAAAGGGTTTCATTGCGAGAAATATTGGTAATCTGCTGCTCTTCTTTCTTGTTTTCCCAGAGAAATAAAGCCACAAGCACAACAATACCTGCAGTGGGCTGATTCAAAAGATTAGTTATTTTTAACAAAGCCGAAAAAAATTGTTCAACAGATGAGTCGCTTGTGAAATAGCGAAGAGATGAACAATAATTAAGCCAACGAGTTCTCATCAATATGAACTTCTCCAAGATTCACAACTCAGCAAACTATGACTAAAACTTGTTTGCATTTTCTTTCCAAAAGAAACTTTTGTGGTAGCTAAAAGCTAATGAGCATTGATAAATGTTAATAAATTTAGTTATCAGTAAACAAGTGCAGAATTATGTTGTGCATATTCCTATTGAGGCATCTAAGACAAAAAACAATACTTAAGATGATCCCCAAGTCTTCAGGAAAAATAATATGCATTGGTTTAGGCAACAGTACCAACTACCAACCACATGAAATGAACAAAATGTTTAATCAAACTAATTTGAGTGAATTATATGTTTGGCGCTGGAGGGTATAGCCTCGCTTCAGGTGGGGCACTACAGCAACTCTGATACTATCATTCTTATTTACTGTTATTCTTAATTTTTTCTTCCCTTTTGTTTTTGTGATGAGTCCACAAACTGTAATGAAGTGTTCTGGCATAATTTTAAATTCAACAAAACGATGTGTTTAAAAAAGGAAACATGTCTGACGTGAATAGTAGCACTTGCTATAGTTTTGAATTTTTACTAGTAAAAATTTATAACCTTTATTACTCATAATGAATTTGTACTTGAAATGGAACACATAGGTACTCCTACTTTAAATTGAGAAGTACTTCTATGCTCAATCTTTTGGATTTTTTCAGGTAGATTTCATACCTTGGCTGACTTGGGTTGAATGATTACACCCTAAAGTCAAATTAGCACAGGATTTTTTTTTATAGATGACGTTTCTTTCTTCATATGCTGCTACGTACTATGCAACATGACGAATTGCTACCATTTACTGAGGGGACACATTCTGCAGGTGACCAACCATTTAACTGTTTTGCAACACCTCTTTTAGGACATGCCAGTTTACCTCCAATATTAATGGCAGCATTCCCAGCAGTTTCCAGAAAATCTGGAGCACCATCACCACCTTGAACTGCAAGTATAAGTCTGGGAATGGTAAAGAATGTTGAAATTCCAGCTGCTGCAATGAAAGCCACATAAAAGAACCTCCGGACACCACGAAATGGTGCTTGTACTTCACTAATAAGCTTCAGGTCTCTTCGGAACCCAGAACCAATATCTTCTCCACCACGTAATGCCTGACATGAATTTAGAAGGTGAATTTTTTTTCAGCATCTAGCAGATCACTAAGTTAAGCATAAAGCCCTACCTCTTCTTGAAGTTCCTTAAATTCTGGTGATGCCCTGAATGGCGCCATGTCTGGGTCATTGAGAATTGTGCCAAATTTGAGATTGTAACCTCGCAAAGCTGTCTTCAAGCAATCAGCTGCTTTTTTGCTTTCTTCCCTGATGAAACAGATGCATCATATAAGGGAAATAAAATAAATAAGGAAAGCTCAAAAGAACAAATTCATCAAAGAATTTAACAATCTCATCAGGTAGCCCAAAGAATGCAACATCCATCCTACAAAAAATGTCCTAGAGTCTTGATGGCAATTTGCCGCCTTGATACATTCAAACAAATTTAGAAAAGTGAAGTTTGAACTGAAAAAGTGGTACTGACGGAGAGGCAAAAGTACTGGTCACAAGCCTAAATGAGAACAGTATGTTCGTAAAGGAAAATCCTTGCACAGTAGCCCGGAGGTGCTCTCACCTGTATGCATGGCAGCATGCCTTGTTATAGAGCGCTGCTTGAGCTTCGATAGTATTTGGATCAAGCTCTAGGGCATTATCAAATTGTTCAAGTGCGTCTCTCACCTGTGATATGCACAAAAAAAAAACCAAGAGACTGTAGACAATGATGGAAGATACTACATGCATCATGATCATATCTGTTGATTCTCCAATTAATTGATTATTAACAGTTTGTTTATACAATCAACCCATGGAGGAACACACTTCAGAGATGTATTTATGGGATCGTAAAGAGATATAGGTATTGAAACCGCAGTAATAATCTCCATCATTAGCAGAGTATGAAGTCTAGTTGTATGACTTTTGAAGTCCAATCTACCCAAAAAAACAGTGGTAGTTTACAAGGTGACATCTCAAACTAAGAAGATTAGTAACTTTTGGTTAACAACAATTATTCCCTTGAAGGTGCTTTCCAAGCATATGTTCAATGGGATATCCCACAGAAACCCAATTTATACACCCAAACCTGGATGAATTCCGCTGAAATTCATCCCAAACTTAATCAAACTAGGCCTAATCCAATGGATAACATGTTCACTAGAGGAGCTCCTGCATCCAAATTCAAAACAGACACATCCACCTCATCAACTAAATGCCTAATGAATTCCCGTACAATTCCTAGCTCATATTGATAGACATCCTCCGTGCAAACGAGTAAGTATCCCAGGTCACTCGAACGTTGGAAGAAATGCGACTCGGAATCGGCTTGGCTTACCCTGCCCTTGGAGAAGAGCTCGAGCCCGAGATTGACGCACGACTCTGCTGTCGGAACCGCCTCCTTCTCCGGCGAAGGCGGGGGAGACGGAGGCGACGAGGAGGCATTGGAGCGGAGGATGCCGCGGTGGCGGTTGGAGCGAATGTGGAGAAGGAGGGGGGAGACGATGGATAGAGTTCGGAGCGCGGGGTTGGGGATTCCGCCGCCGCCGGAGAGAAGGGCGAGGTGGGGCCGGAGTGCCGCGGCCGCCATTACGGTTTGAAGGAGGGTGAGGTGGTCGTTTCTCTCGTTATCCGGGTGCCAGTAGTTCTCACTTTTTTTTTAATTCGTCTCTTGACCTCTCATTTCAACTCCTTGTGCCTAAATTTGTCCGTGACCTCTAAGGGCATCTCCAACGGACCCAAACCGCGCGCGCGTCCGAATGGATCGAGCCGGACAAAAACGCGACCCAGCGCGGGGACGCACCGTAAAAGCGGACGGCCGCGGCGTCCGGAACGACGCAAATCCGGCCCAAATCTGGGCTAGGTTTGCGTGGCCGCGGATGGCACGCGTCGTCCGCTCGCGTCCGCGCGCTGGTCGCCTCGTCTCCCTTGGGCCCACATGTCGATGACCAGGGAGACTATTACATGGGGACTGGAGGGGATCTGGCCCTCCACTCCAGTCCCCACTCCACTCCCGCAGCGGAGGGCTGGGAGCTCTACGCCCAGGCGCGACGGGACGAGGAGGAGGCCAGGCGCCGCGCCGACGAGGAGCGCCGCGAGGAGCAGCGGCGGCAGGAGGCCAGGCGCCACGCGCCGCGGAGAGAGGCGCGCGCCTCAGGGAGGAGGCTCTGCTCCATGCGCCGCTGCAGCCTCGGGTGGATCCGGACCCCCACTCGACCTGGGAGGAGGCCCTGTGGTCTCCGTGGCCGGAGTCCCCGGCGCGGTCGAGCCACAACAGCGCCTCGCCGCCCGGGGACGTTGTCCACGACGACGACGTCGCCGACGACGCCCACAGGGGCTAGGCGGCTGTAATATCCCAGGTATTGGGGTTACAAAAAATAGAGGAAACAGATGTGTGCATTGCATTCATGCATAGAAAATCTGGGGAATTTTCGCGCTTTAAAGTAAAACAGTCACGATGAGTCGAAGTTTCACTTGACCTTGGTGGAATTGAAGTAGCTCATCAAGTCAAGGGCTATAAACCTCGGTGTGACCTTTGGTTAAAACATTGTTTTGGGTAGAGATGATTTGATCTAAGGGGTAAGATCAAATGGAACTAATAATCCACACAACAACACTTTACTCAATGATCAATTGCTTGATCTTATAAAAGATTATAATATGGTAATCCTTGTCATAACAGATGAACACCAAATCAATTGCAAATCAAATTACAATAAAATGGAGAAGCCATTCTTGACTTATTTTTTCCATGTCTTAAACTAATCCTTGATCCTACCATGAACCTTATGGTATTCATTCTACTTCAATCTTGGAAACATGACAAGGAGATCAACTCTAGAAATATATATCCTTCTCTATTCCATATTATTATACATCAAACCAAGAGAGATGAGAGTTCTACAATAATTATTAAAGAAGCAACAAACCTTGAGCCAAACCTTGGATATACATCCAAGTATTCAAATCATCATCTTTAAGAGGAACCCTAGAATATTATTCAAGACATTCCCTAGAGAGAGAACTCATTTATGTTAACCATAGATATTGGTGACCACATCATTATCTTGGGAGAATAACCTCAGGTCAGCATTGAAGTCCTTCCCAAATGAGAGAGCTCATTCATATCAATTCTAGCTTTACCTATTAATGAATAAAGGGCAATCTTTGAACTAAAGTACTTGGTTGTAAACCATTTCCATTGGAGTGGTGAGATAACCTAATATCACATGAAATAATACCATATCCATGAATGGATAAAGTAAGTAGGAGAGTAATTCAACTAAGATATCCAGGTAGAGACTTAACCTTTCTTACATAATGAGATATTATGAGTACACCATAAACCCTAGAATAACTATGCCTATATGAGAGCTCAAGCTTTGGTGTTATACTCAAGATAGATGAGGCAACACCTGAATTGAAGGGAGAGAACTATTATATAACCAGATGATTATATCATCATTGATTAAGGAAAACCCTAAGTAATACCTCGGCATTCTCCTGGGATATAAACTATTGAGACAACTATAATATGCCTATCTTAGAAAATAAAATAGAAGTGCTATACCTTAGTTCATCAAGACAATACTTAAACCTGGGAGTGAGAAACCTAAATTCTTGAGAGATAACTTAGAAGCCAAACTTTGATCATTATTGATTGAGTGATGATCATAAAACCAAAGAACTTGAGGTAAGGATATGAAGAACAAGTGGGTCATGCCTAATCCATGACCATGCTTTGGAGAAATAGGAGAATAATCCAAATGCTAACACTTATATGATTAGTACTCCCTCCGTTCTTTTTTAATTGACTCCGATTTAGTACAAGTTTGTACTAAATTCGAGTCAATTAAAAAGGAACGGAGGGAGTACATATTAATTCACCACATGAAATCACAGGGAGATCACTAGTAATCAAATCCAGGCTTATATCCCAATCTTCACTCAAGAACCACAAGAAAACCTTTAGAGTTAAACTCTATACTTTATGTAGTGAGAAACCATACATTCATGTGACAAAAGTTAACTATAAAAAGAACTTAAATCAATGTAGTTACTTTAATGATAAGTTGGGAATAATAAAAGAAGATAATTGGTAGAAGATAAAACCAATTCCCAAATCTTTAGTAATTAGGGAAGCACATGAAATATTAAGAAAGTAAACATCTTACCATGGTTAGGGGAGATTAAACCCTAGCACATGCAATATGGAGACACCCCATCTCTATAACCTAGAATTACATCTCAACCCTTGTTTATGTATCACTATGGTGATCATAATACAAACCATGCCATAGTTGAGAGTCAAACCAATTGCCATTAGGTGAATCTCATTAGAACCCTAGGATTGCTCACAAACTACATCTTGTGTTTCAATTATGAACCTAAGATTAACCTAGTGTTAAATACCATAATTAAAATCATATGTGTGATCAACCACTTATCCTCATAAGTCAAAACCAAACTATGTTGAGAATAATGTTCACCCTAGGGCATTCAATATAGAATTAATACAATTCATTAGCACATAGTTATGCAAATAAAATAATATGCAAGTAACTAAATCAAGACCCTAGAAATAATTTGGTACATAAAGCCCTGCCATTTGGCCATCTCCTTGAATCATAAAAATATTTGAAATTTCAAAAGAAAGAGAATGGAAGATTATAATCATTATCTTACCTATTTGAATTATAGTGTATGGTGAACCTATCATTATATGAACAATCAAAATAGTATGTCTCAAGTAGAATTATTACTTGAGAGGTAATTTCCAAGTGAATAGTATTTACAAATACCTGCATGGTAGAATTGATTTCAAATTTGAATTCAACAAATAAGAATACAAAACAGAAATAAATAAAAGAGAAAAAAAAGGAAGAACTTTACCTGGACCTCACCTGGCCACCGCAGCCAGCACCAGAGCCCAGGAGCAGCCCAACACTTGGCCCAGACCATCACCAAACCGCAGCCCACGATACCCCTTCGCTAAAAAACGAGTGGAGTGGCGTCGTCCTCATCTCTTCCGGCGCATGGAGGCCACCTCGACGTCGTGGCCGGCTTCTCCTCGCGCTGGCGCCCTCTCCTTCACCGGCTGTGTGACGAGGCATGCTCCAAAGCTCCGTATAAATACCGCGACGAACCCTAGCTGCTCGATTTCTTCCTCCTCGTCTCATTTTTCCCCACGCCGAAACCCTAGCTGAGCCGGACTCCGACCATCGCCGCCGGTAGAGACATCCCTGAGCTTCGCCGTGGTTACCATCAGCATCGCCGTCCTCGACTTGCTCTACCTGCAAGAGGAATCGAGCCGGGGCGAGCCGTAGCCTCGCCGTCGACCTCATCTTCCCCAACGCCGGCATCAGCAAATTCCGGCGAACCGGACCTCCCCTTGCCACGCCGTCAAGCCTCGCGTGCTCCTGGTGAGCTACTGATCCTCATAGCATGCACGCTTTGCTCGATTGCGTCCCGAATCGTCGCCGCGTCGTTGAACCGTGAGCACCGCCGCAGCACTTCGCCGACGAGCTTGCTCCGGCGACCAAATAAGGGCGGCGCTGGTACTAGCGTGTTCACCTCGACGCGCTGAGCCTCGTAGTGTAGGTAGTTGGCCCGCGCGAGCGCCGTATCGCCGGCGACGATCACCTCTGGCCGCCGGTGAGGCACTTGGTTGCCACGTCGGCACCACATGGCCGCCAACGTGGACACGGCCCACCAGTCATAGACTGTGTGGGTGTCCTGTCCGTGTAACTTTAGCTATTTTCAGTTTAAATTTAAATCTCACAAATTGCTGCAAATTTACCGAAATAAATCAAATTCATTTCAATTCTGAAAAATACCAAATGAGATATCAAAATGATCCTAAAAATAAACTCTATCCAATAAAAATATAATATGAAATTTTTATTTTTAATAAAAATTCAATTAATTAATACTTGTTATTTAAGCCTTATTTATTAATTCTAAATTCAATTAAAATTCAATAATTAGGAAAACTCTTCAAATTAAATAAAAACCAGTAAATAAATAAAGAAAACATTAAAACAAATTTTCTTTATTGATTATTTGTTAAATCTTTAATAGTGAGAATTAAACCCTAACTAATAATTACCTAATTATTAATTATTTAAAATAATAAAATACCAAATTCAATATTATTTTTATTTCCAAATTATTAATAACTTCAACTTTAAATTGAAGTTATTAATCATAAAACTATATGGTGATTAAGAAACCCTAGTTCCATATGGTAGGAAACTAGGAACTCATCATTTCATGTGTAACCCTAAAACCCTAATTCAATTAGGAACCTTAGCTCCTCTACTTCATATGAACCTTAATTTATTCCCAAACATAAACCCTAAGTAACATGTGATCATGTTACTTCATTAGTAACCATAGATTCATATTTAGCAACTTAATGCTTGTTCAAATCCACATAACATATGGGAACCCTATCAGTACTAACTAGCATCTCATGTGTTCATCTTAATCAAACCTAGTTCCTATCACAAGGATCTCATCCTTAATTAACCTTAACTAGCATCACACCATTGTGATGAGCTCCAATATCATCTATACCCAATATTTATCATTATATCCCATGCCCACTAAACCCTATTAGTGTAAGATAATTATTAAACATCCTACTTAGGAAACCACCATTCCTTACTTAGTGAATCCAATAACAAAACCTAGACAACCTCAACCTTAATTGTTATACTTCTTATTATATAAGTAGTATGTTCTTCAAAAGTTATTCTTTTGAAGAAAATAAGGAATCATCTTCAATCCTGCCTAATAGGACCTATAGCCAATAACCAGCTATCACCAACAAGGTATACCACCTTGATAGCAACTATTGGTAATTAAGATGTTTAGGCTTAATTCAACAATACAAGCCTAGTAGCTGATGAATCCAACTAGGTTGTGATCCATCTAATACTAACTTCAGAAACTAGATGAAACCATAGTCAACCATAGAACCCCACCAATCTAATTATCATACTTATTCTTTATTAAGGAACATGTTCTTCAAAAGTTATTCTTTTGAATTATATAATAAGTAATCATCAACCATGCATTATAGGACTTAAAATTGACAACTGCTCCTTACTTATTATACAACTACTATACCTGGTTGTGTATGATTGTTACTATCCATTTTGCCACCTGCTTATAATTCTAAAACAACGCAAACCTGAATAAGAACCTTGTTTGTGAATCACTCTAAAAGTGCAACACACCCTGAATTAATCATTACCACTCACTAATCCTAAATCATCGGGGTTAGGTCATGCTTAGAGCGATTGCATCTCATACTTATGCATTATTGCATCCTTGCCAATCTTTTAAACATCGTCCTTACCGGACGATGATGCTATTTCAGAATTTGGAGTTATTACGCATCGAAGACCTTGTCTGCATAATCTTGCAGTCAAGAAAGGCAAGTTCATCGCTTGCTCATGTCATTTGAGTATCTTTATCAACAATTACTTGCAAAGTACTATGATTATCACTATTGCATAGAAACCAAAACCACTACTTTCATAACTATGAATATGACTATGTGGTGGGCAATGGAACCATGGATTGTGTTGATATGGTGGAGGTTCCATTGCAAGGGTTTATATCCATCCAGGATTAAACAACAAATGTCGCCAGTGATTCTTGTGCCGTAATACCCGTGTTAACCATAAGATCCGGAGTGGGACGGAGTAGTCAAAAGTGTTTCCACCTCTCGTTCATCAACGGATGCGCTTTACCGTAGACACTTGTATCCGTCGGGGCAAGCGGTTGGTCGGGGAAGCCTTAAGTCCCCACGGCATAGTCCGTAGACACTTGTCGCTCGAAGAGCAAGCGGTTGGCTGGGGAAGCCTTAAGTCCCCACGGTATTGCGGTCTATGATGGGTTGCAGCTACCGGCGAAGGAGTTTGGTTAACGAGTCCCAAACTGTTGTCGTGGTCGGGGTCCACCCGTGAGTGGGAATAATGGGACCGGCGAGGACCCAGGGTCGGGGCATGCAACAAAGGGTGGGTGTTCGAGGTAGCGGAGGAACATGATTGGCTAGACCTTATACCGGGCCTCACACCAAAGGAAGTGTGGACGGGGAGTACGCCCGGTTGGCACCAAGGTTAAGATCTCTTATGGGTAAAGCAACACACCTCTGCAGAGTGTAAGGAACCGTGACATGTCACTCCCTGTTCCGGGATATGGAACTGCGAACACGGCCGGAAAGGAGCTCCATGAAGTTCTAGTAAACCGGTGAAGGCTGACGGACTTTGAAATAAAAGCAATCTCTTGAAGAAATGTTTATCAAAACCTGCATTGGTATTAGACTTTCTGGTCTAATACCGTAGCTAGTTCATTAAACACCTCTTTCCTATAATGAACTTGTTGAGTACGCTCGTACTCATCCCACTCTTAAATCCCCTGCTTAGATATGGAGGCATCGAAGGAGGATCTACAGTGCAACTCAAAGGCCGAGGAGTCAACAACTACTTCAAGAGACAGGACCCCGTCAGTGGAGTCAGATATCACATCCAACGAGGAGAAAACATAGTTTAGCCATAGAAGGGAACTAGCTTCTTAAACCTAGCTCCTATTTAGCTAGAATCTATTCATAGCCCTATAGCTAGTCAAATACTCTACAAATAGAGTTCGTGATAAGATTAGACTACGAGTCGTTCTTCCGGAGTTTATTTGCAGTTTTACCTCATTGTAAAGTAGGAGGCTGTGATGATCTTATGTAACAGAGTCGATGTTGTAATTCTATAGACATACCTTAGACCCGCATATGTTTCTATTGTACCACTCTGAGCGATATAATACTAGTGGAACGGTGTTTCATTGGTGTTATATCAGACTTGCATACTACACCATGCAGTGGTATGCCGGGTCACCACAGTTGGTATCAGAGCAAATGCTTTGACCTTAGGATTAAAACCCTTTAAAGGAGACCTATAGGATTGGTAGTGTCTATAGGAAGTTGTCTTAGGTGAACCAAATCTTTTTATGACTTGAGATGGATATTCACTTGAGAATAATCCTGACACACTTAAGTCAACATTTTTTCCCTAAGTTAGTTAGCTAATCCTAAACATGTAGAACATCAATAAGTCCTTAAAATAATAGATGAGTAGACCACAGTTGGTATACAATATATGGTAGTCCAAAGAGAGGATACAACCATAAGGAAGATATCCTATTGGAAGATGTGTACCAACATATGTTATGATTAAGTAAGAGTTATCCAGACTGGTAATAGGAGTTATATCAATTGATGAAGATAATTAAGATATCCTAATAGAAGATGTAGACCAAGTTAAGTAATGAGTAAGTAAAACTATCTAGACATGTGAAACAATTGATAGTAAGTGATAACTATGAGTCATATTAGGTAGTATAGACTATGATGAGTCAATCATGGGAGATAACGAAGAGAGATATGAATAAAATATGATTACTTACATGGTAGAGTTGTTAATCATATATGATTCACCTGAGAATCATTATGTGATGGAATAGAACATTATAAGTATTTTGGAGGAGTACAATGAGAAGCCAAGTGCTAAACAATAGTGCAAGAATTATGTTCCAAAACCATGGGAGGTGTGCCAAGCACATCATGACCATAGTCTTATGATAGAAACACTTGGAAGTATAGGAGCTATATTTCCATAGTTATGTGTTTAGAATAGCAATGTTAGAACCTAGACATATCATGTGAGATCGTCCTCAATAAAATGAAAGTTAAGTAGTACTTCCAAAGAAAATTAGGTTAACCACAACTATCCTAGACCACTTTGTTTCAAGTTTATCTCCTTGCAAATGTGCAATTATGATAAAGACTGAGACCAATAGTAGAACTCCCCATATTCGTGCTAAGTATCACGATATAAACCTATATTATGTGGTGTTATATACTACACATCAGAGCCTGATGTTTAGAGATGTCTTACTCAACTATTATATTCAGGCTTATGATGGTGTGTATTATATGCACAAAGCTGAATCTTCTTGGATTTTATTGGAATTCATTGTTTGACTAGATCCATACATGAAGTTTGACTTTGATATGCAAATGCATGTTGCAATATCAAGTCCTTACTTGGTGCTATAGATCTAGAGGGTAATGGTAAACATGTGAGGAAGTGACGAATTCTGGAAGATTCCGAAGACAAGATGAAGCTCCACCAGAAGAAAGGAGTAAATTTGTGGGAAGCAACCACAATATTCAGAAGGAAGTACCAACCTAAACTCATGCTTTACCTCAACAGAGGAGTACTTTAGTACATAGGAAGCATGAAGGTGAGAAATATAATGATTATGGTGAAGCTGAAGCAGATCCATAGTCAACATAGAAGAGAGAATGCATGGGAAATCACTTAGGATACTATAATCATAGTGTCAGCTAGTGGTTTTCTTGCAAAATAAACCCTGAATGAAGGAAGGTGATATATGAAATCATAGCAGACATAAGAAGACCATAGTCGATATCAGAAGACCACAATTGGTATAATATCAATACTGCGAGATAAAGTAGGAGATGTCTCGTCCAGTTGATCAGAACCTATAATAGAATCCATTTTTAGATATCGAATAGCCACAGTTAGTATCATAACCACAGCTGGTATCAGTTGGTATTACAAATAGTCCACGATTTAATTATTTGTAACAAAAGTTTGTGAACAAATAAAAATCTTGTCAGCCAAATAGCTAGATCTATAATCATTTAGTTGAAGGATTCACATTGGATGTCCACAATTGAGTGGATACCACCACAAAGTTTCTTCGCAAAACCTTAGAGGAATATAAATTATAAACAAGACCTATACCAATATTCTAATCATAAGTCCAAGGGTTGGAAGAAAAGGAGTTGAAGACCATATGAAAACTCTAAGGGGTAGAGTAAAGATTGAGCTGGATGTACAATAACTCAATACTTTGAGCATAATAGAAGAAGAAGGTCTGAACTGAGAGGAAGTTCGATCTTATTTTCATAAGATTGTTGAACACTACTTTCAGAAGGATGTCAGACCAGAAGCCGAGGTTCATACCTCGAGGACGTAAGAAGTGGATTATAACTTGAGCAAGTAAGTAATATCTACTCAGAAGTACTTAAGCTCAAGTAAGTCAAAGATAAAGAAGTTGGATGAAGAAAATACCGGAGACCAAATATAGCTAAAGAAGGCCAAAGACTGAAGTAGATTGACCATACCAAAACTAAAGTCTATTTGAAAGATTCCTTTCATGGAACCTAAATAACCCAAAATAGTTATAGGTATCAACTACTCCCTCTATTCCATTCTATAGTGCCTATAGTTTTTTGGCACGGAAATTAGCGCAAGAGTATTTTTTACACAAGACCCCTAGCTGAACGATTTGAGATCAACGTAAAATTTGGGAAATCCATATCTTCCTAACTTACCATAACAAATTTGGGAGCTGAACGATTTTGGAGCTGAATGGGGAGGGGGTAATTGAAAAAAAGCTAAGGTACAACCTTATATTCTGAAACAAATGCCAAAAATCTATAGGCACTATAGAAAGGAACGGAGGGAGTATAAACCATGATTGGATGGACTATATAAGTCTAATCCATTATTAGAAAAATAAACCATCACGACCAATTCCATAGTTAGTACCTTATTAAGCACCATTACTGCAATTTGGTAGTAAGGGAAAACAAAGACTTATTTATCAAATAGGAGAATGTTATCCAATTAGTCCTCAATAAAGACTGCCATGACAAGAAGAAGTCCCAATCATTGAATCTTCAATAAGATAGGAAACAAGATTATAATAGTTGGAAGAAATCAATGAATCAAAATAAGAGCCATGGTTCAGAGACGGGTATTATTAAATTCCAGAGAAAAACCATAGAACTGGAGTAAGAAACTAATGTTCAGAGACAAACCCTAATGGATTCCAGGAAGAATCTGGACACGGGATATATTCAATTATATCCAGTAAGATCAATACGGAGTTCGAGAAAAGTCGTAGTCTGGACAGGTCAAATCCACGCTCCGAAACGTGAGAGAGTTCAAACTTCGAGGACGAAGTTTAGTTTAAGGGGTAGAGACTGTAATATCCCAGGTATTGGGGTTACAAAAAATAGAGGAAACAGATGTGTGCATTGCATTCATGCATAGAAAATCTGGGGAATTTTCGCGCTTTAAAGTAAAACAGATCACAATGAATCGAAGTTTCACTTGACCTTGGTGGAATTGAAGTAGCTCATCAAGTCAAGGGCTATAAACCTCGGTGTGACCTTTGGTTAAAACATTGTTTTGGGTAGAGATGATTTGATCTAAGGGGTAAGATCAAATGGAACTAATAATCCACACAACAACACTTTACTCAATGATCAATTGCTTGATCTTATAAAAGATTATAATATGGTAATCCTTGTCATAACGAGATGAACACCAAATCAATTGCAAATCAAATTACAATAAAATGGAGAAGCCATTCTTGACTTATTTTTTCCATGTCTTAAACTAATCCTTGATCCTACCATGAACCTTATGGTATTCATTCTACTTCAATCTTGGAAACATGACAAGGAGATCAACTCTAGAAATATATATCCTTCTCTATTCCATATTATTATACATCAAACCAAGAGAGATGAGAGTTCTACAATAATTATTAAAGAAGCAACAAACCTTGAGCCAAACCTTGGATATACATCCAAGTATTCAAATCATCATCTTTAAGAGGAACCCTAGAATATTATTCAAGACATTCCCTAGAGAGAGAACTCATTTATGTTAACCATAGATATTGGTGACCACATCATTATCTTGGGAGAATAACCTCGAGTCAGCATTGAAGTCCTTCCCAAATGAGAGAGCTCATTCATATCAATTCTAGCTTTACCTATTAATGAATAAAGGGCAATCTTTGAACTAAAGTACTTGGTTGTAAACCATTTCCATTGGAGTGGTGAGATAACCTAATATCACATGAAAAAATACCATATCCATGAATGGATAAAGTAAGTAGGAGAGTAATTCAACTAAGATATCCAGGTAGAGACTTAACCTTTCTTACATAATGAGATATTATGAGTACACCATAAACCCTAGAATAACTATGCCTATATGAGAGCTCAAGCTTTGGTGTTATACTCAAGATAGATGAGGCAACACCTGAATTGAAGGGAGAGAACTATTATATAACCAGATGATTATATCATCATTGATTAAGGAAAACCCTAAGTAATACCTCAGCATTCTCCTGGGATATAAACTATTGAGACAACTATAATATGCCTATCTTAGAAAATAAAATAGAAGTGCTATACCTTAGTTCATCAAGACAATACTTAAACCTGGGAGTGAGAAACCTAAATTCTTGAGAGATAACTTAGAAGCCAAACTTTGATCATTATTGATTGAGTGATGATCATAAAACCAAAGAACTTGAGGTAAGGATATGAAGAACAAGTGGGTCATGCCTAATCCATGACCATGCTTTGGAGAAATAGGAGAATAATCCAAATGCTAACACTTATATGATTAGTACTCCATTTTAATTGACTATTCAGTCAATCGACATGATAATTCACCACATGAAATCAGGAGATCACTAGTAATCAAATCCAGGCTTATATCCCAATCTTCACTCAAGAACCACAAGAAAACCTTTAGAGTTAAACTCTATACTTTATGTAGTGAGAAACCATACATTCATGTGACCAAAGTTAACTATAAAAAGAACTTAAATCAATGTAGTTACTTTAATGATAAGTTGGGAATAATAAAAGAAGATAATTGGTAGAAGATAAAACCAATTCCCAAATCTTTAGTAATTAGGGAAGCACATGAAATATTAAGCAAGTAAACATCTTACCATGGTTAGGGGAGATTAAACCCTAGCACATGCAATATGGAGACACCCCATCTCTATAACCTAGAATTAAATCTCAACCCTAGTTTATGTATCACTATGGTGATCATAATACAAACCATGCCATAGTTGAGAGTCAAACCAATTGCCATTAGGTGAATCTCATTAGAACCCTAGGATTGCTCACAAACTACATCTTGTGTTTCAATTATGAACCTAAGATTAACCTAGTGTTAAATACCATAATTAAAATCATATGTGTGATCAACCACTTATCCTCATAAGTCAAAACCAAACTATGTTGAGAATAATGTTCACCCTAGGGCATTCAATATAGAATTAATACAATTCATTAGCACATAGTTATGCAAATAAAATAATATGCAAGTAACTAAATCAAGACCCTAGAAATAATTTGGTACATAAAGCCCTGCCATTTGGCCATCTCCTTGAATCATAAAAATATTTGAAATTTCAAAAGAAAGAGAATGGAAGATTATAATCATTATCTTACCTATTTGAATTATAGTGTATGGTGAACCTATCATTATATGAACAATCAAAATAGTATGTCTCAAGTAGAATTATTACTTGAGAGGTAATTTCCAAGTGAATAGTATTTACAAATACCTGCATGGCAGAATTGATTTCAAATTTGAATTCAACAAATAAGAATACAAAACAGAAATAAATAAAAGAGAAAAAAAGGAAGAACTTTACCTGGACCTCACCTGGCCACCGCAGCCAGCACCAGAGCCCAGGAGCAGCCCAACACTTGGCCCAGACCATCACCAAACCGCAGCCCACGATACCCCTTCGCTAAAAAAACAGTGGAGTGGCGTCGTCCTCATCTCTTCTGGCGCATGGAGGCCACCTCGACGTCGTGGCCGGCTTCTCCTCGCGCTGGCGCCCTCTCCTTCACCGGCTGTGTGACGAGGCATGCTCCAAAGCTCCGTATAAATACCGCGACGAACCCTAGCTGCTCGATTTCTTCCTCCTCGTCTCATTTTTCCCCACGCCGAAACCCTAGGCCGAGCCGGACTCCGACCATCGCCGCCGGTAGAGACATCCCTGAGCTTCGCCGTGGTTACCATCAGCATCGCCGTCCTCGACTTGCTCTACCTGCAAGAGGAATCGAGCCGGGGCGAGCCGTAGCCTCGCCGTCGACCTCATCTTCCCCAACGCCGGCATCAGCAAATTCCGGCGAACCGGACCTCCCCTTGCCACGCCGTCAAGCCCTCGCGTGCTCCCGGTGAGCTACTGATCCTCATAGCATGCACGCTTTGCTCGATTGCGTCCCGAATCGTCGCCGCGTCGTTGAACCGTGAGCACCGCCGCAGCACTTCGCCGACGAGCTTGCTCCGGCGACCAAATAAGGGCGGCGCTGGTACTAGCTTGTTCACCTCGACGCGCTGAGCCTCGTAGTGTAGGTAGTTGGCCCGCGCGAGCGCCGTATCGCCGGCGACGATCACCTCTGGCCGCCGGTGAGGCACTTGGTTGCCACGTCGGCACCACGTGGCCGCCAACGTGGACACGGCCCACCAGTCATAGACTGTGTGGGTGTCCTGTCCGTGTAACTTTAGCTATTTTCAGTTTAAATTTAAATCTCACAAATTGCTGCAAATTTACCGAAATAAATCAAATTCATTTCAATTCTGAAAAATACCAAATGAGATATCAAAATGATCCTAAAAATAAACTCTATCCAATAAAAATATAATATGAAATTTTTATTTTTAATAAAAATTCAATTAATTAATACTTGTTATTTAAGCCTTATTTATTAATTCTAAATTCAATTAAAATTCAATAATTAGGAAAACTCTTCAAATTAAATAAAAACCAGTAAATAAATAAAGAAAACATTAAAACAAATTTTCTTTATTGATTATTTGTTAAATCTTTAATAGTGAGAATTAAACCCTAACTAATAATTACCTAATTATTAATTATTTAAAATAATAAAATACCAAATTCAATATTATTTTTATTTCCAAATTATTAATAACTTCAACTTTAAATTGAAGTTATTAATCATAAAACTATATGGTGATTAAGAAACCCTAGTTCCATATGGTAGGAAACTAGGAACTCATCATTTCATGTGTAACCCTAAAACCCTAATTCAATTAGGAACCTTAGCTCCTCTACTTCATATGAACCCTAATTTATTCCCAAACATAAACCCTAAGTAACATGTGATCATGTTACTTCATTAGTAACCATAGATTCATATTTAGCAACTTAATGCTTGTTCAAATCCACATAACATATGGGAACCCTATCACTACTAACTAGCATCCCATGTGTTCATCTTAATCAAACCTAGTTCCTATCACAAGGATCTCATCCTTAATTAACCTTAACTAGCATCACACCATTGTGATGAGCTCCAATATCATCTATACCCAATATTTATCATTATATCCCATGCCCACTAAACCCTATTAGTGTAAGATAATTATTAAACATCCTACTTAGGAAACCACCATTCCTTACTTAGTGAATCCAATAACAAAACCTAGACAACCTCAACCTTAATTGTTATACTTCTTATTATATAAGTAGTATGTTCTTCAAAAGTTATTCTTTTGAAGAAAATAAGGAATCATCTTCAATCCTGCCTAATAGGACCTATAGCCAATAACCATCTATCACCAACAAGGTATACCACCTTGATAGCAACTATTGGTAATTAAGATGTTTAGGCTTAATTCAACAATACAAGCCTAGTAGCTGATGAATCCAACTAGGTTGTGATCCATCTAATACTAACTTCGAAACTAGATGAAACCATAGTCAACCATAGAACCCCACCAATCTAATTATCATACTTATTCTTTATTAAGGAACATGTTCTTCAAAAGTTATTCTTTTGAATTATATAATAAGTAATCATCAACCATGCATTATAGGACTTAAAATTGACAACTGCTCCTTACTTATTATACAACTACTATACCTGGTTGTGTATGATTGTTACTATCCATTTTGCCACCTGCTTATAATTCTAAAACAACGCAAACCTGAATAAGAACCTTGTTTGTGAATCACACTAAAAGTGCAACACACCCTGAATTAATCATTACCACTCACTAATCCTAAATCATCGGGGTTAGGTCACGCTTAGAGCGATTGCATCTCATACTTATGCATTATTGCATCCTTGCCAATCTTTTAAACATCGTCCTTACCGGACGATGATGCTATTTCAGAATTTGGAGTTATTACGCATCGAAGACCTTGTCTGCATAATCTTGCAGTCAAGAAAGGCAAGTTCATCGCTTGCTCATGTCATTTGAGTATCTTTATCAAATTACTTGCAAAGTACTATGATTATTGATGGCGTGTATTTCACACGTTCGTTGGGAACCCCAAGAGGAAGGTATGATGCGCACAGCAGCAAGTTTTCCCTCAGAAAGAAACCAAGGTTTATCGAACCAGGAGGAGCCAAGAAGCACGTTGAAGGTTGATGGCGGCGGGATGTAGTGCGGCGCAACACCGGAGATTCCGGCGCCAACGTGGAACCTGCACAACACAACCAAAGTAACGTGAGGTTGTCAATCTCACTGCGTAACAAAGGATTAACGTATGTGTGGAAGATGATTGTTTGCAGAGAAAACATTAAAACAAGTATTGCGAGCAGATTTGTATTTCGAGTATTAAAAGAATGGACCGGGGTCCACAGTTCACTAGAGGTGTCTCTCCCATAAGATAAAAGCATGTTGGGTGAACAAATTACGGTCGGGCAATTGACAAATAGAGAGGGCATAACAATGCACATACATGTCATGATAAGTATAGTGAGATTTAATTGGGCATTACGACAAAGTACATAGACCGCCATCCAACTGCATCTATGCCTAAAAAGTCCACCTTCGAGGTTATCGTCCGAACCCCTTCCAGTATTAAGTTGCAAAGCAACGAGACAATTGCATTAAGTATGGTGCGTAATGTAATCAACAACTACATCCTCGGACATAGCGCCAATGTTTTATCCCTAGTGGCAACAAGACACAGCACAACCTTAGAACTTTCTCGTCACTATCCCAGGTGTCAATGCAGGCATGAACCCACTATCGAGCATAAATACTCCCTCTTGGAGTTAAGAGCAAAAACTTGGCCGAGCCTCTACTAATAACGGAGAGCATGCAAGATCATAAACAACACATATGTAATAACTTGATAATTAACATAACATGGTATTCTCTATCCATCGGATCCCGACAAACACAACATAGAGTATTACGGATAGATGATCTTGATCATGTTAGGCAGCTCACAAGATCCAACAATGAAGCACAATGAGGAGAAGACAACCATCTAGCTACTGCTATGGACCCATAGTCTAGGGGTGAACTACTCACTCATCACTCCGGAGGCGACCATGGCGGTGTAGAGTCCTCCGGGAGATGAATCCCCTCTCCGGCAGGGTGCCGGAGGAGATCTCCAGAATCCCCTGAGATGGGATTGGCGGCGGCGGTGTCTCGGTAAGGTTTTCCGTATCGTGGTTTTTCGCATCGGGGTTTCACGACGGAGGCTTTAAGTAGGCGGAAGGGCGGAGTCGGGGGCGACGAGGGGCCCACACCACGGGCGGCGCGGGCCCCCTTGGCCGCGCCGCCTTGTGCTTTGGCCACCTCGTGGTCCCACTTCGTATGCTCTTCGGTCTTCTGAAAGGTTCGTGGCAAAATAGGCCCCTGGGTCTTTGTTTCGTCCAATTCCGAGAATATTTCGTTACTAGGATTTCTGAAACCAAAAACAGCAGAAAACGAGAACCGGCACTTCGGCATCTTGTTAATAGGTTAGTTCCGGAAAATGCACGAATATGACATAAAGTGTGCATAAAACATGTAGGTATCATCAATAATATGGCATAGAACATAAGAAATTATCGATACGTCGGAGACGTATCAAGCATCCCCAAGCTTAGTTCGGCTCGTCCCGAGCAGGTAAAACGATAACAAAGATAATTTCTGAAGTGACATGCCATCATAACCTTGATCATACTATTTGTAAACATATGTAGTGAATGCAGCGATCAAAACAATGGTAATGACATGAGTAAACAAGTGAATCATAAAGCAAAGACTTTTCATGAATAGTACTTCAAGACAAGCATCAATAAGTCTTGCATAAGAGTTAACTCATAAAGCAATAAATCAAAGTAAAGGTATTGAAGCAACACAAAGGAAGATTAAGTTTCAGCGGTTGCTTTCAACTTATAACATGTATATCTCATGGATAATTGTCAACATAGAGTAATATAACAAGTACAATATGCAAGTATGTAGGAATCAATGCACAGTTCACACAAGTGTTTGCTTCTTGAGGTGGAGAGAGATAGGTGAACTGACTCAACATAAAAGTAAAAAAGAATGGTCCTTCAAAGAGGAAAGCATCGATTGCTATATTTGTGCTAGAGCTTTTATTTTGAAAACATGAAACAATTTTGTCAACGGTAGTAATAAAGCATATGAGTTATGTAAATTATATCTTACAAGTTGCAAGCCTCATGCATAGTATACTAATAGTGCCCGCACCTTGTCCTAATTAGCTTGGACTACCGGATCTTTGCAATGCACATATTTTAACCAAGTGTCACAATGGGGTACCTCCATGCCGCTCTGTACAAAGGTCTAAGGAGAAAGCTCGCATTTTGGATTTCTCGCTTTTGATTATTCTCAACTTAGACATCCATACCGGGACAACATGGACAACGAGATAATGGACTCCTCTTTAATGCATAAGCATGTGGCAACAATTATTATTCTCATATGAGATTGAGGATATGTGTCCAAAAGCTGAAACTTCCACCATGATTCATGGCTTTAGTTAGCGGCCCAATGTTCTTCTCTAACAATATGCATGCTCCAACCATTAAGGTGGTAGATCTCTCTTACTTCGGACAAGACGGACATGCATAGCAACTCACATGATATTCAACAAAGAATAGTTGATGGTGTCCCCGAAGCATGGTTATCGCACAACAAGCAACTTAATAAGAGATAAAGTGCATAAGTACATATTCAATACCACAATAGTTTTTAAGCTATTTGTCCCATGAGCTATATATTGCAAAGGTGAATGATGGAATTTTAAAGGTAGCACTCAAGCAATTTACTTTGGAATGGCGGATAAATACCATGTAGTAGGTAGGTATGGTGGACACAAATGGCATAGTGGTTGGCTCAAGGATTTTGGATGCATGAGAAGTATTCCCTCTCGATACAAGGTTTAGGCTAGCAAGGTTATTTGAAACAAACACAAGGATGAACGGTGCAGCAAAACTCACATAAAAGATATATTGTAAACATTATAAGACTCTACACCGTCTTCCTTGTTGTTCAAAACTCAATACTAGATGTTATCTAGACTCTAGAGAAACCAAATATGCAAACCAAATTAGCAAGCTCTAAGTGTTTCTTCATTAATGGGTGCAAAGTATATGATGCAAGAGATTAAACATGAGCACAACAATTGCCAAGTATCAAATTATCCAAGACATTTTAGAATTACTACATGTAGCATTTTCCAATTCCAACCATATAACAATTTAACGAAGAAGAAACTTCGCCATGAATACTATGAGTAGAGCCTAAGGACATACTTGTCCATATGCTACAGTGGAGCGTGTCTCTCTCCCATAAAGTGAATGCTAGGATCCATTTTATTCAAACAAAACAAAAAACAAAAACAAACAGACGCTCCAAGCAAAGTACATAAGATGTGACGGAATAAAAATATATTTTCAGGGGAGGAACCTGATAATGTTGTCGATGAAGAAGGGGATGCCTTGGGCATCCCCAAGCTTAGACGCTTGAGTCTTCTTAGAATATGCAGGGGTGAACCACCGGGGCATCCCCAAGCTTAGAGCTTTCACTCTCCTTGATCATATTGCATCATACTCCTCTCTTGATCCTTGAAAACTTCCTCCACACCAAACTCGAAACAACTCATTAGAGGGTTAGTGCATAATAAAAATTCACATGTTCGGAGGTGACACAATCATTCTTAACACTTCTGGACATTGCATAAAGCTACTGGACATTAATGGATCAAATAAATTCATCCAACATAGCAAAAGAGGCAATGCGAAATAAAAAGGCAGAATCTGTCAAAACAGAACAGTCCGTAAAGATGGATTTTATTAGGCCACCAGACTTGCTTAAATGAAAATGCTCAAATTGAATGAAAGTTGCGTACATATCTGAGGATCATGCACGTAAATTGGATTAATTTTCTGAGTTACCTACAGGGAGGTAGACCCAGATTCGTGACAGCAAAGAAATGCGGAACTGCGCAGTAATCCAAATCTAGTACTTACTTTACTATCAAAGACTTTACTTGGCACAACAAAACATAAAACTAAGATAAGGAGAGGTTGCTACAGTAGTAAACAACTTCCAAGACTCAAAATAAAAACCAAGTACTGTAGCAAAATAACACATGGGTTATCTCCCAAGAAGTTCTTTCTTTATAGCCATTAAGATGGGCTCAGCGGTTTTAATGATGCACTCGCAAGAAATAGTATTTGAAGCAAAAGAGAGCATCAAGAGGCAAATTCAAAACACATTTAAGTCTAAAATGCTTCCTATGCATAGGAATCTTGTAAATAAACAAGTTCATGAAGAGCAAAGTAACAAGCATAGGAAGATAAAACAAGTGTAGCTTCAAAAATTTCAGCACATAGAGAGGTGTTTTAGTAGCATGAAAATTTCTACAACCATATTTTCCTCTCTCATAATAATTTTCAGTAGCATCATGAGCAAACTCAACAATGTAACTATCACATAAATCATTCTTATCATGAGTCTCATGCATAAAATTATTACTCTCCACGAAAGCATAATCATTTTTATTAGTTGTAGTGGGAGCAAATTCAACAAAGTGGCTATCATCATATATAGGAGGCATATTGTAATCAGAAAAGAAAATTTTCTCCTCAATGCTTGGGGGACTAAAAAGATCATGCTCATCAGAGCCAGCCTCCCCAAGCTTAGAATTTTCCATAGCATTAGCAACAATGGTGTTCAAAGCATCCATAGTAATAACATTCCCATTAGCATGCATATAAAGTTCCATGGGTTTTTTAATTCTCTCTTCAAACACATCATGTCCTAATTCAAGATAAAGTTCATAAAGATCTCTCATATTTTTGTTGTTTTCCATTATGCTTAACTAGTGAAATAAAAACATGCATGATATTAAGTAAAGTAAAACAAGTAACTATTTTTTTTGTATTTTGATATAAGTGCAGCAAACAAAGTAGTAAGTAAAATAAAGCAAGACAAAAACAAAGTAAAGAGATTGAGAAGTGGAGACTCCCCTTGCAGCGTGTCTTGATCTCCCCGGCAACGGCGCCAGAAAAAGAGCTTGATGGCGTGTATTTCACATGTTCGTTGGGAACCCCAAGAGGAAGGTATGATGCGCACAGCAGCAAGTTTTCCCTCGAAAGAAACCAAGGTTTATCGAACCGGGAGGAGCCAAGAAGCACGTTGAAGGTTGATGGTGGCGGGATGTAGTGCGGCGCAACACCGGAGATTCCGGCGCCAACGTGGAACCCGCACAACACAACCAAAGTACTTTGCCCCAACGAAACAATGAGGTTGTCAATCTCACCGGCTTGCTCGTAACAAAGGATTAACCGTATTGTGTGGAAGATGATTGTTTGCGAGAGAAAACGAGTAAAACAAGTATTGCGAGCAGATTTGTATTTCGAGTATTAAAAGAATGGACCGGGGTCCACAGTTCACTAGAGGTGTCTCTCCCATAAGATAAAAGCATGTTGGGTGAACAAATTACGGTCGGGCAATTGACAAATAGAGAGGGCATAACAATGCACATACATGTCATGATAAGTATAGTGAGATTTAATTGGGCATTACGACAAAGTACATAGACCGCCATCCAACTGCATCTATGCCTAAAAAGTCCACCTTCGGGTTATCGTCCGAACCCCTTCCGGTATTAAGTTGCAAAGCAACGAGACAATTGCATTAAGTATGGTGCGTAATGTAATCAACAACTACATCCTCGGACATAGCGCCAATGTTTTATCCCTAGTGGCAACGAGCACAACACAACCTTAGAACTTTACATCACTCGTCCCGGTGTCAATGCGGGCATGAACCCACTATCGAGCATAAATACTCCCTCTTGGAGTTAAGAGCAAAAACTTGGCCGAGCCTCTACTAATAACGGAGAGCATGCAAGATCATAAACAACACATATGTAATAACTTGATAATTAACATAACATGGTATTCTCTATCCATCGGATCCCGACAAACACAACATAGAGTATTACGGATAGATGATCTTGATCATGTTAGGCAGCTCACAAGATCCAACAATGAAGCACAATGAGGAGAAGACAACCATCTAGCTACTGCTATGGACCCATAGTCCAGGGGTGAACTACTCACTCATCACTCCGGAGGCGACCATGGCGGTGTAGAGTCCTCCGGGAGATGAATCCCTCTCCGGCAGGGTGCCGGAGGAGATCTCCGTAATCCCCCGAGATGGGATTGGCGGCGGCGGCGTCTCGGTAAGGTTTTCCATATCGTGGTTTTTCGCATCGGGGGTTTCGCGACGGAGGCTTTAAGTAGGCGGAAGGGCGAGTCGGGGGCCGACGAGGGGCCCACACCACGGGCGGCGCGGCCCCCCTGGCCGCGCCGCCTTGTGGTTTGGCCACCTCGTGGCCCCACTTCGTATGCTCTTCGGTCTTCCGGAAGGTTCGTGGCAAAATAGGCCCCCGGGTCTTTGTTTCGTCCAATTCGAGAATATTTCGTTACTAGGATTTCGAAACCAAAATCAGCGAGAAAACGAGAACTAGCACTTCGGCATCTTGTTAATAGGTTAGTTCCAGAAAATGCACGAATATGACATAAAGTGTGCATAAAACATGTAGGTATCATCAATAATATGGCATAGAACATAAGAAATTATCGATACGTCGGAGACGTATCAATTATCACTATTGCATAAAAACCAAAACCACTACTTTCATAACTATGAACTAGGAAGTTTGTGGCCCGGCGCACGCCGCGCCCGTGCTGTCTAATACGTGGTTTAGATTTCAAAATATCTTTAAATTTTTTTCTTAAGAAACATCTAAAACTTATGGCTGAAACAGCCGGCAGCGTATTTTTTTCAGTAGGCCACAGATAGGGTCGTCTTTTCTTTGAGGCCCATTTAGACTGTAACGTCCCAACGCTGATGTGCACTGTTGTCTGAAAACTGAAATAAGGAAGTCAGCGGAGGGGAGCCAGTGAATCAGTGAGTGCCTTTGGTGTTGCTTAAGAGAAAAAAAAAAGTGGATCGAGCTGCTATCACTAGGTGAGTGCTCCGGTGTCCCCCCCCCCCCCGCTCCATATTTCTGAAAAGTTGGAGTTGTTTCAGTTTTTTTTTCCTGATCTATAGAGTTGCTCCAGTTTTTGATAAAAAAACGTAGAGTTAGTTCCATAAAACAGAAAAACATGGAGCGGTTGTTTATTTACGTCCTACTACCACCGACAAGTGATCAAAACGTTACGTAAGTCTTATCTTTCTTCCCCTTCTTGCCCAAACTCTCCCCCGATTTGACTTCACTATTGCGTGATTCACGCCTGCCGCCACTGGCCTCCGGCAAACGAATCAACGTACCTTTAGCTAGAGTCAAACTTATCCGATTCGTTCTTGCCGCCACGCAAATCGAGTTGTTGCTTGTTGAGGCGGCCACAATAAGCTTTTGGCGGCGACAACTCGATTTCACTACTGCGTGATTCACGCCTGCCGCCACTGGCCTCCGGCAAACGAATCAACGTACCTTTAGCTAGAGTCAAACTTGTCCGATTCGTTCTTGCTGCCACGCAAATCGAGTTGTTGCTTGTTGAGGCGGCCACAATAAGCTTTTGGCGGCGACAACAAGCGACAACTCGATTTGCGTGGCAGCAAGAACGAATCAGACTAGTTTAATTCTGGCTAAAGGTACGTTGATTCGTTTGCCGGAGGCCAGTGGCGGCAGGCGTGAATCACGCTGCGGTGAAGTCAAATCGGGGGAGAGCCTGGGCGAGGAGGGGCAGAATGATAAGACTTACGTAACTCACTTATCAGTGGCAGTATGACGTAAATAAACAGCCGCTCCATATTTTTCTGTTTCACGGAACCAACTCTATATTTTTGTGTCAAAAGTTGGAGCAACTCCACCAATCAAAAAAAAAAAAAAACTGGAGCAGCTCCAACTTTTTAGAAAGATGGAGCTGAGGGGGGGACACCGGAGCACTCCCCCTAGCTCTATCTTCTTCCCCGGAGGATGGTTCCGTCGTGCTATGCCTCTGCTGAATCCTTGCAATAGGATCCACGTGAGTGGCGGGCGGAGTTGCGATGGGATCGGTGGAAGAAGGCGGGGATCTGAGACGGCATCCTCCTCGAAGCTATCTGCGTTCCTCTTCGCTTCGTCGGCGAGTGAGCCGCCGAGCACGAACTCGCTTCCGCCCGCGGCGGCCCGGGAGCTGAGGCAGCTGAGCACATAGGGCGAGCAGAGGGAGGTGACGATGCCTCTCTCGTGACGAAACTGTTCCTGGGCGGAGGTGGGGCCCGTCGGCTGTGCCTGGGTGGAGGCGGCGCCCGTCGACTTTGCCGCGACCAGCGATTGGTCGTCATTGCCACCGTCCGCCGTGACGGGGTCGATGGTCTGGGTATGATTCTGCCGTCTCCGTGCTCGTGTATGTGGGGAAATGTTGCTTTAAATTTGATTGCAAAACTGTCTTTCATAACTGAATTGCTTGTGTGCATGTTTTGGAAACTAAAATGCATAGCATATAGGCAGCATCATCTGGAGGAGACACCGTAAGAAGAAATCTGAATATTTACATCGAGAACCTATGTGTTTCTTATAAGCTAAAAGGAACAATGTAATAGCTGAAAACAGTAAAGGTTGTGCAACAGGAGTATACGGTTATCATCTCTAATCAGAAAAAAGAATTTTAAAGAACAATTTAAATAGTTTTGTTCGTAGTGTAGTGAGGGAGGATCTATGTAAGATTTAATCTGTACAAACAAAACCAACGGGGATAAAGTATAAGTTGCACAGATGTATTTGTTTTTGGAACAGTTAATTTGGCAAGATATTTTACCCTCTTGTGTAACAATGTAAGAGACAACAGAGCTACTTTAGGTTAAGGAGGTTAATAACGAAGGAGTTGGCAGGCTTAGCAACAACTGATGGAGTCGCCGCAGTATATGTAAGCCAACGGAAGAAAGTACCAGACTAACAGTAATAAAGGATAGATCGGTAGCATAGTTAGAACAGTGGTGCTTTATTAAGTCTCAGGGTACATATAGTAGTGGATAATTAAAGGTATGCATATTGGATAACTGTACATAGATAATCATACTTGAGATTTGAAGAGCAAACACTCACACATTGAGTTTTGGGTATGCAATCTTAGGAGACTGCAAGGCTATTCACCTAGGATACTATTAGTTAAGATAGACCTAATAGCATAAGCTGACAGGTTGATGAGAAGCTTTATTTGCAGCTGGGTGGTTGGTTTACTTGCTTGATTTCCTTGACGATGCGCTTGTCCTAGCCTTGTCCTGTGATGACAGCCTATAATCAAAATAAGATGTAGAATCAGTGGATGGTTACGATGAGATATGAGGTACATAATCATCAGGTGGGCTAGACAATAACCTGGCAAGGCTAATGCTACTTCTTCCCTTTGAATAATGCCTTGGCAGATGGCAGGTCCTTATTTCTTGTCGTTGGTGTTCTTCCACTTCTTATGTTTGATTGCCTTACCTATGTCCTGGTAGAAAAAGAAATTAGAACACATCGGAGCAGTTATTTATAGAGAACCGTGTAGGCTACTTTTTACCTCTGGTTCGTCATCATCGGCTGGTCCAGTTATATCCTTCGAAGGCGTTGTCTGTGAGCTGGAGCCTTCTGGGAGGTGGCCCTGTGTGCCTTCGAGGTCATCGGCTGGAGCGATCGTCTTATCAGCTATTGCAAGGCTAGTGTCGGTAGAAGATCTGAGGCACTGTGTTAGTGATTAGCCGGGCCTTCGAGACGGTAAGAAACACTATCCGAGGATCAGCATCGTAGGTCTCCTGGTCTACCTCGGCGATGATAGTGCACTTCTTGCCAACTGTGGCACTAATAGCAGCGCGGACATAATTAGGACGGCATTTAGTGAGTGGAGCAAGAAGATCTGCCTCTTTTCCTGCGAGAGCCTCGCCACTCTCGCCGAGGAATGTCAAGTGGCCAGTGACGGGCACATTGTCAGCGTTTGGTTCCACATCTGTTACGCTAACCTTCAGCTTGTACCTGCGTAGATCAACTGTTGTTTAGCAGGCGCATACATAGGAAACAAAATGAGCATGTGCAGACAGTATGGTGTACAATGTATGCCTTGCTTCTAATAGAAACCTGATAGGAGCATCAAAGGACTTTGCAACGATGTATATAGGGGGAAGTTCACAGTCTCAGGCATGTTCTCCTTACTTTTGTGTTCTGTGAAATCCGAATCCTATAATAGTGATCTCCTGCTCTATAGTTCTTCCGGGGGCCAACGATCATAAACGACTCCAGCTTGTAAAGTATGCCTTCCTTTAGTTCATCTTTAAATTGGTCTATCCGGTCCGAGAGTAGAGAAACTTCTATCCGTGTAAATGTACATTTGATGGGACATGTTGTCCGTGACTAAGACTTACTGGCAAATGTGTAACATTGTAAGAATATCAATGGAACGTGAATGTGAAGCTGATTGCATGCATTTTGAGTGCAGGCGACAATGACTGAATGGACATCACAAGTGTTCGCATAGGCAATGATGAAGATATATATCGAAAAGTAAAGGTACCAAAGGGTAATGCTGAGGAGAATAGAGCAAGTACGAAAAGATAGCTAAATAGGCTTGCATAATGTTAGACAACAAAATTGTTGACGGTTTGACTATGTAAAAATTGATAAATAATTGGATCTTAAGGGTAGACTAATTGCATATGTTTCATGTGCAGGAACGGTAAAGGGATCGGTAATACATGCTGGTGTGAAGAAAGTACCAAATGATGAACGAACATGAAGCCTATCTCATAGCGCTCATGCTGTTTGTTCATATTGTCCCACATCCGTGTGATGCGCACAACAGCACGCCTCGGAGATCCTCGAGGTTTGATATCTCTGACCGAGGTTGCCTGCATTGCTACTACTGCAAATTTCCTGCAAGATAGGATGATTAGTAAACATTGACACCCATGATGAACATATAGAAATCTGAAAAATCAGTAGCCATGATGAATGTACAGTAAAGTGCAGGGTATTGGACAGATGTAAGTAAGCAAATAAGTGTAAACAATCAGGAATATAATAAACAGCAAGGATCAGACAGTAAGCAAGGGAGTGAAACCAAACCAAAGAAGAAATATAAGGCTAAATCCAAGGAAAAAAGAGAAACCTAAATTCGTAGGAAAACCGCAAAGAACTGACTGAGAGACAGTGATGAAGAGAGAAGAAGCAGCAGGCCTCACCGGTGGAATAGATACTGGAGGCGTTGAACTCTGCATAGTGAGGTTCGCAAGAATAGACAAAAAGCAAAACAATGAACAATCCGTACCTGGACGCGAACTGCGAGATCCTATACCTAAAAGACAATACCGGCGTAGTAGGCATGTTATCAGAAGGCAGAGACAGAAATGATCCAGCCCCAAAATCACAACCATAGATAGGATGACCAGCAGAAGACGGCGAAGCAGCAGGTGTACCAATATGATTGAAAGTTCGAAACCGTCAGAATGAATGGGTGGAAGAGGAGTCCAGCGGCGTGAGGCAGGCAGGCCACCCTCACCACCGAGCGAATCAGCAGGTGGACACAACAACCCAGCAGGAGATTCATCGTCAGAAGAGTCCATGTAAAGGCCTAGAAAAAGCAAAACATAAGCAAAACGAATAAGTGAAAAGTAAAAAAACACAAAGAAACCAGAAGGTAGGATATAAAAAGCAAAGCAAGACCAGAAGTAACAGCAAGCAAACCAGGATTAGAGGAACTCGCCCCAGAAAGGGACGCCAATAAAGGATAAGGAAGAACCACCCGGGTGCATCTGAATAATGCCTACAAAAATAAACAGCGCATAACTCTTTAGTCAAAAAGAAGGCAGATAAGAAAGCAACCGACATTTGCATAAACCAGGGCACATTCTTTCTGAAATAAACAGCTACCTCAACCTAAGCTAACACTGGCACGATGTGAATTTCATTAAACCTACCTGGTAGGAAAATCTTCCTAATTCATGCAAAGTGTACCTTTCAAACATTACCAGTGTCTCACTGTCTGAGATACAATGGTTGCAAGTGCATGGTACTACAATCATGCTGAACACGGGAAGATAAAAAAGCAAGAAAATAAGCAGGGCATAATATCTAACAAAGTTTCATAAAACAGGAGGCAGGCAAGACCCAGGCGAAGCTGACTAAACTTTGAACCAGAATAGACAACCTAGGCATGTAAATGTGCTTAAATGGCAACACAATTACACCATAATATAATACAGCATATGTTATAAGTATATCTATGACACATAAAGCAATGGATTGGGCATCCTATATTCTTGTTCTTTTGGTGGACGCTGGTTTTCTTCCATCCATACTGATTTAAATTTTTCGGTAATACAACCATGTGAACACAACATCCTAATTAATAAAACTGGCATCGATTTGATAGATGAGTAGCTTGATAGATGAACACCCCTATTCCACATCATCTGTACTACTATCCCTAATTTAGCATCCCAGTGTCATGTGTAAGGTGCAATCCTACACCTTTAATCTATTTTACCTTACGAACAAAAAGATATGGAAAAAATGATATGCTACCTACCAACATTAACATCCCATCTCTTTGATTTGCTCCACCCATCTCTAAGTTAAAAATTCTGAAACTGCAGAGACAGGATAAACTACATGTAAGACAGAAGAAGGAATTACCAACGGCAGCTGCATCAGGAACCTGTTCAACAGGGTGCTTGCGTAACCCTATCTCCCGCCTCCAAGCCTCTACGTCAGACAATACATGCAAGGCAAGAGTATGCTCCGAAGAAACGTACCTGGAAGAAGCAACAGCGGACAAAGTTGAGGAGGCAATGGAACGATGAACGACAGGTCCACCCCGGCCAAGAGCACGAAGAATCAGCAGTCTGACCACGCACAGGCGAAGAAGGGTGGATAGAGCCAGCAATCAGCAGAGGAACACGAGAGGCAGCAGACAGAAAGGAACACACACAGCTGGCAAAAAAGGACCACGGCCAACAGCGGCAGCGGGAGCAACACCTTGCAGATGAAGCTGCCGGCGTAGAGGTGGATGAACTGAAGCGGAAAGTGATCGCCCACACGAACAACCAGATCCCCGGTGTACACCCGCACCAGGCCGAGGAACAGCCAGAGAATCAGTAGCAACCAAGAGGAAAACCCGAGACGGCAGGTGATCGGAGGCACCAGAGGCAGCAGCAACAACCGAATCAACAACTGGGATGCCAACAACACCAGCGGCGGCATAGAAGCCTGGGGCACGCCCGCGGGAATACGATGAGCAATGGCCCGTCGACCCAAAAGACAGCTCATCGAGGCTAGGCCAGCTACACAGCGACGAAGACGGATGCAAGGGCACGGATGAAGGAAGCGGTGGCACAGACCGCGCAGGCAATGGCAAGAACGACATCTGAGCATGGATAGAAGTTAAGTCCTCCAGCCCATGGCGTCGCGACAGAAGCAAATGCAGAGGCGGCGGCCTCGCCCCGCCATCCCTTCTCATTCTGAGACCTGCAACAAAGAAGATTAACTCAGCCAGGACAAAGCGACTCAAAATATGAGGCAGAAGCAGAGGGAAACAAAAGATTAGAACCTGGCAAAACAGAGGCAAGGAAATCCGAATGAGGAAGAAGAAGAACATGATGAAGGAAGAAACGGCGGACTCTCCGACACAAACCTGTAAGCTAGGTATGGACTCGGAAATTGAGGAAGAGAGGAATTTACGAAAAAGAAAAGCGGTTGAAAGAAGGATGGAGAAAGAAGATGGACACGTAAAAAACATACGTGTCAATGGGAGGATGACTGTGGAAGTCTAAAGACATGCACGATCGGTGAAGACCGGGAACACCGGAAATTAGAGGTAAACGAAAGGAAAGAAAAGAAAGAAACCGATCCACAATTTATGGATCCACCGGCTGGCTCCCGGTAACCGCGAGTTGTACATACGAAAAAAAAGGAGAAAAAGAAACAAATCTGGCGCATTTACGGGAACCGCTCGCGCGGCTACAGTAAAAAAAGAGTACGTGTTTAAATTTGATTGGAGAAAAACGTGGAGGGAACAGTGCCCAAATCGATCTCCTTCCGTTAAAAGGGTTCAACTTTGATATAGGTTATAATATAATATGACTATGTGGTGGGCAATGGAACCATGGATTGTGTTGATATGGTGGAGGTTCCATTGCAAGGGTTTATATCCATCTAGGATTAAACAACAAATGTCGCCAGTGATTATTGTGCCGTAATACCCGTGTTAACCATAAGATCCGGAGTGGGACGGAGTAGTCAAAAGTGTTTCCACCTCTCGTTCATCAACGGATGCGCTTTACCGTAGACACTTGTATCTGTCAGGGCAAGCGGTTGGCTGGGGAAGCCTTAAGTCCCCACGGCATAGTCCGTAGACACTTGTCGCTCGAAGAGCAAGCGGTTGGCTGGGGAAGCCTTAAGTCCCCACGGTATTGCGGTCTATGATGGGTTGCAGCTACCGGCGAAGGAGTTTGGTTAACGAGTCCCAAACTATTGTCGTGGTCGGGGTCCACCCGTGAGTGGGAATAATGGGACCGGCGAGGACCCAGGGTCGGGGCATGCAACAAAAGGTGGGTGTTCGAGGTAGCGGAGGAACATGATTGGCTAGACCTTATACCGGGCCTCACACCAAAGGAAGTGTGGACGGGGAGTACGCCCGGTTGGAACCAAGGTTAAGATCTCTTATGGGTAAAGCAACACACCTCTGCAGAGTGTAAAGAACCGTGACCTGTCACTCCCTGTTCCGGGATATGGAACTGCGAACACGGCCGGAAAGGAGCTCCATGAAGTTCTACTAAACCGGTGAAGGCTGACGGACTTTGAAATAAAAGCAATCTCTTGAAGAAATGTTTATCAAAACCTGCATTGGTATTAGACTTTCTGGTCTAATACCGTAGCTAGTTCATTAAACACCTCTTTCCTATAATGAACTTGTTGAGTACGCTCGTACTCATCCCACTCTTAAATCCCCTGCTTAGATATGGAGGCATCGAAGGAGGATCTACAGTGCAACTCAAAGGCCGAGGAGTCAACAACTACTTCAAGAGACAGGACCCTGTCAGTGGAGTCAGATATCACATCCAACGAGGAGAAAACATAGTTTAGCCATAGAAGGGAACTAGCTTCTTAAACCTAGCTCCTATTTAGCTAGAATCTATTCATAGCCCTATAGCTAGTCAAATACTCTACAAATAGAGTTCGTGATAAGATTAGACTACGAGTCGTTCTTCTGGAGTTTATTTGCAGTTTTACCTCATTGTAAAGTAGGAGGCTGTGATGATCTTATGTAACAGAGTTGATGTTGTAATTCTATAGACATACCTTAGACCCGCATATGTTTCTGTTGTACCACTCTGAGCGATATAATACTAGTGGAACGGTGTTTCATTGGTGTTATATCAGACTTGCATACTACACCATGCAGTGGTATGCCGGGTCACCACAGCAGCGCACCGGCGGCCACCGCGCCGCCGACCAAACCCTAATAGAGGGTTTATAGTTTAAATTTAAAAGCCCATATAGGGGCTTCTTTTGTTAGTTTTATTTGCCCAAAATAGGGCATATGTTGAATGAAATTTCGTTTAAATTTGCCACTTTTTTTTTGTTTTCGTGTTTCTCCGGTTCTGCGATGCGTCCGCGCGTTGGGCGCAGCGCACGACCCAAACGGACACACGGACGCGGGCCGCTGTCCGCGTGTCCGCTCGGCCACCCAAACGGCCCAAAATGGACGGCCCAGCGCGTCCGTTTGGGTCGCGCGCTTGGAGATGCCCTAAGTTCCCTAAATTCCGGCAAAAAAAGGAACAGTATTGGGCGTTCCAGGATCTGATTTTCCAGCCTCCTGGTCCCGTGCTGATACGTGTCCTTTTTTATTGTCGAGTAGTAAAAAAAATCATATTTTTTTCGTTTTAGCAAAAAACGGTTCATTCGTGAAATAAAAGAAAAAGTTTGAGCTCGCCAAACAGACCACTGAAGACTCGCAGGAGACCTCGCCAGAGAGTGCGTAGCAAAAGAAATACTATTATAGCAAAAAATGGATATCGTCGGAGACATTGACGGAAACTCGCCGAAGAACTCACCGGAGACTCTAGTAGCAAACATATTTTGCAATTGTAGCAAAACCGTAAAAAAAACTTTTTAGCAAAATAATTATTCATATGTTGCAAATCCTCGGTGACATCAAAGGAGACCTCGCCTGCAACCGGCATCAGCACCGTCCAAGGTTGAATCAACTCCATCTTCCCAAGGCAACAACACCAGCTTAAGGTAGCAAACCCGGCCTCCACCGGTAGCAAAAGCCACCCTCTATCGGTAGCAACGCCAGAGGCCTAGGTAGCAAATCCACCCTCCATCGGTAGCAACGCCGGCCTCCGTCGGTAGCAAACCCCATGCGCCCAAAGTAGTAGCATCGTGCCCTACACCACACTGGAGCCCGGCCATCGAACACAGCGTGCCCAGCTGCACCTGCATACTGCATACCCTAACTCCGAGCCAGTCTGTGATCGCATCCCAGCGGCGAAGCAGTCGCCCGCGGCGAACCAGTCTGCTTGGATGGCGCCTGATCCCATCCAACATAGACCGGCAGCGAGAACTAGGGCGCGGCAACACAAGAGAGTATTAGCGTGGCGCTCAGCATCCATCTAGCGGCGGCGCGAGCTCCATGGGCGACAGAGAGGGAGAGACGGAGGGGGAGGAGAGAGGATATGCAGCGCCGGTGCTTTGAAACGACCCGTGTGAGGCTGGCAAGATATGCGATGCGCGGCGCTTGGTGAACCGGTGGCAACGCTGTGGAGACCGGGGAGCATAGCGTTGTAGAGGAGGATGAGCACATCGGCCTTATCCAAGAAGGAAACGAGTGGATGGCATGCATCGGAAGCGGTGGGGCGTACGTGGGCCACGTGGGACGCGTGGCACGCATAGAAGCAGGAGGTTGCGAGCGTATCATCCCCCAGGGAGTAGAATCATTTTCCAAAAAAAAGAAGAAGCAAAAGTCTAGTCACTTTCGGGCGCGAGGGAGAGCCAACCACCAAGCTGAAATTTTCCATATCTTATCCACCGCATCTCTCAATGCCACCATCGGGTCACGGACTCCTCACTCGCACCACAAACGCCACTCGTCTAGCCCTAAATTTTGTGGAGAGTCTCCTCCGCAGCCGGATCCAGCACCACGTCCACTATGGCTGCCCTAAGCTCGCTCAGGCATGTCTTGTGCCCAATGCCCTCGTGGGCTCGTTGCCACCACCGAGAATTCTCGTGAGCTTTCCATCGTCCTACTCGTCCCTGTGAGCTTGACAACGCCAGTGACATGGTCCTATGGACCGAGAATAAGGATAGTGAGCACCTCGGTGGTGTCAGCAATGCCACGAGTTACTTGGATGAGGTAAAAGTTTGTAGGGTTAGGTGTTCGATCAATTAGCGCTACGACTGCGTAATTGCGAGCAAACTCAGTTCTGTGTCGAAGATAAGATGGTTCTTACAGATTTTTTTTTTGAAAAGGATGATAATCTTTAGTCTCTGCATTGATTAATGCATACAACCATATACCATTCATTATTTTTAAAAGCTAAGAGCATCTCCACCGGCGGTCCCGATAGCGGCCCCGATAGCATTTTGGGGGCCGGCAGCAAAAATGAGCTCGCACCGGTGCGCCCCAAACGGCGCCGGCCAATTTTGGAGCCAAATAGAATCGCCGGCAACCCCGTGCCGGCCCCATCGCCAAGGGCGCGAATCGGGCGCGCCGACACCTCGCGGCGCGTCTGAAAACGAGCGTGGGCTCCGCCTGGCAGCCAGACACACCGATTTTCCACCTCCTACACACGCCCGAGGCGACTCCCACCCCTCTAGATCGCCTCCGTCGCCGTCGCCGCCACGCCCCCTGCTTGCAATAGACATCACCGACTGTCTAGGAACCGTCGTCCATCTACACGGCCGCCACCCCCTCGATCGGCGGCCGCTGTTTCGCCCGGAACAGATCTCGTCGCCACCGCGATAGTATCGCCTCGCCCGCAAGGTGTTCGTCCGATTGCCGCGATGGACATCGACGACGAGATGATGGTGCAGCTGTTCACGGAGGTGCAGGACGCTCAGGCTGTTCGGCGGCAACAGCAGCAGCTGATTCTAACGAACATGATGCGCGTTCGCCAGCCTTTCTTCGTCGTGCCTCGGCGCGGCGGCTCAAAGCCAGGCAAGAGGAGGAACATCAACCGGCATCGTGAAGCCGGCGCAATGCTGCTTGACGCCGACGCGACTCATTCTCCGAAGGAATTTCGGCGCCGGTTTAGGATGAACAAGGACCTGTTCTTGAAGATTGTCCACGACGCCAGGGAGTACGACAACTACTGCATGGCCAAGAAATATTGCACAGGTTTGTGGGGCTTCACCTCAATTCAGAAGTGCACTGCTGCGATGCGCTGTCTTGCATATAGAGCTCCTCGAGATATTGCCAATGACTACCTACGGATGGCAGAGTCGACATGTACATAGACTCTCTACAGGTTCTGCCGAGCCGTCATAGCAGTGTTTGCTAAAGACTATATGAGAGCACCAAGAGAAGATGATACAGCTCGGATCCTGCAAAAGAATGCAGCAAGAGGGTTTCCTGGGATGCTCGGAAGTATTGACTGTATGCATTGGGGCAGGAAGAATTGCCCTTTTGCTTGGGAGGGGATCTACAAGGGGCATACTGGTGAGTGCAATGTCATTTTTGAGGCGGTGGCAGACCATGAGCTTTGGATTTGGCATGCATTTTTTTGGTATGGCAGGAACAAACAATGATATCAACGTGCTGCAGCGCTCTCCGGTGTTTGTCAGGCTAGCTGAGGGACAAGCTCCTGCCGTGAACTTTGAGGTAAACGGCCACGCATACAACAAAGGGTACTATCTAGCTGATGGTATCTACCCGACGTATGCTACATTTGTGAAGACAATTCCCTCTCCATCAAACGAGATGGAAGCCTATTTTGCAACATGTCAGGAAGCAACACGCAAGTATGTTGAGCGTGCTTTTGGGGTGCTTCAGCAGCGTTTCGCCATTGTCAGGTACCCTGCTCTCACTTGGTCTGAGGCACAGATGTGGGAGGTGATGAACGCCTGTGTGATCATCCACAACATGATCATTGAGAGCGAGCGTGACACACCTGTGCAGGATGATCATCCATTTAACTATCAAGGGCCACTAGCTGAGGTAGAGCATGTACCCCAAGAATTTGCTGCTTTTCTTCATATGCACAATGAAATTTGAGATGCAGGTGTCCATGCATAGCTGAAGGCGGATCTAGCTGCGCATTTGTGGGCGAGGAGAGGAGCAGCCAACAATGCATGATTTTATTTCTATTTGTTTGCATTATGAATAATTTAAGTACTATTTGTTTGTTGGGTTGTATGAATAATTTAAGTACTATTTGTTTGATTGATTGTATGAATAATTTAATTCTATTTGTGTGATTGTATGAATAAAATATGATTAATATGTTGTTACAAAATATTGTAAAAAGAAAAAAAAATTGGGGGCTGCCGTTTTGAGGGCGCCGATATGGGAACAACTCCCCCAAATAGAGGATGCAGTGCCGGCGTCCCCAAACGAAGGTACCAGCACCCTTGTCGATGCATATTCGAGGACTACCGGTGAAGATGCTCTAAGCAAAGCCAAGCATCGATGCCGAACAAAATCAGCTCACAAAAAAAGAACATATCTCTCCTACCTAAGCATGATGACGCGTTGGAGGTCAAAGACCGACAACACTGCCAAACTGGTGGGCCAAGGTGCTTTCTATCGGGCTGGCGCTAGAATGCCGCAAATCGTCAGGCACACCAAAGTGCTTCCATTCGCTATCAGTGTATGAACGATAATTTCCAACTTTTCCAGTGCACGGAAAGAAAGATACACAATATTTTTGCTAGTGCAGTCATAGTTTCATGACTTTGAGTTCAGAAATATAGCTCTCCGTGATAAATGGTTTTGAAGCTTCTTATCGAAGATGGACTATGGAAAAACCTTCTAACTATAAAACACATTGGCTATAGTGCATTGTCCAAAGTTTAATGAAAACCCGGTGACTCATGCTTCTGGGGTGGACTAACGGCGAATTAAGAAGAAACACTTCTTATTACCATACGGTTTCTTTGAAATTAAGGAGAGTTCTGGGATGATAAATGGCTAGATAATGCTACATTCTTAAAACAATATTCAGCTCTATGCAACATTGTCCATCACAAGGGGCGATACGATCGCTAAGGTGTTGGAGTCTTCCCCACTAAATGCGACGTTCAGAAGAAATTTTGTTGGTCCTGGGCTTGCTTCATGTGTAAGGGTATTTTACCCTTATCCATTATTTTGATAACAATGACACCGTGCTAGAGTATTTGGCCTAATATGTTTATAAGGATAATCTCAGGTATTAGGCAAAGAGGCATAAATGGTGTATCAAAGGAACAAGAAGGCTAAAGGAGACCCCCCACTTCAACAACAATCGAAAAGGGGTCTACAGCAGAAATCCGGTTTGCCGACCGGTCAGCCGGCCACCCAACCGGCCAGTCCGGCGTGCGGCCCGGTCTACCGGTCGCCAACCGGTCGCCAACCGGGCGCCAACCGGGCGTCAAAAGAGCGCCTAAGTGGTCCGGTCTGCTGCCCGGTCTGCCGGCCTACAGACCGGCGGGTCCGGCGTACGGTCCGGTCGACCGGTCGCCAACCGGGCGCCAACCGGAGGAGCTCCTGGACGACGCAAAGTGTCCTCCGGTCTCTGGCCCGGTCCGACCGGCCTCTGCACCGGACAATCCGGTCAGTGGTCCGGTTGACCGGGTTTGTCGAGAGAAAAGATGAGGTGGCAAGTGACCAACGGCCATATTTCGAAGAACACTATAAATAGGCCTTCTCCTACCTCTGAACAGTTAGGCACTACACTACAAGCTGTTCTTGAGCTCTCTCTCTCTTACTCCATTGCTAGAAACACCAAAAGCCTCGGATCTCCCTCCTCCTCCACCCAAACTCAAATCCCTCCGGGAATCGTTAGATGAGGACCCGATCTACTGTTCTACCAAGCCAAATCTCATTCCCCCTTGTATTCATCGAGAAGCTTGCTTCCTAGGGTTCCTTGGAAACCCTAGGTGGGCAAGAGGAGTCCGGAAGCATCCGGGCAAGATTGTGAAGGTTTGGAGGCTACCTCAAAGTCTACCACAAGTGAGTGAGCTATTCCTTCGTGGGATAGGCTCCGGAGAAAAGGGTGAGCCTTCGTGGCGTGGGGAATCCTTCGTGGGACCTCCACCCTGATACGTCCCAAACGTATCTATAATTTTTTATGTTCCTGTTGCCTGCCAAAACCCACCGGCGAGCACCGACGAGCAACACGGAGAGCCGGGAGGCTCCCAGGACTGATGGAGGCCCCTGGTCCGTCGGGCGACGGCCCGCAATGCTCCGGCACACGTCCTGGCTAATGCAAGGGCGTGCCACCTGACCTATACCTGGTCAGGAAGGTGATGGATTGCTTCGATTAGTTTCCTGCATGGCAAACACGTAAACATTAAATACGAGCCCCGATCGGCTCTTAGGTTACCTCGTGAATCGGCTCAAAGAGCCGATTACCCCATGGTTCACGTTGGATTTACGATAACATGGGGATCCTGCTTTATCAATATAAAGTTAAATCAATCTACGACAGTCTAGGGTTTTCACCATATAACCGGAACATCCTACACGTAGTTGAGCCTAGCAGATACGCAAGATGATGGAAAACCAGTCCTAAAGAGGCCTAAAAACCAACACGAAGTCGATCCCCGGAACAATCCCTCTAGGATTAGTAAACCATACCTTACGCACTACCGGATCGTTCAACCCGTTTGCAAGGCCTAACCATGCGGATATCAAACCAATCCTTGGAGAACAAGGAACAACTATAACGGATCAGATCTACTAAATAAAGAACAAGCAAGATGCTGCCCTTACACCCAAGATAGGTGCAAAGGCAGCTAGATATTGAGGGGCAGCGTAGCTAAGCAAGCATATCATGAAAGTATCGACGTCAGCCCCAAAACATCCACGATAAGGGTGTTGCTCGCCATCAAAAAGGCTTCAGTACGAGCAACACCAACAACGAATAAACTGATACTTCCTAGATCGCGAGATGCGATCTAGGCAGCATGTTGCTTACCCGGAAGAAACCCTTGAAACAAGGGGTGGCGATGCGCCTAGATTGGTTTGTTGTGAACGTGATCGTCCTCCTTCTCAATATCCCTAGGTACATATTTATAGTCCGTAGACTTTCTATCTTTACAATAAACCTAACTGTGTACGACTAAACTCTATCTCTTAATTCTAACAAAATCTACCATAATGTACAGATACACGGGCAATCTAGCCCAAACTCCCGTACAAGGCCGATTCAGAAATATTTTACGTGCATATCCTCTAAGCCCATCTCAATCACGGCCCATCTCCTCGCTTCCGGCTAAATTCTGGTGATAACACATGCCCCCTGGTTTTGGCAATAATAATTCCAAAACCACTCGCTTTTTTCTTCGTCGGGTCACGCGTTGCGAGCGGAACCGCTTCAGTGTCTTTCCATCATGATGCCCTGTCTTCTCAACTTCTGCATGATTGACAATTCTGGCACCGCGTCCTCGAAAACTGCCCAAGCATTGAATCATCTCCCACTATATCCCCTTTATTTAATCTCACCCGAGCGGTTCGCCTCTTCATCCTCCCTGTTCCGCATTAGCCATCGACAAAAACCCTCCTCTCGCACCATGGACTCCTCCTCCTCCTCTCGCCTCCTCGGGTATCTCCTTCCGGTCATCCTCCTCCAGCCGAGCCCGAGCCGGTGTTCGACCCGATGGCGGCGTACGAGGCCCTCGCCCCGCAGCATTGGGACGAGGGGATTGGGACTTCTCCGTCTGGTCAGAGGATGACGCCTCCTTGACCGACGGGGAGGACAACCTCCAGTTCCTTGTGGATGGGGGGTTGGAGGAGGAGAGCGACGACGACCTCTTCTCCTGGGACGGCTTCTCCTCTTCCGACGAGGAGGAGGAAGCGGAGGATGACTCCTCCTCCGACGAGTACCCGCCGGTGAAGCGTTTCCGCGCCGGGTCGGAGGATGACGACGACGATGACGACGACGAGGAGGAGTACGGAGCGCCTGCCGACGGCTTCGGCAGAAGCGACGAGGACTTCGCCGGCAGCAGCGCCGATGACAGCTACGATGGCGACGACGAGGGCAGCGACGGCCCCTAGATTAGGCACTACTAGAATAGGACTAGGAGTAGTACATTAGGCAGTAGATCCTCCTTTTGTGAGCAATCGGCTCTTCTTGTAAAAAATCCCCTTTTAATCAATGAAGAAGGATTCCATGTTTGATTTGTCCGATTATCAAAATAGATCAATGCTCGAAGAGCCGATGGCAACGCATCGGTCTTTTACCAAAACTGCCAGCAAGGCCAGCCTCAATTACCTATTTAGACAGATCCAAGCGACCATTCCCAAATTCAAACGGTAACCGATACCTGCTCGCAACAATTTGTTCCTCTATAGTCGATGGCTACGCATCGGCTTTTAGTTCTAAAGTCGATGTCGATGCATCGGTTGTGCTTTGCATATTTAAAAAAAATTACCGGCCGATTTCATGCATCGGCCCCTATATTTCACTCGTCCATCATCCCACATACTCGGGAAATATTTCTTGAGATGTCGACCATTGACAACCACGGGAACTTCGCACCACTCAGCTCCTCGAGCATGTATGCGTTACCCTTTAAAACTTGGTCGACTCGTACGGCCCGTGCCAATTTGGAGACCATTTACCATACACTTTATCCTTAGTCCCCAATGGCAATACAGCTTCCCATACCGGATCACCAACGTGGAACTCCTTTGGTCTCACCTTCTTATTATATGCACGAGCTACCTTGGCTTTGTTCTCTTTAATTTTCTCAAGCGACCAAAGTCTAAGTTCCGTCAGATCCTCAATGCTATCACTCATCAGGGCTGCATATTCTTCGGCTTGTTAAGTCATTCCGAAACGTAACACGTCTCGACCCAGCCGTGATTTCCCGAGGCAACACAGCTTCTTGTCCATAGACCAGATGGTATGGCGAGGTTTTTATCGCTCCATGACATGACATGCGATAAGCCCACAAAGCCTCTGACAATACCTCGTGCCAACGTCTAGGGTGCTCGTCGATTTTCCTCTTAATCAGCTTAATAAGGCTCTCGTTGGACGCTTCAGCTTGCCCATTTGCTTGAGCATAGTATGGAGATGATCGGATCAACTTAATTCCCATGCCCTCGCAGAACTCTCTAAACTCGCGAGAAATGAATACCGAACCTCCATCGGTCGTGATAGTCTGGGGAATCCCGAATCTGTGAATGACATGTTCTTTCACAAAATTGATAACATCGGCCGATGCTACTGACTTCATAGGGACGGCCTCTATCCATTTAGTAAAATAATCTGTGATGGCCAAAATCCACACATGGCCTTTGCTCGACGGAGGATTGATTTTGCCGATCATATCCATGCCCCAACCTCGAAATGGCCAAGGCTTGATGATGGGATTCATTGCTGATGCGGGTACCATCTGGATTTTCCCAAACTTCTGACATGCTTGGCACCCTTTATAGTAATTAAAACAATCCTCAAGCATGGTGGGCCAATAAAACCCCGATCGCCTGATCAACCATTTCATCTTATGAGCCGATTGATGAGTTCCACGAGCGCCTTCGTGTACCTCGTGTAAGAGCCGATTTGACTCGGCTGGTCCCGTACATCCGAGAAGTAACCCTTCCAAAGTCCTGTAGAACATGTCATCTCCAATAAGGACATACTTCATGGCCTTGTACCTTATCCGTTTAGGTGCCCCCGAGCCGAATCTTTCAAGTAATTGAAGATATCGGCTCTCCAATCATCCGGTTCCATGAACCGCACCTGGACATCGGCTCCTCCTCGCTACGTCTTTGTAGCCTCGACGCCATCCGTGCGAGATCGTTCGCCTCGGTATTCTGCGACCTCGGGATCCAGTTGAAGTTTATGTACCTAAATTGTGCCATCAGCTCACGGCATTGCATCCATAACGGGAAGAGCGACTCGCTCTCACATTTGTATTCTTCCGTGAGCTGGGAAATCAACAACTTTGAGTCTCCAAAAAGTTCCACTGCTTCTGCCCCGGCTTCAATAAGCAACTCCATTCCCTTGCGTATTGCTTCATACTCAGCGACATTGTTGGTGCAAGGGGTAGATAGCCTGATGGAGAAGGAATAGGTTGCCCCCCGGGGCGACACGAGTAGAATGCCGATGCCGCAACCATCATCACAAGCCGATCCATCGAAAAACATGGCCCATGCACGTACGTACAGTGCTTGCTATATCGTTGTTGATTCGTTCGGCGATAAGATCGGCCAACGCCTGTCCCTTGACTGCTTTCGCAGGTTGATACCGGAGATCAAATTCCGATAATGCAAACATCCATTTACCGAGTCGGCCTTTCAAAACAGGAGCCGACAACATGTGTTTGATGACGTGTGATTTGCATATGATGACAATTTCTGCTGTCAGAAAGATGTGACGAAGCTTGGTGCAGGTAAAAAATAGGCAGAGGCCCTTCTCGATCTCAGGGTACCTAGTCTCTGCATCCAACATCCTTCTGCTGAGGTAGAAAGCGACTCTTTCCAGACCATCATAGACTTGCACCACCACTGAGGCGATGGACGTATCAGCTACTGACAGGTAAATATAGAATGGTCTGTCTTGCTGGGGCGGAACCAACACGGGTGGCTTCGTTAGATATTCTTTAATCTCGTCAAACGCTCGCTGTTGCTCTGCCCCCCCAGTGAAACTCCTCATCAGGTTTAATTTTTACTAATCCCATGAACGGCTCGATTCGCCCTGACAGATTAGAGATGAACCTTTTGACGAAGTTGATTTTGCCGATGAGACACTGGAGTTCCTTCTTTGTGGTAGGTGGCTTCATTGTTCGTACTGCCTCCTGACTTTTCAGGCCGATCTCAATTCCTCGTTCATGAACCAAGAAGCCCAAGAATTTTTGGCCGTCACACCAAAAGCACACTTCTTTGGATTCATTCTTAGCCCGAATTTTCTAGTTCGGTCCAGGATGCGTCGCAAATCCTCCAGGTGTCCTTCTACTGAGACAGACTTGACTACCACGTCATCAATGTAAATCTCCACCAACTTGCCGATCGGATCATGAAAGATGTAATTCATGGCTCTTTGGTATGTTGCGCCGGCATTTTTCAGTCCAAATGTCATGACTACATATTCAAACAAGCCCACCGAACCTGGTACTCGAATGCAGTCTTGTGTATATCTTCTGGAGCCATAAAAATTTGGTTGTAACCGGCATTGCCATCCATGAAACTTAAAACCTTATGACCAGCGGCTGCATTGATCAATGTCTCTGCTACCGGCATTGGGTACTCATCCTTTGGAGTGGCTCTGTTGAGGTCCCGAAAATCTATGGCGACGCGCCATCGGCCGTCCTTTTTCTCTACAGGTACGATACTAGAGATCCACTCAGCATACCTGCATGGCCTGATGAACCCGGCGCTCAACATCTTCTCGATCTCTTTCTTGACTTCTTCTAAAATTTCGGCCTTCATCCGTCGTGCTCGCTGCTGGAACGGCCGAAATCCTTTCTTAAGAGGGAGCCGATGCTCAATGATGCTCCTGTCTAACCCGGGCATTTCTGTGTAATCCCAGGCAAAACAATCTGGGTATTCTTTCAATAAGGCTATCATCAGGCCCCTCAGATGCGGATCTAACTTTTTGCTGATAAATGTTGGTCGTGGCTTATCCCCAGGACCAATGTCAATCTCTTCTAGCTCATCAGCCGATGTAAACCCATATCCTAGCTTTCCGTCGCCTGCTAGATCGATGCTGAACACAGGCAGATCGTATGGCGAGGATAATTTTGGCCGATTGCTGGGATCGGCCTTCTTTTTGATTGCATTGCTCAATGAAGGTTTACAACTTATTCGGGCTCCACTACGGGAGAGAGTCTCCCTACTACGACTACGTGACATGCTTGAGGTGAGATCATTGCTTATTTTTTGGGGCCGATCGCAGGGATCGGCCTTGCCACGTACGTCGGTTGACGTTGCTCTTGCTACTCTGTCAGGCCGGTGGATAAGACCAGCCTCACCCCGTTTTTTGTAACTTCGATGCGCTCACAGCCGTCCAGGCTGACTCCAGAGAGCGGCTCTTGGTCTTCCAAGTCCCAAATATTCATGCCAGCTATTGAGACCTCGATCGAGTCGTCTGCATGAACGACCTCCACTTCATCTCCATCCCATTGTATCAAGCACTGGTGCATTGTAGATGGAATGCAGCAGTTGGCGTGAATCCAATCCCTCCCTAGCAGGACAACGTAGGTGCTTTTGCCGTCGACGATGAAGAATGATGTAGGGATGGTTTTTCGGCCTACGGTTAGATCCACGTTCGGGACGCCTTGCGTCTCTGATGCTTGGCCGTTGAAGTCGTTTAGTGTGACGTTGGTTTTGATCAGGTCTGCGCTAGAGCGTCCCAAACGCCGTAGCATGGAGTATGGCATTATATTGACTGCCGCTCCCGTGTCAACCAACATCTTGCCGACAGGCTGCCCATTGATATAACCTTTTAGGTACATGGCTTTCAAATGTTTGTAGCTCTTCTCTCGTGGCTTTTCAAAGATAACTGGTCGTGGGCCGCAGTCAAACTGCGCTATCGGCACTTTTTCGGTTCTTGGAGCACAAAACTCCGAGGGAAGTATGAACACCATATTTGTGCCAGCCGATGCACTCGCATCGGCTTTTGTCTGTTTGGGGCGCCATTCTTTCTTCTGTGGACGACTTTCCGCGTCCAAAGTTTGCTGAATTTTCACGGCCAGATCGGGCCGCGCTTTCCTCAACGTGTGCAGGTATTGCGCCTCGGCTTGCTCCAAGCTACGTAGCCGCTGAACCCTACGCTTTTGGGAGTGACTGAGTCCATCAGGGCACCACCTTGGCCGGTGGTATCTATCCTCTTCTTCATCTTCTGACTCCTCAAAATCTTCCTCTTGAGATGACTCAGCTCGTCTGTTCTGAGGTGGGAGAGGCCCTAGACGCTTGAACACTGAAACCTCACCTGCGTCCTTCTTCTGTTGTCTACACTCCGGGCAGTTGTCGATTGTGGGCAATCGGCTCATTCCTGAATCCCAGCAATGCTTAAAGAAAGGACAGTCCCAGTGTCTATCCATGTCTTCCTGCTCCCTTGACTTCCCCTTAGCGCGGTGCTCATATCCTTCGTCGTCTCTATCATACCGACGATATCTTCCATTGTTTACGTCAGACCGACGATATCTTTCGTCACCTCTGTCGTACCGCCGACGTTGGTCGTACTGACGCTCATACTTGTTAAGGAGATGCGCGGAGAGCGGACATTGGTACCGCACGTTTCTCACCTGTTCCTCGGTGAGGTATCATCTATCATCATATCGGGGCCGGTCGCGTGGGCCGGCCTCCTCCTTTTCCTTGCCACGGGAGTGACTGCTTTCTTCTTTATCCTTGCCATGGTGGTGTACAGGCCTTGCCATGTTAACACCAAATGAGAAACATGGCTGATGCCTCGTGGAGTGATTGATTCCCACCATGTTGACGCCAGGAAACGGGTGCGTGTCCACTTTCATGGCAAACTGGCCGAGGATCAAACGGCCTTGTTCTATCGCCGTTTGGATCTGCCGACGTAACTCTTTGCAGTCATTGGTGATATGGGTGAACGAATGATGCCACTTGCAGTACGGTCTCCCGTTCATCTCTTGCGCCGTAGGGATTTTATGGCCTTCGGGTAACTTCAGCTGTTTTTCCTTGAGCAATAAATCGAATATCTGCTCAGCCTTGCTTACATCGAAGTCAAACCCCTTTGGAGGCCCTTGTGGTTTCACCCATTTGCAGGACACGGGAATTGCCCCCCGAGTCCATTCAGCCACGACCACTTCCTGGTCTCCTGGAGAATCCTCAACTTCTTCTGTCTCGACTAGGCCTATCGGACGCTTGAACTTGTCTTGGTACAGTTCTGGGTGGCGCTGTTCATACAATGTTAACTTCTGGACCATGTGCGCCAGTGAACTGTACTCCACTTGGAAAGCCAGATCCTTGATCGGCGCTGCGAGGCCCAACACTGCCAGCTCGATCGCTTCCTTCTCATTTAGACGAGCCGAATAACATCGGTTCTTAACAGTCCTGAAACGCTGGATGTACTCCGACACCGTTTCCCCGCGTCTTTGCCATACCTGTGCCAGATCGGCAATGCCAGCCTCGGTAGCCTCTGAGTGATATTGGACATGAAACTGCTCTTCCAGTTGCTTCCACGTCCGGACTGAGTTTGGTGGCAACGAGGTGTACCACCCAAAAGCCGATCCCGTGAGAGATTGCGCGAAAAACCTCACCCGTAGCGGATCTGATGCTGAAATCATGCCCAACTGTGCCAAATATCGGCTCACGTGCTCGATCGAGCTAGACCCTTCTGATCCATTGAACTTTGAGAACTCAGGGAGCCGATACTTGGGTGGTAGTGGGATCAAATCGTACTCGTCGGGGTACGGCTTGGAATAGCCGATTGTTTTCCTCTTTGGCAGGATGCCGAACTGGTCTCTGATACGTCTCCGACGTATCGATAATTTCTTATGATCCATGCCATATTATTGATGATACCTACATGTTTTATGCACACTTTATGTCATATTCGTGCATTTTCTGGAACTAACCTATTAACAAGATGCCGAAGTTCCGATTCGTCGTTTTCTGCTGTTTTTGGTTTCAGAAATCCTAGTAACGAAATATTCTCGGAATTGGACGATATCAAGACCCAGGGTCCTATTTTGCCACGAACCTTCCAGAAGACCGAAGAGCATACGAAGTGGGGCCACGAGGTGGCGACACCACAAGGCGGCGCGGCCAAGGAGGGGCCCGCGCCGCCCTATGGTGTGGGCCCCTCGTCGGCCCTCCGACTCGCCCTTCCGCCTACTTAAAGCCTCCGTCGCGAAACCCCCGATGCGAAAAAACCACGATACGGAAAACCTTCCGCAGACGCCGCCGCCGCCAATCCCATCTCGGGGGATTCCGGAGATCTCCTCCGGCACCTCGCCGGAGAGGGGATTCATCTCCCGGAGGACTCTACACCGCCATGGTCGCCTCCGGAGTGATGAGTGAGTAGTTCACCCCTGGACTATGGGTCCATAGCGAGTAGCTAGATGGTTGTCTTCTCCTCATTGTGCTTCATTGTTGGATCTTGTGAGCTGCCTAACATGATCAAGATCATCTATCCGTAATACTCTATGTTGTGTTTGTCGGGATCCGATGGATAGAGAATACCATGTTATGTTAATTATCAAGTTATTGCATATGTGTTGTTTATGATCTTGCATGCTCTCCGTTATTAGTAGAGGCTCTGGCCAAGTTGATGCTAGTAACTCCAAGAGGGAGTATTTATGCTCGATAGTGGGTTCATGCCCGCATTGACACCTGGGACAGAGTGACGAAAAGTTCTAAGGTTGTGTTGTGTCTGTTGCCACTAGGGATAAAACATTGATGCTATGTCCGAGGATGTAGTTATTGATTACATTACGCACCATACTTAATGCAATTGTCTCGTTGCTTTGCAACTTAATACTGGAAGGGGTTCGGACGATAACCTGAAGGTGGACTTTTTAGGCATAGATGCACTTGGATGGCGGTCTATGTACTTTGTCGTAATGCCCAATTAAATCTCACTGTACTTATCATGACATGTATGTGCATTGTTATGCTCTCTCTATTTGTCAATTGCCCGACTGTAATTTGTTCACCCAACATGCTTTTATCTTATGGGAGAGACACCTCTAGTGAACTGTGGACCCCGGTCCATTCTTTTAATACCGAAATACAAATCTGCTGCAATACTTGTTTTTACCGTTTTCTCTGCAAACAATCATCTTCCACACAATACGGTTAATCCTTTGTTACAGCAAGCCGGTGAGATTGACAACCTCACTGTTTCGTTGGGGCAAAGTACTTTGGTTGTGTTGTGCAGGTTCCACGTTGGCGCCGGAATCCCCGGTGTTGCGCCGCACTACATCCCGCCGCCATCAACCTTCAACGTGCTTCTTGGCTCCTCCTGGTTCGATAAACCTTGGTTTCTTTCCGAGGGAAAACTTGCTGCTGTGCGCATCATACCTTCCTCTTGGGGTTCCCCAACGAACGTGTGAAATACACGCCATCAAGCATATTTTCTGGCGCCGTTGCCGGGGAGATCAAGACACGCTGCAAGGGGAGCCTCCACTTCTCAATCTCTTTACTTTGTTTTTGTCTTGCTTTATTTTATTTACTACTTTGTTTGTTGCATTATATCAAAACACAAAAAAATTAGTTGCTAGTTTTACTTTATTTACTGTCTTGCACTCTATATCGAAAACACAAAAAAAATTAGTTACTTGCATTTACTTTACTTATTTCATCATGTTTCCTTTTAATTTTACCACAAAAAACATACCGGTAGGACAAGGGTCTATCATTGGGAGAAACAATATAGAAGAATTCTTCAGTCATGTTAGTACCGTTGAAGATTTTGAAGATAGACACTTGGTAGAACTTGCTCCTACTTATGAAATTGCTGTTGCGCATTTAGTTCGCTTGTTGGAAACTAAATTTGTTAATCTCAATTCTATAATCCAACACATGTTTCTTACACTTGGTGATATGGAAGAGGGGGAAAAGAAAGATTTTGTTTTAGAAACCCTTCTTAGAGAATTTGGTGGTCTAGCAAGAGAGGCTAGAAAGGTTTTTGCTAAATTTAATATGCTTGGTTCTCATACTAATTTTGTTAGCCTCCTTTAAAAAATGGACATGGATAGGATAAGGTACACTAATAATTCTAATGATGGTGGGGAGATCAAAGCACCAATACCATGTAAACTCCTAGCTATGAATGATGCACTAGAAAATAACTATGCTTGGCTTGTTCCTGAAAATTTGTTTGATGAGAGTAGCAAGCCCAAGACTAATGAAAAGGGAGACGCTGAAACTTATGTATCCAATATACTATGCATGGTTGAGAAAACTCCAAACCCCGCTGTAGGTGCACCACCCTTCGATAACACTTGATATACACTTTCGCGCCTAGCCGAAAGGCGTTAAAGAAAGCGCTTATGGGAGACAACCCATGTTTTTACTACAGTATTTTTGTTTTATATTTGTGTCTTGGAAGTTGTTTACTACTGTAGCAACCTCTCCTTATCTTAGTTTTGAGTTTTGTTGTGCCAAGTAAAGTCTTTGATAGTAAAGTAAGTACTAGATTTGGATTACTGCGCAGTTCCAGATTTCTTTGCTGTCACGAATCTGGGTCTACCTCCCTGTAGGTAGCTCAGAAAATTAAGACAATTTACGTGCATGATCCTCAGATATGTACGCAACTTTCATTCAATTTGAGCATTTTCATTTGAGCAAGTCTGGTGGCCTAATAAAATCCATCTTTACGGACTGTTCTGTTTTGACAGATTCTGCCTTTTATTTCACATTGCCTCTTTTGCTATGTTGGATGAATTTCTTTGATCCATTAATGTCCAGTAGCTTTATGCAATGTCCAGAAGTGTTATGAATGATTGTGTCACCTCTGAATATGTTAATTTTTATTGTGCACTAACCCTCTAATGAGTTGTTTCGAGTTTGGTGTGGAGGAAGTTTTCAAGGATCAAGAGAGGAGTATGATGCAATATGATCAAGGAGAGTGAAAGCTCTAAGCTTGGGGATGCCCCGGTGGTTCACCCCTGCATATTCTAAGAAGACTCAAGCGTCTAAGCTTGGGGATGCCTTGGGCATCCCCTTCTTCATCGACAACATTATCGGGTTCCTCCCCGAAACTATATTTTTATTCCGTCACATCTTATGCACTTTGCTTGGAGCGTCGGTTTGTTTTTGTTTTTGTTTTGTTTGAATAAAATGGATCCTAGCATTCACTTTATGGGAGAGAGACACGCTCCGCTGTAGCATATGGACAAGTATGTCCTTAGGCTCTACTCATAGTATTCATGGCGAAGTTTCTTCTTCGTTAAATTGTTATATGGTTGGAATTGGAAAATACTACATGTAGTAATTCTAAAATGTCTTGGATAATTTGATACTTGGCAATTGTTGTGCTCATGTTTAAGCTCTTGCATCATATACTTTGCACCCATTAATGAAGAAACACTTAGAGCTTGCTAATTTGGTTTGCATATTTGGTTTCTCTAGAGTCTAGATAATATCCAATATTGAGTTTTGAACAACAAGGAAGACGGTATAGAGTCTTATGATGTTTACAATATGTCTTTTATGTGAGTTTTGCTGTACCGTTCATCCTTGTGTTTGTTTCAAATAACCTTGCTAGCCTAAACCTTGTATCGAGAGGGAATACTTCTCATGCATCCAAAATACTTGAGCCAACCACTATGCCATTTGTGTCCACCATACCTACCTACTACATGGTATTTATCCGCCATTCCAAAGTAAATTGCTTGAGTGCTACCTTTAAAATTCCATCATTCACCTTTGCAATATATAGCTCATGGGACAAATAGCTTAAAAACTATTGTGGTATTGAATATGTACTTATGCATTTTATCTCTTATTAAGTTGCTTGTTGTGCGATAACCATGCTTCTGGGGACGCCCTCAACTATTCTTTGTTGAATATCATGTGAGTTGCTATGCATGTCCGTCTTGTCTGAAGTAAGAGAGATCTACCACCTTAATGGTTGGAGCATGCATATTGTTAGAGAAGAACATTGGGCCGCTAACTTAAGCCATGATTCATGGTGGAAGTTTCAGCTTTGGACACACATCCTCAATCTCATATGAGAATAATAATTGTTGCCACATGCTTATGCATTAAAGAGGAGTCCATTATCTGTTGTCCATGTTGTCCCGGTATGGATGTCTAAGTTGAGAATAATCAAAAGCGAGAAATCCAAAATGCGAGCTTTCTCCTTAGACCTTTGTACAGGCGGCATGGAGGTACCCCATTGTGACACTTGGTTAAAACATGTGCATTGCAAAGATCCGGTAGTCCAAGCTAATTAGGACAAGGTGCGGGCACTATTAGTATACTATGCATGAGACTTGCAACTTGTAAGATATAATTTACATAACTCATATGCTTTATTACTACCGTTGACAAAATTGTTTCATGTTTTCAAAATAAAAGCTCTAGCACAAATATAGCAATCGATGCTTTCCTCTTTGAAGGACCATTCTTTTTACTTTTATGTTGAGTCAGTTCACCTATCTCTCTCCACCTCAAGAAGCAAACACTTGTGTGAACTATGCATTGATTCCTACATACTTGCATATTGCACTTGTTATATTACTCTATGTTGACAATTATCCATGAGATATACATGTTACAAGTTGAAAGCAACCGCTGAAACTTAATCTTCCTTTGTGTTGCTTCAGTACCTTTACTTTGATTTATTGCTTTATGAGTTAACTCTTATGCAAGACTTATTAATACTTGTCTTGAAGTACTATTCATGAAAAGTCTTTGCTTTATGATTCACTTGTTTACTCATGTCATTACCATTGTTTTGATCGCTGCATTCATTACATATGTTTACAAATAGTATGATCAAGGTTATGATGGCATGTCACTTCAGAAATTATCTTTGTTATCGTTTTACCTGCTCGGGACGAGCATAACTAAGCTTGGGGATGCTTGATACGTCTCCGACGTATCGATAATTTCTTATGATCCATGCCATATTATTGATGATACCTACATGTTTTATGCACACTTTATGTCATATTCGTGCATTTTCTGGAACTAACCTATTAACAAGATGCCGAAGTGCCGCTTGTCGTTTTCTGCTGTTTTTGGTTTCGAAATCCTAGTAACGAAATATTCTCGGAATTGGACGAAATCAAGACCCAGGGTCCTATTTTGCCACGAACCTTCCAGAAGACCGAAGAGCATACGAAGTGGGGCCACGAGGTGGCGACACCACAAGGCGGCGCGGCCAAGGAGGGGCCCGCGCCGCCCTATGGTGTGGGCCCCTTGTTAGCCCTCCGACTCTGCCCTTCCGCCTACTTAAAGCCTCCGTCGCGAAACCCCTGATGCGAAAAAACCACGATACGGAAAACCTTCCAGAGACGCCGCCGCCGCCAATCCCATCTCGGGGATTCGGAGATCTCCTCCGGCACCTCGCCGGAGAGGGGATTCATCTCCCGGACGACTCTACACCGCCATGGTCGCCTCCGGAGTGATGAGTGAGTAGTTCACCCCTGGACTATGGGTCCATAGCAATAGCTAGATGGTTGTCTTCTCCTCATTGTGCTTCATTGTTGGATCTTGTGAGCTGCCTAACATGATCAAGATCATCTATCCGTAATACTCTATGTTGTGTTTGTCGGGATCCGATGGATAGAGAATACCATGTTATGTTAATTATCAAGTTATTGCATATGTGTTGTTTATGATCTTGCATGCTCTCCGTTATTAGTAGAGGCTCGGCCAAGTTGATGCTAGTAACTCCAAGAGGGAGTATTTATGCTCGATAGTGGGTTCATGCCCGCATTGACACCGGGACGATGACGTGAAAGTTCTAAGGTTGTGTTGTGCTATTGCCACTAGGGATAAAACATTGATGCTATGTCCGAGGATGTAGTTATTGATTACATTACGCACCATACTTAATGCAATTGTCCGTTGCTTTGCAACTTAATACCGGAAGGGGTTCGGACGATAACCTCGAAGGTGGACTTTTTAGGCATAGATGCGGTTGGATGGCGGTCTATGTACTTTGTCGTAATGCCCAATTAAATCTCACTGTACTTATCATGACATGTATGTGCATTGTTATGCTCTCTCTATTTGTCAATTGCCCGACCGTAATTTGTTCACCCAACATGCTTTTATCTTATGGGAGAGACACCTCTAGTGAACTGTGGACCCCGGTCCATTCTTTTAATACTCGAAATACAAATCTGCTGCAATACTTGTTTTTACTGTTTTCTCTGCAAACAATCATCTTCCACACAATACGGTTAATCCTTTGTTACAGCAAGCCGGTGAGATTGACAACCTCACTGTTTCGTTGGGGCAAAGTACTTTGGTTGTGTTGTGCAGGTTCCACGTTGGCGCCGGAATCCCAGGTGTTGCGCCGCACTACATCCCGCCGCCATCAACCTTCAACGTGCTTCTTGGCTCCTCCTGGTTCGATAAACCTTGGTTTCTTTCTGAGGGAAAACTTGCTGCTGTGCGCATCATACCTTCCTCTTGGGGTTCCCCAACGAACGTGTGAAATACACGCCACCAGTCTCTCAAGATTGTACTGCTTTGCTCCACGGTTTGAGCTGCAGGGACCGAGCTTTCATGACTCGTTCCGGTGGCATATTTAGCTAGCCACGCCTGTTTATCGGCGTCTGTTCCAGAAATCCCTGCTGGTGCAATCTGGTTCGTGCGCGCCAAGCTATTGCAGTCCGGCACGTATGTGCACACGTATCCATGTGGGATCTCTTTAGGCGGCTCATACAGGAATTGGCAATCGACAGGATCACCTCCAACCTTGTAGACGACGTACGCCGGTGAACCCTGTAGCTCTGGAGCTGCAAGCGTGAATGGCAGCGGCGGTCTGGTCTGGAACTGTATTTCTCCCTGGTGAGTCCCTAGGGTAGGTCCTGACGGAGAGTAATGATGCTTCATGATTTCCTGAACCACGCGAACCGCAACGCGCTCGAAAGCGTTCACCAAGCTCTCAGAATGACGGTGTAGAGAATGAGCCACCATGTAATTAACTTCCTGGTGCAGAGCTCTGGTACGTTCCTCTGAAGGGGTAGACAGGTCTACTTCATCAAGAACGCCTTCGGGTGAGAACCCTTTCCATCTGATGCCATGTGAACGGGTCTTCGTGAAAGAGCCGATGAGATCGGCTTCTAAGACGGCTTTAATCTCATCATATTTCTTCTTGTGCTCCTCAGGCAGATCTGCGTACGTGACTGGTTCGTCTGCCATCTCAGCTGCAGATTTTGACATAGTTGCTGTAGAAGGTCCCACCGGGCGTGCCGGAATGTGTTGCCTCGCCAAAACCCACCGGCGAGCACCGACGAGCAACACGGAGAGTCGGGAGGCTCCCAGGACTGCTGGAGGGCCCTGGTCCCTCGGGCGACGGCCCGCAATGCTCCGGCACACGTCCTGGCTAATGCAAGGGCGTGCCACCTGACCTATACCTGGTCAGGAAGGTGATGGATTTCTTCGATTAGTTTCCTGCATGGCAAACACGTAAACATTAAATACGAGCCCCGATCGGCTCTTAGGGATCCTGCTTTATCAATATAAAGTTAAATCAATCTACGACAGTCTAGGGTTTTCACCGCATAACCGGAACATCCTACACGTAGTTGAGCCTAGCAGATACGCAAGATGATGGAAAACCAGTCCTAAAGAGGCCTAAAAACCAACACGAAGTCGATCCCCGGAACAATCCCTCTAGGATTAGTAAACCATACCTTACGCACTACCGGATCGTTCAACCCGTTTGCAAGGCCTAACCATGCGGATATCAAACCAATCCTTGGAGAACAAGGAACAACTATAACGGATCAGATCTACTAAATAAAGAACAAGCAAGATGCTGCCCTTACACCCAAGATAGGTGCAAAGGCAGCTAGATATTGAGGGGCAGCGTAGCTAAGCAAGCATATCATGAAAGTATCGACGTCAGCCCCAAAACATCCACGATAAGGGTGTTGCTCGCCATCAAAAAGGCTTCAATACGAGCAACACCAACAACGAATAAACTGATACTGCCTAGATCGCGAGATGCGATCTAGGCAGCATGTTGCTTACCCGGAAGAAACCCTCGAAACAAGGGATGGCGATGCGTCTAGATTGGTTTGTTGTCAACGTGATCGTCCTCCTTCTCAATATCCCTAGGTACATATTTATAGTCCGTAGACTTTCTATCTTTACAATAAACCTAACCGTGTACGACTAAACTCTATCTCTTAATTCTAACAAAATCTACCATAATGTACAGATACACGGGCAATCTAGCCCAAACTCCCGTACAAGGCCGATTCAGAAATATTTTACGTGCATATCCTCTAAGCCCATCTCAATCACGACCCATCTCCTGCTCTGGCTAAATTCTGGTGATAACAGTTCCATGCTACTTTTATGATGATACTCACATGTTTTATACACATTATATGTCATTATTATGCATTTTCCGGCACTAACCTATTGACGAGATGCCGAAGAGCCAGTTGCTGTTTTCTGCTGTTTTTGGTTTCAGAAATCCTAGTAAGGTAATATTCTCGGAATTGGACGAAATCAACGTCCAGAGTCCTATTTTTGCACGAAGCTTCCAGAAGACCAAATTAGTCACGAAGTGGGGCCACGAGGCGCCGCCACAACAGGGCGGCGCGGCCAGCAAGGGGCCCGCGCGGCCCTGTTGTGTGGGGCCCCCGTGGCGCCTCTTGACCTGCCCTTCCGCCTACTTAAAGCCTTCGTCGCGAAACCCCCAGTACCGAGAGCCACGATACGGAAAACCTTCCAGAGACGCCGCCGCCGCCAATCCCATCTCGGGGGATTCAGGGATCGCCTTCGGCACCCCGCCGGAGAGGGGAATCATCTCCCGGAGGTCTCTTCATCGCCATGATCACCTCCGGATCGATGTGTGAGTAGTTCACCCCTGGACTATGGGTCCATAGCAGTAGCTAGATGGTTGTCTTCTCCTCATTGTGCTATCATGTTAGATCTTGTGAGCTGCCTATCATGATCAAGATCATCTATTTGTAATCCTTCATGTTGTGTTTGTTGGGATCCGATGAATATTGAATACTATGTCAAGTTGATTATCAATCTATCATATATGTTATTTATGTTCTTGCGTGCTCTCCGTTGCTAGTAGAGGCTCGGCCAAGTTGATACTTGTGACTCCAAGAGGGGGTATTTATGCTCGATAGTGGGTTCATGCCTCCATTAAATCTGGGACAAGTGACGTAAAGTTCTAAGGTTGTGGATGTGTTGTTGCCACTAGGGATAAAACATCGATGCTTTGTCTAAGGATATTTGTGTTGATTACATTACGCACCATACTTAATGCAATTGTCTCGTTGTTTACAACTTAATACCGGAGGGGGTTCGGATGATAACCTCGAAAGTGGACTTTTTAGGCATAGATGCATGCTCGGATAGCGGTCTATGTACTTTGTCGTAATGCCCCGATTAAATCTCATAGTACTCATCATGATATATGTATGTGCATTGTTATGCCTTCTTTATTTGTCAATTGCCCAACCGTAATTTGTTCACCCAACATCTCGCTATCTTATGGGAGAGACACCACTAGTGAACCGTGGACCCCGGTCCTATTCTTTACATCTGAAATACAATCTGCTGCAATTGTTCTTTACTGTTCTTCGCAAACAACCATCATCATCCACACTATACATCTAAGCCTTTGTTTACAGCAAGCCGGTGAGATTGAAAACCTCACTGTTACGTTGGGGCAAAGTTCTGTGATTGTGTTGTGCAGGTTCCACGTTGGCGCCGGAATCCCTGGTGTTGCGCCGCACTACACTCCTCCGCCAACAACCTTCAACGTGCTTCTTGACTCCTACTGGTTCGATAAACCTTGGTTTCTTACTGAGGGAAAACTTGCTGCTGTGCTCATCACACCTTCCTCTTGGGGTTCCCAACGGACGTGTCATCTACGCGCATCAGGACTGTTTTCTGGCACCGTTGCCGGGGAGATCAAGACACGCTGCAAGGGGAGTCTCCACTTCCAATCTCTTTACTTTGTTTTTGTCTTGCTTTGTTTGCTCTCTATATTAAAAACACAAAAAAATTAGTTGCTAGATTTACTTTATTTACTGTCTTGCTCTCTATATCAAAAACACAAAAAAATTAGTTACTTGCATTTAGTTTATTTAGTTTGCTTTATTTACAACTGCTAAAAATGAGTAATCCGGAAGTTGAAGTTCGTTCCTTTAAGCAACAAGGGGGAGAAAGTTTTATAGATTCTTGGTATAGAATTAGCGATGCTCATCATAGGTGCATTAAGAAACACTCCACTATTATACTACTTAGGAACTTTTATGTTGGTATCTCTAGCTGGAATATGTATGTTCTTGATACTCTTGTGGGAGGTAATTTCCTAGGCACTCCTGCTTTAGAAGCTAGTTGCATTATTGAGAGTCTAGTTGGAATACCACCTGTTAATGAAGCTAAAATTGAAATCTCTCTTGAAGATGTCATGAAAAAGTTGGAAGCCATAGAAAAAGATCTTCCAAGTATTGAGACTAAATTGGGAATATTACTTAATAGCACTGATAAACTTGATAAATCTCTAGGTGGAATTAATGAGAGAATTGCTATTTTAAAAACTTGTGCTACTCATGATAATCGAATCCATAGGATTAGTGAACTTGAAGAAGCTATGGGAACCTTGGGTTCAACTTTTTCTTCTCTTAAGTTTAAGGAGAAAGCTTATGTGGGTAAGGAGCAAAAGTTTATGTATGTCTCTAAAGTGCCTAAACCAAAAAATTATTATAGGCCTAAAATTGACAAAGCCCTTAGCACCACTATGGATGGGGGAGCATCTAAGATACCTATTGATATTGATGCTTCATCTCTTGATAATACTTGATTCACACTTTCTGCGCCTAGCTGAAAGGCGTTAAAGAAAAGCGCTTATGGGAGACAACCCATTATTTTACTTCTGCACCTTTATTTTATATTTGAGTCTTGGAAGTTGTTACTACTGTAGCAACCTCTCCTTATATTTATTTTATTGTATTGTTGTGCCAAGTAAATTCTTTGATAGTAAAGCCAATACTAGATTTGGATTACTGCGCAGAAACAGATTTCTTGCTGTCACGAATTTGAACAGTAGTCCCTGTAGAAAAATCAAAAAAATCTGCCAATTTACGTGCGTGATCCCCAGATACGTACGCAACTTTCATTCAATTTGGGCATTTTCATCTGAGCAAGTCTGGTGCCACTTTAAAATTCGTCTTTACGAACTGTTCTGTTTTGACAGATTCTGCCTTTTATTTCGCATTGCCTGTTTTGCTATGTTTGATGGATTTATTTGTTCCATTAACTTTCAGTAGCTTTGTGCAATATCCAGAAGTGTTAAGAATGATTATGTCACCTCTGAATATATGAATTATGCACTGACCCTCTAATGAGTTTGTTTCGAGTTTGGTGTGGAGGAAGTTTTCAAGGGTCAAGAGAGGAGGATGATACAATATGATCAAGAAGAGTGAAAAGTCAAAGCTTGGGGATGCCCCCGTGGTTCATCCCTGCATATTTTAAGAAGACTCAAGTGTCTAAGCTTGGGGATGCCCAAGGCATCCCTTCTTCATCGACAACTTATCAGGTTCCTCTAGTGAAACTATATTTTTATTCCGTCACATCTTATGTGCTTTACTTGGAGCTTCTGTTTGTTTTTATTTTTGTTTTTGTTTTTGTTTGAATAAATCGGATCCTAGCATTCTTTGTTTGGGAGAGAGACACGCTCCGCTGTTTCGTATGAACACATATGTTCTTAGCTTCATCTTTAATGTTCATTGCGAAAGTTGGACTATTTCATTCATTGTTATATGGTTGGAAACGGAAAATGCCGCATGTGGTAAATGGTTTAATTCTTGAATAATGTGATACTTGGCAATTGTTGTGCTCATATAGATCTTGTTTAAGCTCTTGCATCATGTACCTTGTACTAATTAATGAATAACTACATAGAGCTTGTTAAAATTTGGTTTGCATGATTGATCTCTAGAGTCTAGATATTTTCTGGTTGAGGTGTTTGAACAACAAGGAGACAATGTAAAGTCTTATAATAGTTACAATATGTTCATATGTGAGCTTTGCTGCACCTTTTATACTTGAGTTTGCTTCAAACAACCTTGCTAGCCTAGCCTTGTATTGAGAGGAATTCTTCTCGTGCATCCAAATCCTTGAGCCAATAACTATGCCATTTGTGTCCACCATACCTACCTACCACATGGTATTTCTCCGCCATTCCAAAGTACATTACTTGAGTGCTACCTTTAAAATTTCCATTCTTTATCTTTGCAATATATAGCTCATGGGACAAATAGCTTAAAAACTATCGTGGTGAAGAATATGTACTTATGTGTTTTATTTCTTAATAAGTTGCTTGTTGAGCGGTAACCATGTTTCTGGGGACGCCATCAACTCTTTTACCTTTGTTGAATATCATGTGAGTTGCTATGCATGTTCGTCTTGTCTGAAGTAAGGGCGGTTCTCACAATCAAATGGTTTGAGTATGCATACTGTTAGAGAAGAACATTGGGCCGCTAACTAAAGCCATGATTCATGGTGGAAGTTTCAGCTTGGACAACTAATCCTCAATATCTTACGAGAATATTAACTGTTGTTGAATGCTTATGCATTAAAGAGGAGTCCATTATCTGTTGTCTATGTTGTCCCGGTATGGATGTCTAAGTTGAGAATAATCAAAAGCGAGAAATCCAATGCGAGCTTTCTCCTTAGACCTTTGTACAAGCGGTATAGAGGTACCCCTTTGTGACACTTGGTTGAAACATATGCTATGCAATGATAATCTGTGTTAATCCAAGCTAATTAGGACAAGGTGCGAGCACTATTAGTATACTATGCATGAGGCTTGCAACTTATAAGATGTCTTATACATAACACATATGCTTTATTACTACCGTTGACAAAATTGTTTCTTGTTTTCAAAATGAAAAGCTCTAGCACAAATATAGTAATCAATGCTTCCCTCTGCGAAGGGCCTATCTTCTACTTTATTGTTGAGTCAGTTTGGCTATTCTTTCTATCCCAGAAGAAAATGCTTGTATCAACTGTGTGCATTGATTCTTACATGTTTACTTATTGCACTTGTTATATTGCTTTGTGTTGACAATTATCCATGAGATAAATATGTTGAAGTTGAAAGCAACCGCTGAAACTTTTATCTTCCTTTGTGTTGTTTCAATGCCTTTACTTCGAATTTACTGCTTTATGAGTAACTCTTATGCAAGTCTTATTGATGCTTGTCTTGAAAGTATTATTCATGAAAAGTCTTTGCTATATGATTCATTTGTTTACTCATTATCTTCATCATTGCTTCGAATCGCTGCATTCATTACATATGCTTTACAATAGTATGATCAAGATTATGATAGCATGTCACATCAGAAATTATCTTTGTTACCATTTACCTACTCGAGGGCGAGTAGGAACTAAGCTTGGGGATGCTTGATACGTCCCAAACGTATCTATAATTTCTTATGTTCCATGCTACTTTTATGATGATACTCACATGTTTTATACACATTATATGTCATTATTATGCATTTTCCGGCACTAACCTATTGACGAGATGCCGAAGAGCCGCTTCTGTTTTCTCGCTGTTTTTGGTTTCGTAAATCCTAGTAAGGAAATATTCTCGGAATTGGACGAAATCAACGCCCGTGGTCCTATTTTTGCACGAAGCTTCCGGAAGACCGAAGGAGTCACGAAGTGGGGCCACGAGGCGCCGCCACAACGTGGCGGCGCGGCCAGCAAGGGGCCCGCGCGGCCCTGTAGTGTGGGGCCCCCGTGGCGCCTCTTGACCTGCCCTTCCGCCTACTTAAAGCCTTCGTCGTGAAACCCCCAGTACCGAGAGCCACGATACGGAAAACCTTCCAGAGACACCGCCGCCGCCAATCCCATCTCGGGGGTTTCAGGAGATCGCCTCCGGCACCCTGCCGGAGAGGGGAATCATCTCCCAGAGGTCTTTTCATCGCCATGATCGCCTCCGGATCGATGTGTGAGTAGTTCACCCCTAGACTATGGGTCCATAGCAGTAGCTAGATGGTTGTCTTCTCCTCATTGTGCTATCAGGTTAGATCTTGTGAGCTGCCTATCATGATCAAGATCATCTATTTGTAATCCTTCATGTTGTGTTTGTTGGGATCCGATGAATATTGAATACTATGTCAAGTTGATTATCAATCTATCATATATGTTATTTATGTTCTTGCATGCTCTCCGTTGCTAGTAGAGGCTCGGCCAAGTTGATACTTGTGACTCCAAGAGGGGGTATTTATGCTCGATAGTGGGTTCATGCCTCCATTAAATCTGGGACGAGTGACGTAAAGTTCTAAGGTTGTGGATGTGCTGTTGCCACTAGGGATAAAACATCGATGCTTTGTCTAAGGATATTTGTGTTGATTACATTAAGAACCATACTTAATGCAATTGTATATTGTTTACAACTTAATACTGGAGGGGGTTCAGATGATAACCTGAAAGTGGACTTTTTAGGCATAGATGCATGCTGGATAGCGGTCTATGTACTTTGTCGTAATGCCCTGATTAAATCTCATAGTACTCATCATGATATATGTATGTGCATTGTTATGCCTTCTTTATTTGTCAATTGCCCAATCGTAATTTGTTCACCCAACATCTCGCTATCTTATGGGAGAGACACCACTAGTGAACCGTGGACCCCGGTCCTATTCTTTACATCTGAAATACAATCTGCCGCAATTGTTCTTTACTGTTCTTCGCAAACAACCATCATCATCCACACTATACATCTAATCCTTTGTTTACGAGTAGCCGGTGAGATTGACAACCTCACCGTTACGTTGGGGCAAAGTTCCGTGATTGTGTTGTGCAGGTTCCACGTTGGCGCCGGAATCCCCGGTGTTGCGCCGCACTACACTCCTCCGCCAACAACCTTCAACGTGCTTCTTGACTCCTACTGGTTCGATAAACCTTGGTTTCTTACTGAGGGAAAACTTGCTGCTGTGCTCATCACACCTTCCTCTTGGGGTTCCCAACGGACGTGTCATCTACGCGCATCACACCCCTCCAAACGTGACATACCTTCTTGCAAAGGAAGGGAACACGGGAATACATCCTCGTCTCCGCGTGCTATCGGTTATCTCTAACCGAACTCCTTACTTGTGATTTAACTGCCTGTGAGAGCCTTCGTGCTCGAGTTAGTTGTATCCTCATATAGGTTGCTTCACCTAGTTTGCATTAGGCTCACCTTTATATTCCGTAAAGCCTAATATTGCAAAGAAAGAATTAAAATTTGTAGAAACCTATTCACCCCCCTCTAGGTTTACCATATCTATACTTTCAATTGGTATCAGAGCCTGGACTCTTATTAAGGGCTTCACCGCCTTAAGAGTGAGATGGATAAACTATTCAAGGATCTAGATGAAGACTCTAACCTTTCGGTTAAAGAGATGAAATCTAGATTCTTGGCATATGATGCCGAGAAGAAGAAAAAGGAGGATGAACTACAAAGCCAAATGGCAGAGATGTCTGCCATGCTTAAGAACTTGACTAATGGGTCTCCTAGTACGGCTTCGGCCTCTCTAGGGAGCTATCGTGAAGTCAACCATGACTATCCCAAAAACACTTCACCCATGCCTCATATAAACCATAGTGGGAATGTTCCCCATTTTGATGGAACTCACTTTCCTTTTTGGAAATCTTCTATGGAATCTCATATTCGCAGTATGCAGTGTGGAGTTATGGGAGATCATTGTTCATGGATACCGGGAGCCACAAGATCCCATTCGGTTGACCTCCACCGAATTCTACAACCGTCAACTCAATGCCTCCGCACGTGACAAGATTAGGAGTGGCATCAACCGCAAGCTCCTTGATCAAGTCAATGACATAGACTCCGCTAAAGAGTTGTGGGATCGAATCATAGTACTCCAAGAGGGAACCGATTTGATCCAATCAGCTCTTTATGAGACCGCAAAGCAAGAGGCCCATCAGTTCATGATCGAGAAGGAGAATCCGTGGCCGATGCTTATGCAAGGCTAGGTGCTCTTAGAGTGAGGGTCAAGGGACTTGGAGTTGAGAAGTACAATGACGGCTTCGAGATGAATGAAGCATTCATAAAGTCCAAGGTCATTGCTATGATTGCCGTCAAACAAGAAGACACCAACCTTGCACTCAACTTGCAAATCATGACCAAGAGTGCCGATCTCAACTCCGATGATCTAGTCTCCTATGTGGCCGCCAATGAAAACATGGCCAAAGCGGGAAAGAGGCTCATGGCAATGAACCGTGTTGATGAAGCCTCACACAACCATGAAGCGCCACACAACCTTGCTCTCAAAGCTAGGGCCGATCATGGAAGCAAAGAAGACTATGAAATTGAAGAAGAAGAAGAAGAGATGACTTCAACTAGTGACATTGCTACCGACTTTGCTTTCTTTGCCAAGAAATACAAGGCAAAGTTCCCAATGCTCCTCAATGACAAGAAGAAGAAGAGAACTTGCTACAATTGTGATGAAGATAGCCACTTTGCAAATGAGTGCCCTTATGAGAAAAGGGTAGACAAGCCAAGATTCATCAAAGGGGTCAAGCCAAGATTGAAGCCAAACCCAATCAACGACCGATACAAGAAGAACAAGGGAAGAGCCTTTGTTGGGGCCGAGTACTTGTCCGATGATGAAGAGGAAGATGAGGAGAAGGAGGCCGGGGTGGTCGATTTGGCTTTCTCTAAGCCCGGGTCACTCATCACATATGACTACTCCAAGGACTACTCCACGAAGAATGATGTTGGATCTTCCTTCATGGCAAGAACAACTCAAGATGATAACTCCGATGACTCTCCCTCCTCTACAATCGTTGGCTCTTGTCTTATGGCAAGGGAAACCAAGGTAATGGAACCTCCACCTTCCCCATCTAGTGTTCTTGATGATGAAAACGAAAATCAAGAAGAATTAATTGTGCTTAAGGAACTCTATGATGTTAGATGCACCCTTCGTGGTGAAGCTCTTGTCAAGTTTGATTTCTTGATGGACTCACTCAAGGAAAGGGATGAGTCCATTGAGGAATTAGAATATCATTTGAATGAGAAGGAACGGAGATTCAATCTCCTAAGACAAGAGCTAAAACCGAAAGGTGCATATCTCAAGGTCTTAAGCAGCAAAATGAAACTTATGAACTTGATAAAGTTAAGGACCTAGAAACTATTGATAGGGCTCAATCTTTGACTCAAGTGCTCCATGCCTCAAAGGAGGAACTTGAAGTTGCTCATGCTTCTCTCACTAGGGATCTTGACCACCTTGAAAAAGCTAACAAGCTTGTTAAGGATGAGCTCAAGAAACTTGGAGAGAACCATGACCTACTCCAAGAAACCTACACAAAGGCACTTGAATCAATGAAGGATCCCATTGTTGTTGAAAAGCTTGCTAGCTCCTCCACTTATTTTACTAGTGAGCATGCTAAGCTTGTTGAGGAACATGTTCGTTTACAAGAGGAACTCTCTTTGCATGTTGAGACCAATGCATATCTTGAATCCTTGGTGACCAAATATGGTCTCAACTATCATCCTAATGAATCTTCTTGTGAGCAAGCATCTATTCTCGAGGAAAATGTTAGGTTAACAAAGGAACTTGCAAAGTTCACCACCGCCAAGAACAAGATGGGATTGGATGACCTCTTGAGTAAGCAAAGGTCAAACAATCAAAAGTTTGGACTTGGATATACTCCCAAGTCCTACAAGAAGAACAACTACAAGAAGGAGAAGCCCGCTCAAGATAAGAACAAGAAGGTCACTAATGATGGCAAAGCCTCAAAGGGCAAAGCCACTAGTGGTGACCGCACGGGACCAAACAATCACTATGCTTTATTTGTTGATTATTATGGTGATGTTTATGCTAACTATGTTGGCCCTCGTAATGGCTATGCTTATAGAGTGTACTCAATTTGGGTACCAAAAGATATTGTTGCCATTGCAAAGGAACCCATTAATCGATGGGTTCCTAAATCCTCTACTTGATTTTGTAGGGGTATTCCTCCGGTGGTCCAAAATGGGTGTTTGATAGTGGATGCACCAATCATATGACCGGAGGAAGAGGTGTGCTTGATCAATTCATTGAAGACATCAACAAGAAGTCAAGCATCACCTTTGGTGACAACTCAAAGGGAAAGGTACTTGGGTACGGCAAGGTGGCAATCTCTAAGGACTTGTGCCTTGAGACGGTCATGCTTGTTGAATCCCTTGGCTATAACTTGCTTTCTATATATCATCTTGTCGATGCCGGTTACAATTCATATTTTACTAATTATTGTGTGAAAGTCTTTAGGAGTGACAATCTCAAATTGGTCCTCGTTGGATATGTGGAGAACAATCTTTACGTGGTTGACCTCTCGAAAGAGAGCTCCTCTCACTCCACATGTCTAATGGAGACCAAGCATGACGAAGGTTGGTTGCGGCATCGCCGCCTTGGTCATGTCAACATGAGGAATCTTAAACAACTCCTAAAGGGTGAACACATTGTGGGACTAACCGGTATTTCTTTTGAGAAAGATCGTGTTTGCAGTGCATGTGTAGCCGGAAAGCAACTCAAGAAGAGACATCCTATCAAGAGTATCGTCACCACATCTAGGCCTTTGGAGCTCCTTCATTTGGATCTCTTTGGGCCATTACATTATGATACTCTTGGTGGGAGCAAGTATGGACTCGTCATTGTTGATGATTACTCAAGATACTCTTGGGTCTTTCTCCTTAAGTCTAAGGACGAGACCCATAGGGAGTTCATCATCTTCGCCAAGAAAGCACAACGTATGTATGAATCCGAGATCAAGGCGATAAGACACTACAAGAAAAGTTCTGATACACAACGTCTCAAAATCGTCCGCTAAGGGGTATTTTTCGTCGCCTATGGGCCTAACCCGACGATATGGGTTCTGTTGTGGAAACTGCGTCAGGCAAAGTCCTAAGACGATTTTTTCGGTCCGTCGCGCTTGGGCGCCCTTCCGCCACGGAAAATCGGACCGTTGCCCAAGTGTTTCCGGGAGCCCGTTGACTGCTGACGTCATGCAAGGCGACACGTGGC